>NW_027207447.1:0-300000 GCF_963455315.2 Globicephala melas | reverse complement strand
GCGTACGTGTGAGGGCGTGGGATAGCGTCAGCGTACGGGTTAGGATTAGGGGACGGGTGAGGGTCAGGCTTCGGGGAAGGGTTAGGGTTAGGGTTCGGGCTAGGGTTAGGGTTAGGGGACGGGGACGGTTTAGGGTCCAGGTGAGGGTACGACAACGCTTTAGGGGGAGCGTACGTGTGAGGGCGCGGTTTAGCGTCAGCATACGGGTTAGGATTAGGGGACGGGTGAGGGTCAGGCTTCGGGGAAGGGTTAGGGTTAGGGTTCGGGCTAGGGTTAGGGTTAGGGGACGGGGACGGTTTAGGGTCCAGGTGAGGGTACGACAACGCTTTAGGGGGAGCGTACGTGTGAGGGCGCGGGTTAGCGTCAGCGTACGGGTTAGGATTAGGGGACGGGTGAGGGTCAGGCTTCGGGGAAGGGTTAGGGTTAGGGTTCGGGCTAGGGTTAGGGTTAGGGGACGGGGACGGTTTAGGGTCCAGGTGAGGGTACGACAACGCTTTAGGGGGAGCGTACTTGTGAGGGCGTGGGTTAGTGTCAGCGTACGGGTTAGGATTAGGGGACGGGTGAGGGTCAGGCTTCGGGGAAGGGTTAGGGTTAGGGTTCGGGCTAGGGTTAGGGTTAGGGGACGGGGACGGTTTAGGGTCCAGGTGAGGGTACGACAACGATTTAGGGGGAGCGTACGTGTGAGGGCGCGGGTTAGCGTCAGCGTATGGGTTAGGATTAGGGGACGGGTGAGGGTCAGGCTTCGGGGAAGGGTTAGGGTTAGGGTTCGGGCTAGGGTTAGGGTTAGGGGACGGGGACGGTTTAGGGTCCAGGTGAGGGTACGACAACGCTTTAGGGGGAGCGTACGTGTGAGGGCGCGGGTTAGCGTCAGCATACGGGTTAGGATTAGGGGACGGGTGAGGGTCAGGCTTCGGGGAAGGGTTAGGGTTAGGGTTCGGGCTAGGGTTAGGGTTAGGGGACGGGGACGGTTTAGGGTCCAGGTGAGGGTACGACAACGCTTTAGGGGGAGCGTACGTGTGAGGGCGTGGGTTAGCGTCAGCGTACGGGTTAGGATTAGGGGACGGGTGAGGGTCAGGCTTCGGGGAAGGGTTAGGGTTAGGGTTCGGGCTAGGGTTAGGGTTAGGGGACGGGGACGGTTTAGGGTCCAGGTGAGGGTACGACAACGCTTTAGGGGGAGCGTACGTGTGATGGCGCGGTTTAGCGTCAGCGTACGGGTTAGGATTAGGGGACGGGTGAGGGTCAGGCTTCGGGGAAGGGTTAGGGTTAGGGTTCGGGCTAGGGTTAGGGTTAGGGGACGGGGACGGTTTAGGGTCCAGGTGAGGGTACGACAACGCTTTAGGGGGAGCGTACGTGTGAGGGCGCGGGTTAGCGTCAGCGTACGGGTTAGGATTAGGGGACGGGTGAGGGTCAGGCTTCGGGGAAGGGTTAGGGTTAGGGTTCGGGCTAGGGTTAGGGTTAGGGGACGGGGACGGTTTAGGGTCCAGGTGAGGGTACGACAACGCTTTAGGGGGAGCGTACGTGTGAGGGCACGGGTTAGCGTCAGCGTACGGGTTAGGATTAGGGGACGGGTGAGGGTCAGGCTTCGGGGAAGGGTTAGGGTTAGGGTTCAGGCTAGGGTTAGGGTTAGGGGACGGGGACGGTTTAGGGTCCAGGTGAGGGTACGATAACGCTTTAGAGGGAGCGTACGTGTGAGGGCGCGGGTTAGCGTCAGCGTACGGGTTAGGATTTGGGGACGGGTGAGGGTCAGGCTTCGGGGAAGAGTTAGGGTTAGGGTTCGGGCTAGGGTTAGGGTTAGGGGACGGGGACGGTTTAGGGTCCAGGTGAGGGTACGACAACGCTTTAGGGGGAGCGTACGTGTGAGGGCGCGGGTTAGCGTCAGCGTACGGGTTAGGATTAGGGGACGGGTGAGGGTCAGGCTTCGGGGAAGGGTTAGGGTTAGGGTTCGGGCTAGGGTTAGGGTTAAGGGACGGGGACGGTTTAGGGTCCAGGTGAGGGTACGACAACGCTTTAGGGGGAGCGTACGTGTGAGGGAGCGGGTTAGTGTCAGCGTACGGGTTAGGATTAGGGGACGGGTGAGGGTCAGGCTTCGGGGAAGGGTTAGGGTTAGGGTTCGGGCTAGGGTTAGGGTTAGGGGACGGGGACGGTTGAGGGTCCAGGTGAGGGTACGACAACGCTTTAGGGGGAGCGTACGTGTGAGGGCGCGGGTTAGCGTCAGCGTACGGGTTAGGATTAGGGGACGGGTGAGGGTCAGGCTTCGGGGAAGGGTTAGGGTTCGGGCTAGGGTTAGGGTTAGGGGACGGGGACGGTTTAGGGTCCAGGTGAGGGTACGACAACGCTTTAGGGGGAGCGTACGTGCGAGGGCGCGGGTTAGCGTCAGCGTACGGGTTAGGATTAGGGCACGGGTGAGGGTCAGGCTTCGGGGAAGGGTTAGGGTTAGGGTTCGGGCTAGGGTTAGGGTTAGAGGACGGGGACGGTTTAGGGTCCAGGTGAGGGTACGACAACGCTTTAGGGGGAGCGTACGTGTGATGGCGCGGTTTAGCGTCAGCGTACGGGTTAGGATTAGGGGACGGGTGAGGGTCAGGCTTCGGGGAAGGGTTAGGGTTAGGGTTCGGGCTAGGGTTAGGGTTAGGGGATGGGGACGGTTTAGGGTCCAGGTGAGGGTACGACAACGCTTTAGGGGGAGCGTACGTGTGAGGGCGTGGGTTAGCGTCAGCGTACGGGTTAGGATTAGGGGACGGGTGAGGGTCAGGCTTCGGGGAAGGGTTAGGGTTAGGGTTCGGGCTAGGGTTAGGGTTAGGGGACGGGGACGGTTTAGGGTCCAGGTGAGGGTACGACAACGCTTTAGGGGGAGCGTACGTGTGAGGGCGTGGGTTAGCGTCAGCGTACGGGTTAGGATTAGGGGACGGGTGAGGGTCAGGCTTCGGGGAAGGGTTAGGGTTAGGGTTCGGGCTAGGGTTAGGGTTAGGGGACGGGGACGGTTTAGGGTCCAGGTGAGGGTACGACAACGCTTTAGGGGGAGCGTACGTGTGAGGGCACGGGTTAGCGTCAGCATACGGGTTAGGATTAGGGGACGGGTGAGGGTCAGGCTTCGGGGAAGGGTTAGGGTTAGGGTTCGGGCTAGGGTTAGGGTTAGGGGACGGGGACGGTTTAGGGTCCAGGTGAGGGTACGACAACGCTTTACGGGGAGCGTACGTGTGAGGGCGCGGGTTAGTGTCAGCGTACGGGTTAGGATTAGGGGACGGGTGAGGGTCAGGCTTCGGGGAAGGGTTAGGGTTAGGGTTCGGGCTAGGGTTAGGGTTAGGGGACGGGGACGGTTTAGGGTCCAGGTGAGGGTACGACAACGCTTTAGGGGGAGCGTACGTGTGAGGGCGCGGGTTAGTGTCAGCTTACGGGTTAGGATTAGGGGACGGGTGAGGGTCAGGCTTCGGGGAAGGGTTAGGGTTAGGGTTAGGGTTAGGTTTCGGGCTAGGGTTAGGGTTAGGGGACAGGGACGGTTTAGGGTCCAGGTGAGGGTAAGACAACGCTTTAGGGGGAGCGTACGTGTGAGGGCGCGGGTTAGTGTCAGCGTACGGGTTAGGATTAGGGGACGGGTGAGGGTCAGGCTTCGGGGAAGGGTTAGGGTTAGGGTTCGGGCTAGGGTTAGGGTTAGGGGACGGGGACGGTTTAGGGTCCAGGTGAGGGTATGACAACGCTTTAGGGGGAGCGTACGTGTGAGGGCGCGGGTTAGTGTCAGCGTACGGGTTAGGATTAGGGGACGGGTGAGGGTCAGGCTTCGGGGAAGGGTTAGGGTTAGGGTTCGGGCTAGGGTTAGGGTTAGGGGACGGGGACGGTTTAGGGTCCAGGTGAGGGTACGACAACGCTTTAGGGGGAGCGTACGTGTGAGGGCGCGGGTTAGTGTCAGCGTACGGGTTAGGATTAGGGGACGGGTGAGGGTCAGGCTTCGGGGAAGGGTTAGGGTTAGGGTTCGGGCTAGGGTTAGGGTTAGGGGACGGGGACGGTTTAGGGTCCAGGTGAGGGTATGACAACGCTTTAGGGGGAGCGTACGTGTGAGGGCGCGGGTTAGTGTCAGCGTACGGGTTAGGATTAGGGGACGGGTGAGGGTCAGGCTTCGGGGAAGGGTTAGGGTTAGGGTTCGGGCTAGGGTTAGGGTTAGGGGACGGGGACGGTTTAGGGTCCAGGTGAGGGTACGACAACGCTTTAGGGGGAGCATACGTGTGAGGGCGCGGGTTAGTGTCAGCGTACGGGTTAGGATTAGGGGACGGGTGAGGGTCAGGCTTCGGGGAAGGGTTAGGGTTAGGGTTCGGGCTAGGGTTAGGGTTAGGGGACGGGGACGGTTTAGGGTCCAGGTGAGGGTACGACAACGCTTTAGGGGGAGCGTATGTGTGAGGGCGCGGGTTAGTGTCAGCGTACGGGTTAGGATTAGGGGACGGGTGAGGGTCAGGCTTCGGGGAAGGGTTAGGGTTAGGGTTCGGGCTAGAGTTAGGGTTAGGGGACGGGGACGGTTTAGGGTCCAGGTGAGGGTACGACAACGCTTTAGGGGGAGCGTACGTGTGAGGGCGCGGGTTAGTGTCAGCGTACGGGTTAGGATTAGGGGACGGGTGAGGGTCAGGCTTCGGGGAAGGGTTAGGGTTAGGGTTCGGGCTAGGGTTAGGGTTAGGGGACGGGGACGGTTTAGGGTCCAGGTGAGGGTACGACAACGCTTTAGGGGGAGCGTACGTGTGAGGGCGCGGGTTAGTGTCAGCGTACGGGTTAGGATTAGGGGACGGGTGAGGGTCAGGCTTCGGGGAAGGGTTAGGGTTAGGGTTCGGGCTAGGGTTAGGGTTAAGGGACGGGGACGGTTTAGAGTCCAGGTGAGGGTACGACAACGCTTTAGGGGGAGCGTACGTGTGAGGGCGCGGGTTAGTGTCAGCGTACGGGTTAGGATTAGGGGACGGGTGAGGGTCAGGCTTCAGGGAAGGGTTAGGGTTAGGGTTCGGGCTAGGGTTAGGGTTAGGGGTCGGGGACGGTTTAGGGTCCAGGTGAGGGTACGACAACGCTTTAGGGGGAGCGTACGTGTGAGGGCGCGGGTTAGTGTCAGCGTACGGGTTAGGATTAGGGGACGGGTGAGGGTCAGGCTTCGGGGAAGGGTTAGGGTTAGGGTTCGGGCTATGGTTAGGGTTAGGGTACGGGGACGGTTTAGGGTCCAGGTGAGGGTACGACAACGCTTTAGGGGGAGCGTACTTGTGAGGGCGCGGGTTAGTGTCAGCGTACGGGTTAGGATTAGGGGACGGGTGAGGGTCAGGCTTCGGGGAAGGGTTAGGGTTAGGGTTCGGGCTAGGGTTAGGGTTAGGGGACGGGGACGGTTTAGGGTCCAGGTGAGGGTACGACAACGATTTAGGGGGAGCGTACGTGTGAGGGCGCGGGTTAGCGTCAGCGTACGGGTTAGGATTAGGGGACGGGTGAGGGTCAGGCTTCGGGGAAGGGTTAGGGTTAGGGTTCGGGCTAGGGTTAGGGTTAGGGGACGGGGACGGTTTAGGGTCCAGGTGAGGGTACGACAACGCTTTAGGGGGAGCGTACGTGTGAGGGCGCGGGTTAGCGTCAGCATACGGGTTAGGATTAGGGGACGGGTGAGGGTCAGGCTTCGGGGAAGGGTTAGGGTTAGGGTTCGGGCTAGGGTTAGGGTTAGGGGACGGGGACGGTTTAGGGTCCAGGTGAGGGTACGACAACGCTTTAGGGGGAGCGTACGTGTGAGGGCGCGGGTTAGTGTCAGCGTACGGGTTAGGATTAGGGGACGGGTGAGGGTCAGGCTTCGGGGAAGGGTTAGGGTTAGGGTTCGGGCTAGGGTTAGGGTTAGGGGACAGGGACGGTTTAGGGTCCAGGTGAGGGTAAGACAACGCTTTAGGGGGAGCGTACGTGTGAGGGCGCGGGTTAGTGTCAGCGTACGGGTTAGGATTAGGGGACGGGTGAGGGTCAGGCTTCGGGGAAGGGTTAGGGTTAGGGTTCGGGCTAGGGTTAGGGTTAGGGGACGGGGACGGTTTAGGGTCCAGGTGAGGGTACGACAACGCTTTAGGGGGAGCGTACGTGTGAGGGCGCGGGTTAGTGTCAGCGTACGGGTTAGGATTAGGGGACGGGTGAGGGTCAGGCTTCGGGGAAGGGTTAGGGTTAGGGTTCGGGCTAGGGTTAGGGTTAGGGGACGGGGACGGTTTAGGGTCCAGGTGAGGGTACGACAACGCTTTAGGGGGAGCGTACGTGTGAGGGCGCGGGTTAGTGTCAGCGTACGGGTTAGGATTAGGGGACGGGTGAGGGTCAGGCTTCGGGGAAGGGTTAGGGTTAGGGTTCGGGCTAGGGTTAGGGTTAGGGGACGGGGACGGTTTAGGGTCCAGGTGAGGGTACGACAACGCTTTAGGGGGAGCATACGTGTGAGGGCGCGGGTTAGTGTCAGCGTACGGGTTAGGATTAGGGGACGGGTGAGGGTCAGGCTTCGGGGAAGGGTTAGGGTTAGGGTTCGGGCTAAGGTTAGGGTTAGGGGACGGGGACGGTTTAGGGTCCAGGTGAGGGTAAGACAACGCTTTAGGGGGAGCGTATGTGTGAGGGCGCGGGTTAGTGTCAGCGTACGGGTTAGGATTAGGGGACGGGTGAGGGTCAGGCTTCGGGGAAGGGTTAGGGTTAGGGTTCGGGCTAGGGTTAGGGTTAGGGGACGGGGACGGTTTAGGGTCCAGGTGAGGGTACGACAACGCTTTAGGAGGAGCGTACGTGTGAGGGCGCGGGTTAGTGTCAGCGTACGGGTTAGGATTAGGGGACGGGTGAGGGTCAGGCTTCGGGGAACGGTTAGGGTTAGGGTTCGGGCTAGAGTTAGGGTTAGGGGACGGGGACGGTTTAGGGTCCAGGTGAGGGTACGACAACGCTTTAGGGGGAGCGTACGTGTGAGGGCGCGGGTTAGTGTCAGCGTACGGGTTAGGATTAGGGGACGGGTGAGGGTCAGGCTTCGGGGAAGGGTTAGGGTTAGGGTTCGGGCTAGGGTTAGGGTTAGGGGACGGGGACGGTTTAGGGTCCAGGTGAGGGTACGACAACGCTTTAGGGGGAGCGTACGTGTGAGGGCGCGGGTTAGTGTCAGCGTACGGGTTAGGATTAGGGGACGGGTGAGGGTCAGGCTTCGGGGAAGGGTTAGGGTTAGGGTTCGGGCTAGGGTTAGGGTTAAGGGACGGGGACGGTTTAGGGTCCAGGTGAGGGTACGACAACGCTTTAGGGGGAGCGTACGTGTGAGGGCGCGGGTTAGTGTCAGCGTACGGGTTAGGATTAGGGGACGGGTGAGGGTCAGGCTTCAGGGAAGGGTTAGGGTTAGGGTTCGGGCTAGGGTTAGGGTTAGGGGTCGGGGACGGTTTAGGGTCCAGGTGAGGGTACGACAACGCTTTAGGGGGAGCGTACGTGTGAGGGCGCGGGTTAGTGTCAGCGTACGGGTTAGGATTAGGGGACGGGTGAGGGTCAGGCTTCGGGGAAGGGTTAGGGTTAGGGTTCGGGCTATGGTTAGGGTTAGGGGACGGGGACGGTTTAGGGTCCAGGTGAGGGTACGACAACGCTTTAGGGGGAGCGTACGTGTGAGGGCGCGGGTTAGCGTCAGCGTACGGGTTAGGATTAGGGGACGGGTGAGGGTCAGGCTTCGGGGAAGGGTTAGGGTTAGGGTTCGGGCTAGGGTTAGGGTTAGGGGACGGGGACGGTTTAGGGTCCAGGTGAGGGTACGACAACGCTTTAGGGGGAGCGTACTTGTGAGGGCGCGGTTTAGTGTCAGCGTACGGGTTAGGATTAGGGGACGGGTGAGGGTCAGGCTTCGGGGAAGGGTTAGGGTTAGGGTTCGGGCTAGGGTTAGGGTTAGGGGACGGGGACGGTTTAGGGTCCAGGTGAGGGTACGACAACGATTTAGGGGGAGCGTACGTGTGAGGGCGCGGGTTAGTGTCAGCTTACGGGTTAGGATTAGGGGACGGGTGAGGGTCAGGCTTCGGGGAAGGGTTAGGGTTAGGGTTAGGGTTAGGTTTCGGGCTAGGGTTAGGGTTAGGGGACAGGGACGGTTTAGGGTCCAGGTGAGGGTAAGACAACGCTTTAGGGGGAGCGTACGTGTGAGGGCGCGGGTTAGTGTCAGCGTACGGGTTAGGATTAGGGGACGGGTGAGGGTCAGGCTTCGGGGAAGGGTTAGGGTTAGGGTTCGGGCTAGGGTTAGGGTTAGGGGACGGGGACGGTTTAGGGTCCAGGTGAGGGTATGACAACGCTTTAGGGGGAGCGTACGTGTGAGGGCGCGGGTTAGTGTCAGCGTACGGGTTAGGATTAGGGGACGGGTGAGGGTCAGGCTTCGGGGAAGGGTTAGGGTTAGGGTTCGGGCTAGGGTTAGGGTTAGGGGACGGGGACGGTTTAGGGTCCAGGTGAGGGTACGACAACGCTTTAGGGGGAGCGTACGTGTGAGGGCGCGGGTTAGTGTCAGCGTACGGGTTAGGATTAGGGGACGGGTGAGGGTCAGGCTTCGGGGAAGGGTTAGGGTTAGGGTTCGGGCTAGGGTTAGGGTTAGGGGACGGGGACGGTTTAGGGTCCAGGTGAGGGTATGACAACGCTTTAGGGGGAGCGTACGTGTGAGGGCGCGGGTTAGTGTCAGCGTACGGGTTAGGATTAGGGGACGGGTGAGGGTCAGGCTTCGGGGAAGGGTTAGGGTTAGGGTTCGGGCTAGGGTTAGGGTTAGGGGACGGGGACGGTTTAGGGTCCAGGTGAGGGTACGACAACGCTTTAGGGGGAGCATACGTGTGAGGGCGCGGGTTAGTGTCAGCGTACGGGTTAGGATTAGGGGACGGGTGAGGGTCAGGCTTCGGGGAAGGGTTAGGGTTAGGGTTCGGGCTAGGGTTAGGGTTAGGGGACGGGGACGGTTTAGGGTCCAGGTGAGGGTACGACAACGCTTTAGGGGGAGCGTATGTGTGAGGGCGCGGGTTAGTGTCAGCGTACGGGTTAGGATTAGGGGACGGGTGAGGGTCAGGCTTCGGGGAAGGGTTAGGGTTAGGGTTCGGGCTAGAGTTAGGGTTAGGGGACGGGGACGGTTTAGGGTCCAGGTGAGGGTACGACAACGCTTTAGGGGGAGCGTACGTGTGAGGGCGCGGGTTAGTGTCAGCGTACGGGTTAGGATTAGGGGACGGGTGAGGGTCAGGCTTCGGGGAAGGGTTAGGGTTAGGGTTCGGGCTAGGGTTAGGGTTAGGGGACGGGGACGGTTTAGGGTCCAGGTGAGGGTACGACAACGCTTTAGGGGGAGCGTACGTGTGAGGGCGCGGGTTAGTGTCAGCGTACGGGTTAGGATTAGGGGACGGGTGAGGGTCAGGCTTCGGGGAAGGGTTAGGGTTAGGGTTCGGGCTAGGGTTAGGGTTAAGGGACGGGGACGGTTTAGAGTCCAGGTGAGGGTACGACAACGCTTTAGGGGGAGCGTACGTGTGAGGGCGCGGGTTAGTGTCAGCGTACGGGTTAGGATTAGGGGACGGGTGAGGGTCAGGCTTCAGGGAAGGGTTAGGGTTAGGGTTCGGGCTAGGGTTAGGGTTAGGGGTCGGGGACGGTTTAGGGTCCAGGTGACGGTACGACAACGCTTTAGGGGGAGCGTACGTGTGAGGGCGCGGGTTAGTGTCAGCGTACGGGTTAGGATTAGGGGACGGGTGAGGGTCAGGCTTCGGGGAAGGGTTAGGGTTAGGGTTCGGGCTATGGTTAGGGTTAGGGTACGGGGACGGTTTAGGGTCCAGGTGAGGGTACGACAACGCTTTAGGGGGAGCGTACTTGTGAGGGCGCGGGTTAGTGTCAGCGTACGGGTTAGGATTAGGGGACGGGTGAGGGTCAGGCTTCGGGGAAGGGTTAGGGTTAGGGTTCGGGCTAGGGTTAGGGTTAGGGGACGGGGACGGTTTAGGGTCCAGGTGAGGGTACGACAACGATTTAGGGGGAGCGTACGTGTGAGGGCGCGGGTTAGCGTCAGCGTACGGGTTAGGATTAGGGGACGGGTGAGGGTCAGGCTTCGGGGAAGGGTTAGGGTTAGGGTTCGGGCTAGGGTTAGGGTTAGGGGACGGGGACGGTTTAGGGTCCAGGTGAGGGTACGACAACGCTTTAGGGGGAGCGTACGTGTGAGGGCGCGGGTTAGCGTCAGCATACGGGTTAGGATTAGGGGACGGGTGAGGGTCAGGCTTCGGGGAAGGGTTAGGGTTAGGGTTCGGGCTAGGGTTAGGGTTAGGGGACGGGGACGGTTTAGGGTCCAGGTGAGGGTACGACAACGCTTTAGGGGGAGCGTACGTGTGAGGGCGCGGGTTAGTGTCAGCGTACGGGTTAGGATTAGGGGACGGGTGAGGGTCAGGCTTCGGGGAAGGGTTAGGGTTAGGGTTCGGGCTAGGGTTAGGGTTAGGGGACAGGGACGGTTTAGGGTCCAGGTGAGGGTAAGACAACGCTTTAGGGGGAGCGTACGTGTGAGGGCGCGGGTTAGTGTCAGCGTACGGGTTAGGATTAGGGGACGGGTGAGGGTCAGGCTTCGGGGAAGGGTTAGGGTTAGGGTTCGGGCTAGGGTTAGGGTTAGGGGACGGGGACGGTTTAGGGTCCAGGTGAGGGTACGACAACGCTTTAGGGGGAGCGTACGTGTGAGGGCGCGGGTTAGTGTCAGCGTACGGGTTAGGATTAGGGGACGGGTGAGGGTCAGGCTTCGGGGAAGGGTTAGGGTTAGGGTTCGGGCTAGGGTTAGGGTTAGGGGACGGGGACGGTTTAGGGTCCAGGTGAGGGTACGACAACGCTTTAGGGGGAGCGTACGTGTGAGGGCGCGGGTTAGTGTCAGCGTACGGGTTAGGATTAGGGGACGGGTGAGGGTCAGGCTTCGGGGAAGGGTTAGGGTTAGGGTTCGGGCTAGGGTTAGGGTTAGGGGACGGGGACGGTTTAGGGTCCAGGTGAGGGTACGACAACGCTTTAGGGGGAGCATACGTGTGAGGGCGCGGGTTAGTGTCAGCGTACGGGTTAGGATTAGGGGACGGGTGAGGGTCAGGCTTCGGGGAAGGGTTAGGGTTAGGGTTCGGGCTAAGGTTAGGGTTAGGGGACGGGGACGGTTTAGGGTCCAGGTGAGGGTAAGACAACGCTTTAGGGGGAGCGTATGTGTGAGGGCGCGGGTTAGTGTCAGCGTACGGGTTAGGATTAGGGGACGGGTGAGGGTCAGGCTTCGGGGAAGGGTTAGGGTTAGGGTTCGGGCTAGGGTTAGGGTTAGGGGACGGGGACGGTTTAGGGTCCAGGTGAGGGTACGACAACGCTTTAGGAGGAGCGTACGTGTGAGGGCGCGGGTTAGTGTCAGCGTACGGGTTAGGATTAGGGGACGGGTGAGGGTCAGGCTTCGGGGAACGGTTAGGGTTAGGGTTCGGGCTAGAGTTAGGGTTAGGGGACGGGGACGGTTTAGGGTCCAGGTGAGGGTACGACAACGCTTTAGGGGGAGCGTACGTGTGAGGGCGCGGGTTAGTGTCAGCGTACGGGTTAGGATTAGGGGACGGGTGAGGGTCAGGCTTCGGGGAAGGGTTAGGGTTAGGGTTCGGGCTAGGGTTAGGGTTAGGGGACGGGGACGGTTTAGGGTCCAGGTGAGGGTACGACAACGCTTTAGGGGGAGCGTACGTGTGAGGGCGCGGGTTAGTGTCAGCGTACGGGTTAGGATTAGGGGACGGGTGAGGGTCAGGCTTCGGGGAAGGGTTAGGGTTAGGGTTCGGGCTAGGGTTAGGGTTAAGGGACGGGGACGGTTTAGGGTCCAGGTGAGGGTACGACAACGCTTTAGGGGGAGCGTACGTGTGAGGGCGCGGGTTAGTGTCAGCGTACGGGTTAGGATTAGGGGACGGGTGAGGGTCAGGCTTCAGGGAAGGGTTAGGGTTAGGGTTCGGGCTAGGGTTAGGGTTAGGGGTCGGGGACGGTTTAGGGTCCAGGTGAGGGTACGACAACGCTTTAGGGGGAGCGTACGTGTGAGGGCGCGGGTTAGTGTCAGCGTACGGGTTAGGATTAGGGGACGGGTGAGGGTCAGGCTTCGGGGAAGGGTTAGGGTTAGGGTTCGGGCTATGGTTAGGGTTAGGGGACGGGGACGGTTTAGGGTCCAGGTGAGGGTACGACAACGCTTTAGGGGGAGCGTACGTGTGAGGGCGCGGGTTAGCGTCAGCGTACGGGTTAGGATTAGGGGACGGGTGAGGGTCAGGCTTCGGGGAAGGGTTAGGGTTAGGGTTCGGGCTAGGGTTAGGGTTAGGGGACGGGGACGGTTTAGGGTCCAGGTGAGGGTACGACAACGCTTTAGGGGGAGCGTACTTGTGAGGGCGCGGTTTAGTGTCAGCGTACGGGTTAGGATTAGGGGACGGGTGAGGGTCAGGCTTCGGGGAAGGGTTAGGGTTAGGGTTCGGGCTAGGGTTAGGGTTAGGGGACGGGGACGGTTTAGGGTCCAGGTGAGGGTACGACAACGATTTAGGGGGAGCGTACGTGTGAGGGCGCGGGTTAGCGTCAGCGTACGGGTTAGGATTAGGGGACGGGTGAGGGTCAGGCTTCGGGGAAGGGTTAGGGTTAGGGTTCGGGCTAGGGTTAGGGTTAGGGGACGGGGACGGTTTAGGTTCCAGGTGAGGGTACGACAACGCTTTAGGGGGAGCGTACGTGTGAGGGCGCGGGTTAGCGTCAGCATACGGGTTAGGATTAGGGGACGGGTGAGGGTCAGGCTTCGGGGAAGGGTTAGGGTTAGGGTTCGGGCTAGGGTTAGGGTTAGGGGACGGGGACGGTTTAGGGTCCAGGTGAGGGTACGACAACGCTTTAGGGGGAGCGTACGTGTGAGGGCGTGGGTTAGCGTCAGCGTACGGGTTAGGATTAGGGGACGGGTGAGGGTCAGGCTTCGGGGAAGGGTTAGGGTTAGGGTTCGGGCTAGGGTTAGGGTTAGGGGACGGGGACGGTTTAGGGTCCAGGTGAGGGTACGACAACGCTTTAGGGGGAGCGTACGTGTGAGGGCGCGGGTTAGCGTCAGCGTACGGGTTAGGATTTGGGGACGGGTGAGGGTCAGGCTTCGGGGAAGGGTTAGGGTTAGGGTTCGGGCTAGGGTTAGGGTTAAGGGACGGGGACGGTTTAGGGTCCAGGTGAGGGTACGACAACGCTTTAGGGGGAGCGTACGTGTGAGGGAGCGGGTTAGTGTCAGCGTACGGGTTAGGATTAGGGGACGGGTGAGGGTCAGGCTTCGGGGAAGGGTTAGGGTTAGGGTTCGGGCTAGGGTTAGGGTTAGGGGACGGGGACGGTTGAGGGTCCAGGTGAGGGTACGACAACGCTTTAGGGGGAGCGTACGTGTGAGGGTGCGGGTTAGCGTCAGCGTACGGGTTAGGATTAGGGGACGGGTGAGGGTCAGGCTTCGGGGAAGGTTTAGGGTTCGGGCTAGGGTTAGGGTTAGGGGACGGGGACGGTTTAGGGTCCAGGTGAGGGTACGACAACGCTTTAGAGGGAGCGTACGTGCGAGGGCGCGGGTTAGCGTCAGCGTACGGGTTAGGATTAGGGCACGGGTGAGGGTCAGGCTTCGGGGAAGGGTTAGGGTTAGGGTTCGGGCTAGGGTTAGGGTTAGGGGACGGGGACGGTTTAGGGTCCAGGTGAGGGTATGACAACGCTTTAGGGGGAGCGTACGTGTGATGGCGCGGGTTAGTGTCAGCGTACGGGTTAGGATTAGGGGACGGGTGAGGGTCAGGCTTCGGGGAAGGGTTAGGGTTAGGGTTCGGGCTAGGGTTAGGGTTAGGGGACGGGGACGGTTTAGGGTCCAGGTGAGGGTACGACAACGCTTTAGGGGGAGCATACGTGTGAGGGCGCGGGTTAGTGTCAGCGTACGGGTTAGGATTAGGGGACGGGTGAGGGTCAGGCTTCGGGGAAGGGTTAGGGTTAGGGTTCGGGCTAGGGTTAGGGTTAGGGGACGGGGACGGTTTAGGGTCCAGGTGAGGGTACGACAATGCTTTAGGGGGAGCGTATGTGTGAGGGCGCGGGTTAGTGTCAGCGTACGGGTTAGGATTAGGGGACGGGTGAGGGTCAGGCTTCGGGGAAGGGTTAGGGTTAGGGTTCGGGCTAGGGTTAGGGTTAGGGGACGGGGATGGTTTAGGGTCCAGGTGAGGGTACGACAACGCTTTAGGGGGAGCGTACGTGTGAGGGCGCGGGTTAGTGTCAGCGTACGGGTTAGGATTAGGGGACGGGTGAGGGTCAGGCTTCGGGGAACGGTTAGGGTTAGGGTTCGGGCTAGAGTTAGGGTTAGGGGACGGGGACGGTTTAGGGTCCAGGTGAGGGTACGACAACGCTTTAGGGGGAGCGTACGTGTGAGGGCGCGGGTTAGTGTCAGCGTACGGGTTAGGATTAGGGGACGGGTGAGGGTCAGGCTTCGGGGAAGTGTTAGGGTTAGGGTTCGGGCTAGGGTTAGGGTTAGGGGACGGGGACGGTTTAGGGTCCAGGTGAGGGTACGACAACGCTTTAGGGGGAGCGTACGTGTGAGGGCGCGGGTTAGTGTCAGCGTACGGGTTAGGATTAGGGGACGGGTGAGGGTCAGGCTTCGGGGAAGGGTTAGGGTTAGGGTTCGGGCTAGGGTTAGGGTTAAGGGACGGGGACGGTTTAGGGTCCAGGTGAGGGTACGACAACGCTTTAGGGGGAGCGTACGTGTGAGGGCGCGGGTTAGTGTCAGCGTACGGGTTAGGATTAGGGGACGGGTGAGGGTCAGGCTTCAGGGAAGTGTTAGGGTTAGGGTTCGGGCTAGGGTTAGGGTTAGGGGTCGGGGACGGTTTAGGGTCCAGGTGAGGGTACGACAACGCTTTAGGGGGAGCGTACGTGTGGGGGCGCGGGTTAGTGTCAGCGTACGGGTTAGGATTAGGGGACGGGTGAGGGTCAGGCTTCGGGGAAGGGTTAGGGTTAGGGTTCGGGCTATGGTTAGGGTTAGGGGACGGGGACGGTTTAGGGTCCAGGTGAGGGTACGACAACGCTTTAGGGGGAGCGTACTTGTGAGGGCGCGTGTTAGTGTCAGCGTACGGGTTAGGATTAGGGGACGGGTGAGGGTCAGGCTTCGGGGAAGGGTTAGGGTTAGGGTTCGGGCTAGGGTTAGGGTTAGGGGACGGGGACGGTTTAGGGTCCAGGTGAGGGTACGACAACGATTTAGGGGGAGCGTACGTGTGAGGGCGCGGGTTAGCGTCAGCGTACGGGTTAGGATTAGGGGACGGGTGAGGGTCAGGCTTCGGGGAAGGGTTAGGGTTAGGGTTCGGGCTAGGGTTAGGGTTAGGGGACGGGGACGGTTTAGGGTCCAGGTGAGGGTACGACAACGCTTTAGGGGGAGCGTACGTGTGAGGGCGCGGGTTAGCGTCAGCATACGGGTTAGGATTAGGGGACGGGTGAGGGTCAGGCTTCGGGGAAGGGTTAGGGTTAGGGTTCGGGCTAGGGTTAGGGTTAGGGGACGGGGACGGTTTAGGGTCCAGGTGAGGGTACGACAACGCTTTAGGGGGAGCGTACGTGTGAGGGCGTGGGATAGCGTCAGCGTACGGGTTAGGATTAGGGGACGGGTGAGGGTCAGGCTTCGGGGAAGGGTTAGGGTTAGGGTTCGGGCTAGGGTTAGGGTTAGGGGACGGGGACGGTTTAGGGTCCAGGTGAGGGTACGACAACGCTTTAGGGGGAGCGTACGTGTGAGGGCGCGGTTTAGCGTCAGCATACGGGTTAGGATTAGGGGACGGGTGAGGGTCAGGCTTCGGGGAAGGGTTAGGGTTAGGGTTCGGGCTAGGGTTAGGGTTAGGGGACGGGGACGGTTTAGGGTCCAGGTGAGGGTACGACAACGCTTTAGGGGGAGCGTACGTGTGAGGGCGCGGGTTAGCGTCAGCGTACGGGTTAGGATTAGGGGACGGGTGAGGGTCAGGCTTCGGGGAAGGGTTAGGGTTAGGGTTCGGGCTAGGGTTAGGGTTAGGGGACGGGGACGGTTTAGGGTCCAGGTGAGGGTACGACAACGCTTTAGGGGGAGCGTACTTGTGAGGGCGTGGGTTAGTGTCAGCGTACGGGTTAGGATTAGGGGACGGGTGAGGGTCAGGCTTCGGGGAAGGGTTAGGGTTAGGGTTCGGGCTAGGGTTAGGGTTAGGGGACGGGGACGGTTTAGGGTCCAGGTGAGGGTACGACAACGATTTAGGGGGAGCGTACGTGTGAGGGCGCGGGTTAGCGTCAGCGTATGGGTTAGGATTAGGGGACGGGTGAGGGTCAGGCTTCGGGGAAGGGTTAGGGTTAGGGTTCGGGCTAGGGTTAGGGTTAGGGGACGGGGACGGTTTAGGGTCCAGGTGAGGGTACGACAACGCTTTAGGGGGAGCGTACGTGTGAGGGCGCGGGTTAGCGTCAGCATACGGGTTAGGATTAGGGGACGGGTGAGGGTCAGGCTTCGGGGAAGGGTTAGGGTTCGGGCTAGGGTTAGGGTTAGGGGACGGGGACGGTTTAGGGTCCAGGTGAGGGTACGACAACGCTTTAGGGGGAGCGTACGTGCGAGGGCGCGGGTTAGCGTCAGCGTACGGGTTAGGATTAGGGCACGGGTGAGGGTCAGGCTTCGGGGAAGGGTTAGGGTTAGGGTTCGGGCTAGGGTTAGGGTTAGAGGACGGGGACGGTTTAGGGTCCAGGTGAGGGTACGACAACGCTTTAGGGGGAGCGTACGTGTGATGGCGCGGTTTAGCGTCAGCGTACGGGTTAGGATTAGGGGACGGGTGAGGGTCAGGCTTCGGGGAAGGGTTAGGGTTAGGGTTCGGGCTAGGGTTAGGGTTAGGGGACGGGGACGGTTTAGGGTCCAGGTGAGGGTACGACAACGCTTTAGGGGGAGCGTACGTGTGAGGGCGCGGGTTAGCGTCAGCGTACGGGTTAGGATTAGGGGACGGGTGAGGGTCAGGCTTCGGGGAAGGGTTAGGGTTAGGGTTCGGGCTAGGGTTAGGGTTAGGGGACGGGGACGGTTTAGGGTCCAGGTGAGGGTACGACAACGCTTTAGGGGGAGCGTACGTGTGAGGGCACGGGTTAGCGTCAGCGTACGGGTTAGGATTAGGGGACGGGTGAGTGTCAGGCTTCGGGGAAGGGTTAGGGTTAGGGTTCAGGCTAGGGTTAGGGTTAGGGGACGGGGACGGTTTAGGGTCCAGGTGAGGGTACGATAACGCTTTAGGGGGAGCGTACGTGTGAGGGCGCGGGTTAGCGTCAGCGTACGGGTTAGGATTTGGGGACGGGTGAGGGTCAGGCTTCGGGGAAGAGTTAGGGTTAGGGTTCGGGCTAGGGTTAGGGTTAGGGGACGGGGACGGTTTAGGGTCCAGGTGAGGGTACGACAACGCTTTAGGGGGAGCGTACGTGTGAGGGCGCGGGTTAGCGTCAGCGTACGGGTTAGGATTAGGGGACGGGTGAGGGTCAGGCTTCGGGGAAGGGTTAGGGTTAGGGTTCGGGCTAGGGTTAGGGTTAAGGGACGGGGACGGTTTAGGGTCCAGGTGAGGGTACGACAACGCTTTAGGGGGAGCGTACGTGTGAGGGAGCGGGTTAGTGTCAGCGTACGGGTTAGGATTAGGGGACGGGTGAGGGTCAGGCTTCGGGGAAGGGTTAGGGTTAGGGTTCGGGCTAGGGTTAGGGTTAGGGGACGGGGACGGTTGAGGGTCCAGGTGAGGGTACGACAACGCTTTAGGGGGAGCGTACGTGTGAGGGCGCGGGTTAGCGTCAGCGTACGGGTTAGGATTTGGGGACGGGTGAGGGTCAGGCTTCGGGGAAGAGTTAGGGTTAGGGTTCGGGCTAGGGTTAGGCTTAGGGGACGGGGATGGTTGAGGGTCCAGGTGAGGGTACGACAACGCTTTAGGGGGAGCGTACGTGTGAGGGCGCGGGTTAGCGTCAGCGTACGGGTTAGGATTAGGGGACGGGTGAGGGTCAGGCTTCGGGGAAGCGTTAGGGTTAGGGTTCGGGGTAGGGTTAGGGTTAGGGGACGGGGACGGTTTAGGGTCCAGGTGAGGGTACGACAACGCTTTAGGGGGAGCGTACGTGTGAGGGCGCGGGTTAGCGTCAGCATACGGGTTAGGATTAGGGGACGGGTGAGGGTCAGGCTTCGGGGAAGGGTTAGGGTTAGGGTTCGGGCTAGGGTTAGGGTTAGGGGACGGGGACGGTTTAGGGTCCAGGTGAGGGTACGACAACGCTTTAGGGGGAGCGTACGTGTGAGGGCGTGGGATAGCGTCAGCGTACGGGTTAGGATTAGGGGACGGGTGAGGGTCAGGCTTCGGGGAAGGGTTAGGGTTAGGGTTCGGGCTAGGGTTAGGGTTAGGGGACGGGGACGGTTTAGGGTCCAGGTGAGGGTACGACAACGCTTTAGGGGGAGCGTACGTGTGAGGGCGCGGTTTAGCGTCAGCATACGGGTTAGGATTAGGGGACGGGTGAGGGTCAGGCTTCGGGGAAGGGTTAGGGTTAGGGTTCGGGCTAGGGTTAGGGTTAGGGGACGGGGACGGTTTAGGGTCCAGGTGAGGGTACGACAACGCTTTAGGGGGAGCGTACGTGTGAGGGCGCGGGTTAGCGTCAGCGTACGGGTTAGGATTAGGGGACGGGTGAGGGTCAGGCTTCGGGGAAGGGTTAGGGTTAGGGTTCGGGCTAGGGTTAGGGTTAGGGGACGGGGACGGTTTAGGGTCCAGGTGAGGGTACGACAACGCTTTAGGGGGAGCGTACTTGTGAGGGCGCGGGTTAGTGTCAGCGTACGGGTTAGGATTAGGGGACGGGTGAGGGTCAGGCTTCGGGGAAGGGTTAGGGTTAGGGTTCGGGCTAGGGTTAGGGTTAGGGGACGGGGACGGTTTAGGGTCCAGGTGAGGGTACGACAACGATTTAGGGGGAGCGTACGTGTGAGGGCGCGGGTTAGCGTCAGCGTATGGGTTAGGATTAGGGGACGGGTGAGGGTCAGGCTTCGGGGAAGGGTTAGGGTTAGGGTTCGGGCTAGGGTTAGGGTTAGGGGACGGGGACGGTTTAGGGTCCAGGTGAGGGTACGACAACGCTTTAGGGGGAGCGTACGTGTGAGGGCGCGGGTTAGCGTCAGCATACGGGTTAGGATTAGGGGACGGGTGAGGGTCAGGCTTCGGGGAAGGGTTAGGGTTAGGGTTCGGGCTAGGGTTAGGGTTAGGGGACGGGGACGGTTTAGGGTCCAGGTGAGGGTACGACAACGCTTTAGGGGGAGCGTACGTGTGAGGGCGTGGGTTAGCGTCAGCGTACGGGTTAGGATTAGGGGACGGGTGAGGGTCAGGCTTCGGGGAAGGGTTAGGGTTAGGGTTCGGGCTAGGGTTAGGGTTAGGGGACGGGGACGGTTTAGGGTCCAGGTGAGGGTACGACAACGCTTTAGGGGGAGCGTACGTGTGATGGCGCGGTTTAGCGTCAGCGTACGGGTTAGGATTAGGGGACGGGTGAGGGTCAGGCTTCGGGGAAGGGTTAGGGTTAGGGTTCGGGCTAGGGTTAGGGTTAGGGGACGGGGACGGTTTAGGGTCCAGGTGAGGGTACGACAACGCTTTAGGGGGAGCGTACGTGTGAGGGCGCGGGTTAGCGTCAGCGTACGGGTTAGGATTAGGGGACGGGTGAGGGTCAGGCTTCGGGGAAGGGTTAGGGTTAGGGTTCGGGCTAGGGTTAGGGTTAGGGGACGGGGACGGTTTAGGGTCCAGGTGAGGGTACGACAACGCTTTAGGGGGAGCGTACGTGTGAGGGCACGGGTTAGCGTCAGCGTACGGGTTAGGATTAGGGGACGGGTGAGGGTCAGGCTTCGGGGAAGGGTTAGGGTTAGGGTTCAGGCTAGGGTTAGGGTTAGGGGACGGGGACGGTTTAGGGTCCAGGTGAGGGTACGATAACGCTTTAGAGGGAGCGTACGTGTGAGGGCGCGGGTTAGCGTCAGCGTACGGGTTAGGATTTGGGGACGGGTGAGGGTCAGGCTTCGGGGAAGAGTTAGGGTTAGGGTTCGGGCTAGGGTTAGGGTTAGGGGACGGGGACGGTTGAGGGTCCAGGTGAGGGTACGACAACGCTTTAGGGGGAGCGTACGTGTGAGGGCGCGGGTTAGCGTCAGCGTACGGGTTAGGATTAGGGGACGGGTGAGGGTCAGGCTTCGGGGAAGGGTTAGGGTTCGGGCTAGGGTTAGGGTTAGGGGACGGGGACGGTTTAGGGTCCAGGTGAGGGTACGACAACGCTTTAGGGGGAGCGTACGTGCGAGGGCGCGGGTTAGCGTCAGCGTACGGGTTAGGATTAGGGCACGGGTGAGGGTCAGGCTTCGGGGAAGGGTTAGGGTTAGGGTTCGGGCTAGGGTTAGGGTTAGAGGACGGGGACGGTTTAGGGTCCAGGTGAGGGTACGACAACGCTTTAGGGGGAGCGTACGTGTGATGGCGCGGTTTAGCGTCAGCGTACGGGTTAGGATTAGGGGACGGGTGAGGGTCAGGCTTCGGGGAAGGGTTAGGGTTAGGGTTCGGGCTAGGGTTAGGGTTAGGGGACGGGGACGGTTTAGGGTCCAGGTGAGGGTACGACAACGCTTTAGGGGGAGCGTACGTGTGAGGGCGCGGGTTAGCGTCAGCGTACGGGTTAGGATTAGGGGACGGGTGAGGGTCAGGCTTCGGGGAAGGGTTAGGGTTAGGGTTCGGGCTAGGGTTAGGGTTAGGGGACGGGGACGGTTTAGGGTCCAGGTGAGGGTACGACAACGCTTTAGGGGGAGCGTACGTGTGAGGGCACGGGTTAGCGTCAGCGTACGGGTTAGGATTAGGGGACGGGTGAGGGTCAGGCTTCGGGGAAGGGTTAGGGTTAGGGTTCAGGCTAGGGTTAGGGTTAGGGGACGGGGACGGTTTAGGGTCCAGGTGAGGGTACGATAACGCTTTAGGGGGAGCGTACGTGTGAGGGCGCGGGTTAGCGTCAGCGTACGGGTTAGGATTTGGGGACGGGTGAGGGTCAGGCTTCGGGGAAGAGTTAGGGTTAGGGTTCGGGCTAGGGTTAGGGTTAGGGGACGGGGACGGTTTAGGGTCCAGGTGAGGGTACGACAACGCTTTAGGGGGAGCGTACGTGTGAGGGCGCGGGTTAGCGTCAGCGTACGGGTTAGGATTAGGGGACGGGTGAGGGTCAGGCTTCGGGGAAGGGTTAGGGTTAGGGTTCGGGCTAGGGTTAGGGTTAAGGGACGGGGACGGTTTAGGGTCCAGGTGAGGGTACGACAACGCTTTAGGGGGAGCGTACGTGTGAGGGAGCGGGTTAGTGTCAGCGTACGGGTTAGGATTAGGGGACGGGTGAGGGTCAGGCTTCGGGGAAGGGTTAGGGTTAGGGTTCGGGCTAGGGTTAGGGTTAGGGGACGGGGACGGTTGAGGGTCCAGGTGAGGGTACGACAACGCTTTAGGGGGAGCGTACGTGTGAGGGCGCGGGTTAGCGTCAGCGTACGGGTTAGGATTAGGGGACGGGTGAGGGTCAGGCTTCGGGGAAGTGTTAGGGTTCGGGCTAGGGTTAGGGTTAGGGGACGGGGACGGTTTAGGGTCCAGGTGAGGGTACGACAACGCTTTAGGGGGAGCGTACGTGCGAGGGCGCGGGTTAGCGTCAGCGTACGGGTTAGGATTAGGGCACGGGTGAGGGTCAGGCTTCGGGGAAGGGTTAGGGTTAGGGTTCGGGCTAGGGTTAGGCTTAGGGGACGGGGATGGTTTAGGGTCCAGGTGAGGGTACGACAACGCTTTAGGGGGAGCGTACGTGTGAGGGCGCGGGTTAGCGTCAGCGTTCGGGTTAGGATTAGGGGACGGGTGAGGGTCAGGCTTCGGGGAAGGGTTAGGGTTAGGGTTCGGGCTAGGGTTAGGGTTAGGGGACAGGGACGGTTTAGGGTCCAGGTGAGGGTACGACAACGCTTCAGGGGGAGCGTACGTGTGAGGGCGCGGCTTAGTGTCAGCGTACGGGTTAGGATTAGGGGACGGGTGAGGGTCAGGCTTCGGGGAAGGGTTAGGGTTAGGGTTCGGGCTAGGGTTAGGGTTAGGGGACGGGGACGGTTTAGGGTCCAGGTGAGGGTACGACAACGCTTTAGGGGGAGCGTACGTGTGAGGGCGCGGGTTAGCGTCAGCGTACGGGTTAGGATTAGGGGACGGGTGAGGGTCAGGCTTCGGGGAAGGGTTAGGGTTAGGGTTCGGGCTAGGGTTAGGGTTAGGGGACGGGGACGGTTTAGGGTCCAGGTGAGGGTACGACAACGCTTTAGGGGGAGCGTACGTGTGAGGGCGCGGGTTAGCGTCAGCGTACGGGTTAGGATTAGGGGACGGGTGAGGGTCAGGCTTCGGGGAAGGGTTAGGGTTAGGGTTCGGGCTAGGGTTAGGGTTAGGGGACGGGGACGGTTTAGGGTCCAGGTGAGGGTACGACAACGCTTTAGGGGGAGCGTACGTGTGAGGGCGCGGGTTAGCGTCAGCGTACGGGTTAGGATTAGGGGACGGGTGAGTGTCAGGCTTCGGGGAAGTGTTAGGGTTAGGGTTCGGGCTAGGGTTAGGGTTAGGGGACGGGGACGGTTTAGGGTCCAGGTGAGGGTACGACAACGCTTTAGGGGGAGAGTACGTGTGAGGGCGCGGGTTAGCGTCAGCGTACGGGTTAGGATTAGGGGACGGGTGAGGGTCAGGCTTCGGGGAAGGGTTAGGGTTAGGGTTCGGGCTAGGGTTAGGGTTAGGGGACGGGGACGGTTTAGGGTCCAGGTGAGGGTACGACAACGCTTTAGGGGGAGCGTACGTGTGAGGGCGCGGGTTAGCGTCAGCGTACGGGTTAGGATTAGGGGACGGGTGAGGGTCAGGCTTCGTGGAAGGGTTAGGGTTAGGGTTCGGGCTAGGGTTAGGGTTAGGGGACGGGGACGGTTTAGGGTCCAGGTGAGGGTACGACAACGCTTTAGGGGGAACGTACGTGTGAGGGCGCGGGTTAGTGTCAGCGTACGGGTTAGGATTAGGGGACGGGTGAGGGTCAGGCTTCGGGGAAGGTTTAGGGTTAGGGTTCGGGCTAGGGTTAGGGTTAGGGGACGGGGACGGTTGAGGGTCCAGGTGAGGGTACGACAACGCTTTAGGGGGAGCGTACGTGTGAGGGCGCGGGTTAGCGTCAGCGTACGGGTTAGGATTAGGGGACGGGTGAGGGTCAGGCTTCGGGGAAGGGTTAGGGTTCGGGCTAGGGTTAGGGTTAGGGGACGGGGACGGTTTAGGGTCCAGGTGAGGGTACGACAACGCTTTAGGGGGAGCGTACGTGCGAGGGCGCGGGTTAGCGTCAGCGTACGGGTTAGGATTAGGGCACGGGTGAGGGTCAGGCTTCGGGGAAGGGTTAGGGTTAGGGTTCTGGCTAGGGTTAGGGTTAGGGGACGGGGACGGTTTAGGGTCCAGGTGAGGGTACGACAACGCTTTAGGGGGAACGTACGTGTGAGGGCGCGGGTTAGTGTCAGCGTACGGGTTAGGATTAGGGGACGGGTGAGGGTCAGGCTTCGGGGAAGGTTTAGGGTTAGGGTTCGGGCTAGGGTTAGGGTTAGGGGACGGGGACGGTTGAGGGTCCAGGTGAGGGTACGACAACGCTTTAGGGGGAGCGTACGTGTGAGGGCGCGGGTTAGCGTCAGCGTACGGGTTAGGATTAGGGGACGGGTGAGGGTCAGGCTTCGGGGAAGGGTTAGGGTTCGGGCTAGGGTTAGCGTTAGGGGACGGGGACGGTTTAGGGTCCAGGTGAGGGTACGACAACGCTTTAGGGGGAGCGTACGTGCGAGGGCGCGGGTTAGCGTCAGCGTACGGGTTAGGATTAGGGCACGGGTGAGGGTCAGGCTTCGGGGAAGGGTTAGGGTTAGGGTTCGGGCTAGGGTTAGGCTTAGGGGACGGGGATGGTTTAGGGTCCAGGTGAGGGTACGACAACGCTTTAGGGGGAGCGTACGTGTGAGGGCGCGGGTTAGCGTCAGCGTTCGGGTTAGGATTAGGGGACGGGTGAGGGTCAGGCTTCGGGGAAGGGTTAGGGTTAGGGTTCTGGCTAGGGTTAGGGTTAGGGGACGGGGACGGTTTAGGGTCCAGGTGAGGGTACGACAACGCTTCAGGGGGAGCGTACGTGTGAGGGCGCGGCTTAGTGTCAGCGTACGGGTTAGGATTAGGGGACGGGTGAGGGTCAGGCTTCGGGGAAGGGTTAGGGTTAGGGTTCGGGCTAGGGTTAGGGTTAGGGGACGGGGACGGTTTAGGGTCCAGGTGAGGGTACGACAACGCTTTAGGGGGAGCGTACGTGTGAGGGCGCGGGTTAGCGTCAGCGTACGGGTTAGGATTAGGGGACGGGTGAGGGTCAGGCTTCGGGGAAGGGTTAGGGTTCGGGCTAGGGTTAGGGTTAGGGGACGGGGACGGTTTAGGGTCCAGGTGAGGGTACGACAACGCTTTAGGGGGAGCGTACGTGCGAGGGCGCGGGTTAGCGTCAGCGTACGGGTTAGGATTAGGGCACGGGTGAGGGTCAGGCTTCGGGGAAGGGTTAGGGTTAGGGTTCGGGCTAGGGTTAGGCTTAGGGGACGGGGATGGTTTAGGGTCCAGGTGAGGGTACGACAACGCTTTAGGGGGAGCGTACGTGTGAGGGCGCGGGTTAGCGTCAGCGTTCGGGTTAGGATTAGGGGACGGGTGAGGGTCAGGCTTCGGGGAAGGGTTAGGGTTAGGGTTCTGGCTAGGGTTAGGGTTAGGGGACGGGGACGGTTTAGGGTCCAGGTGAGGGTACGACAACGCTTCAGGGGGAGCGTACGTGTGAGGGCGCGGCTTAGTGTCAGCGTACGGGTTAGGATTAGGGGACGGGTGAGGGTCAGGCTTCGGGGAAGGGTTAGGGTTAGGGTTCGGGCTAGGGTTAGGGTTAGGGGACGGGGACGGTTTAGGGTCCAGGTGAGGGTACGACAACGCTTTAGGGGGAGCGTACGTGTGAGGGCGCGGGTTAGCGTCAGCGTACGGGTTAGGATTAGGGGACGGGTGAGGGTCAGGCTTCGGGGAAGGGTTAGGGTTAGGGTTCGGGCTAGGGTTAGGGTTAGGGGACGGGGACTGTTTAGGGTCCAGGTGAGGGTACGACAACGCTTTAGGGGGAGCGTACGTGTGATGGCGCGGGTTAGCGTCAGCGTACGGGTTAGGATTAGGGGACGGGTGAGGGTCAGGCTTCGGGGAAGGGTTAGGGTTAGGGTTCGGGCTAGGGTTAGGGTTAGGGGACGGGGACGGTTTAGGGTCCAGGTGAGGGTACGACAACGCTTTAGGGGGAGCGTACGTGTGAGGGCGCGGGTTAGCGTCAGCGTACGGGTTAGGATTAGGGGACGGGTGAGGGTCAGGCTTCGGGGAAGGGTTAGGGTTAGGGTTCGGGCTAGGGTTAGGGTTAGGGGACGGGGACGGTTTAGGGTCCAGGTGAGGGTACGACAACACTTTAGGGGGAGCGTACGTGTGAGGGCGCGGGTTAGCGTCAGCGTACGGGTTAGGATTAGGGGACGGGTGAGGGTCAGGCTTCGGGGAAGGGTTAGGGTTAGGGTTCGGGCTAGGGTTAGGGTTAGGGGACGGGGACGGTTTAGGGTCCAGGTGAGGGTACGACAACGCTTTAGGGGGAGCGTACGTGTGAGGGCGCGGGTTAGCGTCAGCGTACGGGTTAGGATTAGGGGACGGGTGAGGGTCAGGCTTCGGGGAAGGGTTAGGGTTAGGGTTCGGGCTAGGGTTAGGGTTAGGGGACGGGGACGGTTTAGGGTCCAGGTGAGGGTACGACAACGCTTTAGGGGGAGCGTACGTGTGAGGGCGCGGGTTAGCGTCAGCGTACGGGTTAGGATTAGGGGACGGGTGAGGGTCAGGCTTCGGGGAAGGGTTAGGGTTAGGGTTCGGGCTAGGGTTAGGGTTAGGGGACGGGGACGGTTTAGGGTCCAGGTGAGGGTACGACAACGCTTTAGGGGGAGCGTACGTGTGAGGGCGCGGGTTAGCGTCAGCGTACGGGTTAGGATTAGGGGACGGGTGAGGGTCAGGCTTCGGGGAAGGGTTAGGGTTAGGGTTCGGGCTAGGGTTAGGGTTAGGGGACGGGGACGGTTTAGGGTCCAGGTGAGGGTACGACAACGCTTTAGGGGGAGCGTACGTGTGAGGGCGTGGGTTAGCGTCAGCGTACGGGTTAGGATTAGGGGACGGGTGAGGGTCAGGCTTCGGGGAAGGGTTAGGGTTAGGGTTCGGGCTAGGGTTAGGGTTAGGGGACGGGGACGGTTTAGGGTCCAGGTGAGGGTACGACAACGCTTTAGGGGGAGCGTACGTGTGATGGCGCGGTTTAGCGTCAGCGTACGGGTTAGGATTAGGGGACGGGTGAGGGTCAGGCTTCGGGGAAGGGTTAGGGTTAGGGTTCGGGCTAGGGTTAGGGTTAGGGGACGGGGACGGTTTAGGGTCCAGGTGAGGGTACGACAACGCTTTAGGGGGAGCGTACGTGTGAGGGCGCGGGTTAGCGTCAGCGTACGGGTTAGGATTAGGGGACGGGTGAGGGTCAGGCTTCGGGGAAGGGTTAGGGTTAGGGTTCAGGCTAGGGTTAGGGTTAGGGGACGGGGACGGTTTAGGGTCCAGGTGAGGGTACGATAACGCTTTAGGGGGAGCGTACGTGTGAGGGCGCGGGTTAGCGTCAGCGTACGGGTTAGGATTTGGGGACGGGTGAGGGTCAGGCTTCGGGGAAGAGTTAGGGTTAGGGTTCGGGCTAGGGTTAGGGTTAGGGGACGGGGACGGTTTAGGGTCCAGGTGAGGGTACGACAACGCTTTAGGGGGAGCGTACGTGTGAGGGCGCGGGTTAGCGTCAGCGTACGGGTTAGGATTAGGGGACGGGTGAGGGTCAGGCTTCGGGGAAGGGTTAGGGTTAGGGTTCGGGCTAGGGTTAGGGTTAAGGGACGGGGACGGTTTAGGGTCCAGGTGAGGGTACGACAACGCTTTAGGGGGAGCGTACGTGTGAGGGAGCGGGTTAGTGTCAGCGTACGGGTTAGGATTAGGGGACGGGTGAGGGTCAGGCTTCGGGGAAGGGTTAGGGTTAGGGTTCGGGCTAGGGTTAGGGTTAGGGGACGGGGACGGTTGAGGGTCCAGGTGAGGGTACGACAACGCTTTAGGGGGAGCGTACGTGTGAGGGCGCGGGTTAGCGTCAGCGTACGGGTTAGGATTAGGGGACGGGTGAGGGTCAGGCTTCGGGGAAGGGTTAGGGTTCGGGCTAGGGTTAGGGTTAGGGGACGGGGACGGTTTAGGGTCCAGGTGAGGGTACGACAACGCTTTAGGGGGAGCGTACGTGCGAGGGCGCGGGTTAGCGTCAGCGTACGGGTTAGGATTAGGGCACGGGTGAGGGTCAGGCTTCGGGGAAGGGTTAGGGTTAGGGTTCGGGCTAGGATTAGGCTTAGGGGACGGGGATGGTTTAGGGTCCAGGTGAGGGTACGACAACGCTTTAGGGGGAGCGTACGTGTGAGGGCGCGGGTTAGCGTCAGCGTTCGGGTTAGGATTAGGGGACGGGTGAGGGTCAGGCTTCGGGGAAGGGTTAGGGTTAGGGTTCGGGCTAGGGTTAGGGTTAGGGGACGGGGACGGTTTAGGGTCCAGGTGAGGGTACGACAACGCTTCAGGGGGAGCGTACGTGTGAGGGCGCGGCTTAGTGTCAGCGTACGGGTTAGGATTAGGGGACGGGTGAGGGTCAGGCTTCGGGGAAGGGTTAGGGTTAGGGTTCGGCCTAGGGTTAGGGTTAGGGGACGGGGACGGTTTAGGGTCCAGGTGAGGGTACGACAACGCTTTAGGGGGAGCGTACGTGTGAGGGCGCGGGTTAGCGTCAGCGTACGGGTTAGGATTAGGGGACGGGTGAGGGTCAGGCTTCGGGGAAGGGTTAGGGTTAGGGTTCGGGCTAGGGTTAGGGTTAGGGGACGGGGACTGTTTAGGGTCCAGGTGAGGGTACGACAACGCTTTAGGGGGAGCGTACGTGTGATGGCGCGGGTTAGCGTCAGCGTACGGGTTAGGATTAGGGGACGGGTGAGGGTCAGGCTTCGGGGAAGGGTTAGGATTAGGGTTCGGGCTAGGGTTAGGGTTAGGGGACGGGGACGGTTTAGGGTCCAGGTGAGGGTACGACAACGCTTTAGGGGGAGCGTACGTGTGAGGGCGCGGGTTAGCGTCAGCGTACGGGTTAGGATTAGGGGACGGGTGAGGGTCAGGCTTCGGGGAAGGGTTAGGGTTAGGGTTCGGGCTAGGGTTAGGGTTAGGGGACGGGGACGGTTTAGGGTCCAGGTGAGGGTACGACAACACTTTAGGGGGAGCGTACGTGTGAGGGCGCGGGTTAGCGTCAGCGTACGGGTTAGGATTAGGGGACGGGTGAGGGTCAGGCTTCGGGGAAGGGTTAGGGTTAGGGTTCGGGCTAGGGTTAGGGTTAGGGGACGGGGACGGTTTAGGGTCCAGGTGAGGGTACGACAACGCTTTAGGGGGAGCGTACGTGTGAGGGCGCGGGTTAGCGTCAGCGTACGGGTTAGGATTAGGGGACGGGTGAGGGTCAGGCTTCGTGGAAGGGTTAGGGTTAGGGTTCGGGCTAGGGTTAGGGTTAGGGGACGGGGACGGTTTAGGGTCCAGGTGAGGGTACGACAACGCTTTAGGGGGAACGTACGTGTGAGGGCGCGGGTTAGTGTCAGCGTACGGGTTAGGATTAGGGGACGGGTGAGGGTCAGGCTTCGGGGAAGGGTTAGGGTTAGGGTTCGGGCTAGGGTTAGGGTTAGGGGACGGGGACGGTTTAGGGTCCAGGTGAGGGTACGACAACGCTTTAGGGGGAGCGTACGTGTGAGGGCGCGGGTTAGTGTCAGCGTACGGGTTAGGATTAGGGGACGGGTGAGGGTCAGGCTTCGGGGAAGGGTTGGGGTTAGGGTTCGGGCTAGGGTTAGGGTTAGGGGATGGGGACGGTTTAGGGTCCAGGTGAGGGTACGACAACGCTTTAGGGGGAGCGTACGTGTGAGGGCGCGGGTTAGTGTCAGCGTACGGGTTAGGATTAGGGGACGGGTGAGGGTCAGGCTTCGGGGAAGGGTTAGGGTTAGGGTTCGGGCTAGGGTTAGGGTTAGGGGACGGGGACGGTTTAGGGTCCAGGTGAGGGTACGACAACGCTTTAGGGGGAGCGTACGTGTGAGGGCGCGGGTTAGCGTCAGCGCACTGGTTAGGATTAGGGGACGGGTGAGGGTCAGGCTTCGGGGAAGGGTTAGGGTTCGGGCTAGGGTTAGGGTTAGGGGACGGGGACGGTTTAGGGTCTAGGTGAGGGTACGACAACGCTTTAGGGGGAGCGTACGTGAGAGGGCGCGGGTTAGTGTCAGCGTACGGGTTAGGATTAGGGGACGGGTGAGGGTCAGGCTTCGGGGAAGGGTTAGGGTTAGGGTTCGGGCTAGGGTTAGGGTTAGGGGACGGGGACGGTTTAGGGTCCAGGTGAGGGTACGACAACGCTTTAGGGGGAGCGTACGTGTGAGGGCGTGGGTTAGCGTCAGCGTACGGGTTAGGATTAGGGGACGGGTGAGGGTCAGGCTTCGGGGAAGGGTTAGGGTTAGGGTTCGGGCTAGGGTTAGGGTTAGGGGACGGGGACGGTTTAGGGTCCAGGTGAGGGTACGACAACGCTTTAGGGGGAGCGTACGTGTGAGGGCGCGGGTTAGCGTCAGCGTACGGGTTAGGATTAGGGGACGGGTGAGGGTCAGGCTTCGGGGAAGCGTTAGGGTTCGGGCTAGGGTTAGGGTTAGGGGACGGGGACGGTTTAGGGTCCAGGTGAGGGTACGACAACGCTTTAGGGGGAGCGTACGTGTGAGGGCGCGGGTTAGCGTCAGCGTACGGGTTAGGATTAGGGGACGGGTGAGGGTCAGGCTTCGGGGAAGGGTTAGGGTTAGGGTTCGGGCTAGGGTTAGGGTTAGGGGACGGGGACGGTTTAGGGTCCAGGTGAGGGTACGACAACGCTTTAGGGGGAGCGTACGTGTGAGGGCGCGGGTTAGCGTCAGCGTACGGGTTAGGATTAGGGGACGGGTGAGGGTCAGGCTTCGGGGAAGGGTTAGGGTTAGGGTTCGGGCTAGGGTTAGGGTTAGGGGATGGGGACGGTTTAGGGTCCAGGTGAGGGTACGACAACGCTTTAGGTGGAGCGTACGTGTGAGGGCGCGGGTTAGCGTCAGCGTACGGGTTAGGATTAGGGGACGGGTGAGGGTCAGGCTTCGGGGAAGGGTTAGGGTTAGGGTTCGGGCTAGGGTTAGGGTTAGGGGACGGGGACGGTTTAGGGTCCAGGTGAGGGTACGACAACGCTTTAGGGGGAGCGTACGTTTGAGGGCGCGGGTTAGCGTCAGCGTACGGGTTAGGATTAGGGGACGGGTGAGGGTCAGGCTTCGTGGAAGGGTTAGGGTTAGGGTTCGGGCTAGGGTTAGGGTTAGGGGACGGGGACGGTTTAGGGTCCAGGTGAGGGTACGACAACGCTTTAGGGGGAACGTACGTGTGAGGGCGCGGGTTGGTGTCAGCGTACGGGTTAGGATTAGGGGACGGGTGAGGGTCAGGCTTCGGGGAAGGGTTAGGGTTAGGGTTCGGGCTAGGGTTAGGGTTAGGGGACGGGGACGGTTTAGGGTCCAGGTGAGGGTACGACAACGCTTTAGGGGGAGCGTACGTGTGAGGGCGCGGGTTAGTGTCAGCGTACGGGTTAGGATTAGGGGACGGGTGAGGGTCAGGCTTCGGGGAAGGGTTAGGGTTAGGGTTCGGGCTAGGGTTAGGGTTAGGGGACGGGGACGGTTTAGGGTCCAGGTGAGGGTACGACAACGCTTTAGGGGGAGCGTACGTGTGAGGGCGCGGGTTAGCGTCAGCGTACGGGTTAGGATTAGGGGACGGGTGAGGGTCAGGCTTCGGGGAAGGGTTAGGGTTCGGGCTAGGGTTAGGGTTAGGGGACGGGGACGGTTTAGGGTCTAGGTGAGGGTACGACAACTCTTTAGGGGGAGCGTACGTGAGAGGGCGCGGGTTAGTGTCAGCGTACGGGTTAGGATTAGGGGACGGGTGAGGGTCAGGCTTCGGGGAAGGGTTAGGGTTAGGGTTCGGGCTAGGGTTAGGGTTAGGGGACGGGGACGGTTTAGGGTCCAGGTGAGGGTTCGACAACGCTTTAGGGGGAGCGTACGTGTGAGGGCGTGGGTTAGCGTCAGCGTACGGGTTAGGATTAGGGGACGGGTGAGGGTTAGGCTTCGGGGAAGGGTTAGGGTTAGGGTTCGGGCTAGGGTTAGGGTTAGGGGACGGGGACGGTTTAGGGTCCAGGTGAGGGTACGACAACGCTTTAGGGGGAGCGTACGTGTGAGGGCGCGGGTTAGCGTCAGCGTACGGGTTAGGATTAGGGGACGGGTGAGGGTCAGGCTTCGGGGAAGCGTTAGGGTTCGGGCTAGGGTTAGGGTTAGGGGACGGGGACGGTTTAGGGTCCAGGTGAGGGTACGACAACGCTTTAGGGGGAGCGTACGTGTGAGGGCGCGGGTTAGCGTCAGCGTACGGGTTAGGATTAGGGGACGGGTGAGGGTCAGGCTTCGGGGAAGGGTTAGGGTTAGGGTTCGGGCTAGGGTTAGGGTTAGGGGACGGGGACGGTTTAGGGTCCAGGTGAGGGTACGACAACGCTTTAGGGGGAGCGTACGTGTGAGGGCGCGGGTTAGCGTCAGCGTACGGGTTAGGATTAGGGGACGGGTGAGGGTCAGGCTTCGGGGAAGGGTTAGGGTTAGGGTTCGGGCTAGGGTTAGGGTTATGGGACGGGGACGGTTTAGGGTCCAGGTGAGGGTACGACAACGCTTTAGGGGGAGCATACGTGTGAGGGCGCGGCTTAGTGTCAGCCTACGGGTTAGGATTAGGGGACGGGTGAGGCTCAGGCTTCGGGGAAGGGTTAGGGTGAGGGTTCGGGCTAGGGTTAAGGTTGGGGACGGGGACGGTTTAGGGTCTAGGTGAGGGTACGACAACGCTTTAGGGGGAGCGTACGTGAGAGGGCGCGGGTTAGTGTCAGCGTACGGGTTAGGATTAGGGGACGGGTGAGGGTCAGGCTTCGGGGAAGGGTTAGGGTTAGGGTTCGGGCTAGGGTTAGGGTTAGGGGACGGGGACGGTTTAGGGTCCAGGTGAGGGTACGACAACGCTTTAGGGGGAGCGTACGTGTGAGGGCGTGGGTTAGCGTCAGCGTACGGGTTAGGATTAGGGGACGGGTGAGGGTCAGGCTTCGGGGAAGGGTTAGGGTTAGGGTTCGGGCTAGGGTTAGGGTTAGGGGACGGGGACGGTTTAGGGTCCAGGTGAGGGTACGACAACGCTTTAGGGGGAGCGTACGTGTGAGGGCGCGGGTTAGCGTCAGCGTACGGGTTAGGATTAGGGGACGGGTGAGGGTCAGGCTTCGGGGAAGCGTTAGGGTTCGGGCTAGGGTTAGGGTTAGGGGACGGGGACGGTTTAGGGTCCAGGTGAGGGTACGACAACGCTTTAGGGGGAGCGTACGTGTGAGGGCGCGGGTTAGCGTCAGCGTACGGGTTAGGATTAGGGGACGGGTGAGGGTCAGGCTTCGGGGAAGGGTTAGGGTTAGGGTTCGGGCTAGGGTTAGGGTTAGGGGACGGGGACGGTTTAGGGTCCAGGTGAGGGTACGACAACGCTTTAGGGGGAGTGTACGTGTGAGGGCGCGGGTTAGCGTCAGCGTACGGGTTAGGATTAGGGGACGGGTGAGGGTCAGGCTTCGGGGAAGGGTTAGGGTTAGGGTTCGGGCTAGGGTTAGGGTTAGGGGACGGGGACGGTTTAGGGTCCAGGTGAGGGTACGACAACGCTTTAGGGGGAGCGTACGTGTGAGGGCGCGGGTTAGCGTCAGCGTACGGGTTAGGATTAGGGGACGGGTGAGGGTCAGGCTTCGGGGAAGGGTTAGGGTTAGGGTTCGGGCTAGGGTTAGGGTTAGGGGATGGGGACGGTTTAGGGTCCAGGTGAGGGTACGACAACGCTTTAGGGGGAGCGTACGTGTGAGGGCGCGGGTTAGCGTCAGCGTACGGGTTAGGATTAGGGGACGGGTGAGGGTCAGGCTTCGGGGAAGGGTTAGGGTTAGGGTTCGGGCTAGGGTTAGGGTTAGGGGACGGGGACGGTTTAGGGTCCAGGTGAGGGTACGACAACGCTTTAGGGGGAGCGTACGTTTGAGGGCGCGGGTTAGCGTCAGCGTACGGGTTAGGATTAGGGGACGGGTGAGTGTCAGGCTTCGGGGAAGGGTTAGGGTTAGGGTTCGGGCTAGGGTTAGGGTTAGGGGACGGGGACGGTTTAGGGTCCAGGTGAGGGTACGACAACGCTTTATGGGGAGCGTACGTGTGAGGGCGCGGGTTAGGGTCAGCGTACGGGTTAGGATTAGGGGACGGGTGAGGGTCAGGCTTCGGAGAAGGGTTAGGGTTAGGGTTCGGGCTAGGGTTAGGGTTAGGGGACGGGGACGGTTTAGGGTCCAGGTGAGGGTACGACAACGCTTTAGGGGGAGCGTACGTGTGAGGGCGCGGGTTAGCGTCAGCGTACGGGTTAGGATTAGGGGACGGGTGAGGGTCAGGCTTCGGGGAAGGGTTAGGGTTAGGGTTCGGGCTAGGGTTAGGGTTAGGGGACGGGGACGGTTTAGGGTCCAGGTGAGGGTACGACAACGCTTTAGGGGGAGTGTACGTGTGAGGGCGCGAGTTCGCGTCAGCGTACGGGTTAGGATTAGGGGACGGGTGAGGGTCAGGCTTCGGGGAAGGGTTAGGGTTAGGGTTCGGGCTAGGGTTAGGGTTATGGGACGGGGACGGTTTAGGGTCCAGGTGAGGGTACGACAACGCTTTAGGGGGAGCATACGTGTGAGGGCGCGGCTTAGTGTCAGCGTACGGGTTAGGATTAGGGGACGGGTGAGGCTCAGGCTTCGGGGAAGGGTTAGGGTGAGGGTTCGGGCTACGGTTAAGGTTGGGGACGGGGATGGTTTAGGGTCCACGTGAGGGTACGACAACGCTTTAGGGGGAGCATACGTGTGAGGGCGCGGCTTAGTGTCAGCGTACGGGTTAGGATTAGGGGACGGGTGAGGCTCAGGCTTCGGGGAAGGGTTAGGGTGAGGGTTCGGGCTAGGGTTAAGGTTGGGGACGGGGACGGTTTAGGGTCCAGGTGAGGGTACGACAACGCTTTAGGGGGAGCATACGTGTGAGGGCGCGGGTTAGTGTCAGCGTACGGGTTAGGATTAGGGGACGGGTGAGGGTCAGGCTTCGGGGAAGGGTTAGGGTTAGGGTTCGGGCTAGGGTTAGGGTTAGGGGACGGGGACGGTTTAGGGTCCAGGTGAGTGTATGACAACGCTTTAGGGGGAGCGTACGTGTGAGGGCGCGGGTTAGTGTCAGCGTACGGGTTAGGATTAGGGGACGGGTGAGGGTCAGGCTTCGGGGAAGGGTTAGGGTTAGTGTTCGGGCTAGGGTTAGGGTTAGGGGACGGGGACGGTTTAGGGTCCAGGTGAGGGTACGACAACGCTTTAGGGGGAGCGTACGTGTGAGGGCGCGGGTTAGTGTCAGCGTACGGGTTAGGATTAGGGGACGGGTGAGTGTCAGGCTTCGGGGAAGGGTTAGGGTTAGGGTTCGGGCTAGGGTTAGGGTTAGGGGACGGGGACGGTTTAGGGTCCAGGTGAGGGTACGACAACGCTTTATGGGGAGCGTACGTGTGAGGGCGCGGGTTAGGGTCAGCGTACGGGTTAGGATTAGGGGACGGGTGAGGGTCAGGCTTCGGAGAAGGGTTAGGGTTAGGGTTCGGGCTAGGGTTAGGGTTAGGGGACGGGGACGGTTTAGGGTCCAGGTGAGGGTACGACAACGCTTTAGGGGGAGCGTACGTGTGAGGGCGCGGGTTAGTGTCAGCGTACGGGTTAGGATTAGGGGACGGGTGAGGGTCAGGCTTCGGGGAAGGGTTAGGGTTAGGGTTCGGGCTAGGGTTAGGGTTAGGGGACGGGGACGGTTTAGGGTCCAGGTGAGGGTACGACAACGCTTTAGGGGGAGCGTACTTGTGAGGGCGCGGCTTAGTGTCAGCGTACGGGTTAGGATTAGGGGACGGGTGAGGGTCAGGCTTCGGGGAAGGGTTAGGGTTAGGGATCGGGCTAGGGTTAGGGTTAGGGGACGGGGACGGTTTAGGGTCCAGGTGAGGGTACGACAATGCTTTAGGGGGAGCGTACGTGTGAGGGCGCGGCTTAGTGTCAGCGTACGGGTTAGGATTAGGGGACGGGTGAGGCTCAGGCTTCGGGGAAGGGTTAGGGTTAGGGTTCGGGCTAGGGTTAGGGTTGGGGACGGGGACGGTTTAGGGTCCAGGTGAGGGTACGACAACGCTTTAGGGGGAACGTACGTGTGAGGGCGCGGGTTAGTGTCAGTGTACGGGTTAGGATTAGGGGACGGGTGAGGGTCAGGCTTCGGGGAAGGGTTAGGGTTAGGGTTCGGGCTAGGGTTAGGGTTAGGGGACGGGGACGGTTTAGGGTCCAGGTGAGGGTACGACAACCCTTTAGGGGGAGCGTATGTTTGAGGGCGCGGGTTAGTGTCAGCGTACGGGTTAGGATTAGGGGACGGGTGAGGGTCAGGCTTCGGGGAAGGGTTAGGGTTAGGGTTCGGGCTAGGGTTAGGGTTAGGGGACGGGGACGGTTTAGGGTCCAGGTGAGGGTACGACAACGCTTTAGGGGGAGCGTACGTGTGAGGGCGCGGGTTAGTGTCAGCGTACGGGTTAGGATTAGGGGACGGGTGAGGGTCAGGCTTCGGGGAAGGGTTAGGGTTAGGGTTCGGGCTAGGGTTAGGGTTAGGGGACGGGGACGGTTTAGGGTCCAGGTGAGGGTACGACAACGCTTTAGGGGGAGCGTACGTGTGAGGGCGCGGGTTAGCGTGAGCGTACGTGTTAGGATTAGGGGACGGGTGAGGGTCAGGCTTCGGGGAAGTGTTAGGGTTAGGGTTCGGGCTAGGGTTAGGGTTAGGGGACGGGGACGGTTTAGGGTCCAGGTGAGGGTACGACAAGGCTTTAGGGGGAGCATACGTGTGAGGGCACGGGTTAGTGTCAGCGTACGTGTTAGGATTAGGGGACGGGTGAGGGTCAGGCTTCGGTGAAGGGTTAGGGTTAGGGTTCGGGCTAGGGTTAGGGTTAGGGGACGGGGACGGTTTAGGGTCCAGGTGAGGGTACGACAACGCTTTAGGGGGAGCGTACGTGTGAGGGCGCGGGTTAGTGTCAGCGTACGGGTTAGGATTAGGGGACGGGTGAGGGTCAGGCTTCGGGGAAGTGTTAGGGTTAGGGTTCGGGCTAGGGTTAGGGTTAGGGGACGGGGACGGTTTAGGGTCCAGGTGAGGGTACGACAACGCTTTAGGGGGAGCGTACGTGTGAGGGCGCGGGTTAGGGTCAGCGTACGGGTTAAGATTAGGGGACGGGTGAGGGTCAGGCTTCGGGGAAGGGTTAGGGTTAGGGTTCGGGCTAGGGTTAGGGTTAGGGGACGGGGACGGTTTAGGGTCCAGGTGAGGGTACGACAACGCTTTAGGGGGAGCGTACGTGTGAGGGCGCGGGTTAGTGTCAGCGTACGGGTTAGGATTAGGGGACGGGTGAGGGTCAGGCTTCGGGGAAGGGTTAGGGTTAGGGTTCGGGCTAGGGTTAGGGTTAGGGGACGGGGACGGTTTAGGGTCCAGGTGAGGGTACGACAACGCTTTAGGGGGAGCGTACGTGTGAGGGCGTGGGTTAGTGTCAGCGTACGGGTTAGGATTAGGGGACGGGTGAGGGTCAGGCTTCGGGGAAGGGTTAGGGTTAGGGTTCGGGCTAGGGTTAGGGTTAGGGTTAGGGGACGGGGACGGTTTAGGGTCCAGGTGAGGGTACGACAACGCTTTAGGGGGAGCGTACGTGTGAGGGCGCGGCTTAGCGTCAGCGTACGGGTTAGGATTAGGGGACGGGTGAGGGTCAGGCTTCGGGGAAGGGTTAGGGTTAGGGTTCGGGCTAGGGTTAGGGTTAGGGGACGGGGACGGTTTAGGGTCCAGGTGAGGGTACGACAACGCTTTAGGGGGAGCGTACGTGTGAGGGCGCGGGTTAGCGTCAGCGTACGGGTTAGGATTAGGGGACGGGTGAGGGTCAGGCTTCGGGGAAGGGTTAGGGTTAGGGTTCGGGCTAGGGTTAGGGTTAGGGGACGGGGACGGTTTAGGGTCCAGGTGAGGGTACGACAACGCTTTAGGGGGAGCGTACGTGTGAGGGCGCGGGTTAGCGTCAGCGTACGGGTTAGGATAAGGGGACGGGTGAGGGTCAGGCTTCGGAGAAGGGTTAGGGTTAGGGTTCGGGCTAGGGTTAGGGTTAGGGGACGGGGACGGTTTAGGGTCCAGGTGAGGGTACGACAACGCTTTAGGGGGAGCGTACGTGTGAGGGCGCGGGTTAGCGTCAGCGTACGGGTTAGGATTAGGGGACGGGTGAGGGTCAGGCTTCGGGGAAGGGTTAGGGTTAGGGTTCGGGCTAGGGTTAGGGTTAGGGGACGGGGACGGTTTAGGGTCCAGGTGAGGGTACGACAAGCTTTAGGGGGAGCGTACGTGTGAGGGCGCGGTTTAGCGTCAGCGTACGGGTTAGAATTAGGGGACGGGTGAGGGTCAGGCTTCGGGGAAGGGTTAGGGTTAGGGTTCGGGCTAGGGTTAGGGTTATGGGACGGGGATGGTTTAGGGTCCAGGTGAGGGTACGACAACGCTTTAGGGGGAGCGTACGTGTGAGGGCGCGGGTTAGCGTCAGCGTACGGGTTAGGATTAGGGGACGGGTGAGGGTCAGGCTTCGGTGAAGGGTTAGGGTTAGGGTTCAGGCTAGGGTTAGGGTTAGGGGACGGGGACGGTTTAGGGTCCAGGTGAGGGTACGACAACGCTTTAGGGGGAGCGTACGTGTGAGGGCACGGGTTAGCGGCAGCGTACGGGTTAGGATTAGGGGACGGGTGAGGGTCAGGCTTCGGGGAAGGGTTAGGGTTAGGGTTCGGGCTAGGGTTAGGGTTAGGGGACGGGGACGGTTTAGGGTCCAGGTGAGGGTACGACGACGCTTTAGGGGGAGCGTACGTGTGAGGGCGCGGGTTAGCGTCAGCGTACGGGTTAGGATTAGGGGACGGGTGAGGGTCAGGCTTCGGGGAAGGGTTAGGGTTAGGGTTCGGGCTAGGGTTAGGGTTAGGGGACGGGGACGGTTTAGGGTCCAGGTGAGGGTACGACAACGCTTTAGGGGGAGCGTACGTGTGAGGGCGCGGGTTAGCGTGAGCGTACGGGTTAGGATTACGGGACGGGTGAGGGTCAGGCTTCGGGGAAGGGTTAGGGTTAGGGTTCGGGCTGGGTTAGGGTTAGGGGACGGGGACGGTTTAGGGTCCAGGTGAGGGTACGACAACGCTTTAGGGGGAGCGTACGTGTGAGGGCGCGGGTTAGTGTCAGCGTACGGGTTAGGATTAGGGGACGGGTGAGGGTCAGCCTTCGGGGAAGGGTTAGGGTTAGGGTTCGGGCTAGGGTTAGGGTTAGGGGACGGGGACGGTTTAGGGTCCAGGTGAGGGTACGACAATGCTTTAGGGGGAGCGTACGTGTGAGGGCGCGGGTTAGTGTCAGCGTACGGGTTAGGATTAGGGGACGGGTGAGGGTCAGGCTTCGGGGCAGGGTTAGGGTTAGGGTTCGGCTAGGGTTAGGGTTAGGGGACGGGGACGGTTTAGGGTCCAGGTGAGGGTACGACAACGCTTTAGGGGGAGCGTACATGTGAGGGCGCGGGTTAGTGTCAGCGTACGGGTTAGGATTAGGGGACGGGTGAGGGTCAGGCTTCGGGGCAGGGTTAGGGTTAGGGTTCGGGCTAGGGTTAGGGTTAGGGGACGGGGACGGTTTAGGGTCCAGGTGAGGGTACGACAACGCTTTACGGGGAGCGTACGTGTGAGGGCGCGGGTTAGTGTCAGCGTATGGGTTAGGATTAGGGGACGGGTGAGGGTCAGGCTTCGGGGCAGGGTTAGGGTTAGGGTTCGGCTAGGGTTAGGGTTAGGGGACGGGGACGGTTTAGGGTCCAGGTGAGGGTACGACAATGCTTTAGGGGGAGCGTATGTGTGAGGGCGCGGGTTAGTGTCAGCGTACGTGTTAGGATTAGGGGACGGGTGAGGGTCAGGCTTCGGGGAAGGGTTAGGGTTAGGGTTCGGGCTAGGGTTAGGGTTAGGGGACGGGGACGGTTTAGGGTCCAGGTGAGGGTACGACAACGCTTTAGGGGGAGCGTACGTGTGAGGGCGCGGGTTAGTGTCAGCGTACGGGTTAGGATTAGGGGACGGGTGAGGGTCAGGCTTCGGGGAAGGGTTAGGGTTAGGGTTCGGGCTAGAGTTAGGGTTAGGGGACGGGGACGGTTTAGGGTCCAGGTGAGGGTACGACAACGCTTTAGGGGGAGCGTACGTGTGAGGGCGCGGGTTAGTGTCAGCGTACGGGTTAGGATTAGGGGACGGGTGAGAGTCAGGCTTCGGGGAAGGGTTAGGGTTAGGGTTCGGGCTAGGGTTAGGGTTAGGGGACGGGGACGGTTTAGGGTCCAGGTGAGGGTACGACAACGCTTTAGGGGGAGCGTACGTGTGAGGGCGCGGGTTAGTGTCAGCGTACGGGTTAGGATTAGGGGACGGGTGAGGGTCAGGCTTCGGGGAAGGGTTAGGGTTAGGGTTCGGGCTAGGGTTAGGGTTAAGGGACGGGGACGGTTTAGGGTCCAGGTGAGGGTACGACAACGCTTTAGGGGGAGCGTACGTGTGAGGGCGCGGGTTAGTGTCAGCGTACGGGTTAGGATTAGGGGACGGGTGAGGGTCAGGCTTCAGGGAAGGGTTAGGGTTAGGGTTCGGGCTAGGGTTAGGGTTAGGGGTCGGGGACGGTTTAGGGTCCAGGTGAGGGTACGACAACGCTTTAGGGGGAGCGTACGTGTGAGGGCGCGGGTTAGTGTCAGCGTACGGGTTAGGATTAGGGGACGGGTGAGGGTCAGGCTTCGGGGAAGGGTTAGGGTTAGGGTTCGGGCTATGGTTAGGGTTAGGGGACGGGGACGGTTTAGGGTCCAGGTGAGGGTACGACAACGCTTTAGGGGGATCGTACTTGTGAGGGCGCGGGTTAGTGTCAGCGTACGGGTTAGGATTAGGGGACGGGTGAGGGTCAGGCTTCGGGGAAGGGTTAGGGTTAGGGTTCGGGCTAGGGTTAGGGTTAGGGGACGGGGACGGTTTAGGGTCCAGGTGAGGGTACGACAACGATTTAGGGGGAGCGTACGTGTGAGGGCGCGGGTTAGCGTCAGCGTACGGGTTAGGATTAGGGGACGGGTGAGGGTCAGGCTTCGGGGAAGGGTTAGGGTTAGGGTTCGGGCTAGGGTTAGGGTTAGGGGACGGGGACGGTTTAGGGTCCAGGTGAGGGTACGACAACGCTTTAGGGGGAGCGTACGTGTGAGGGCGCGGGTTAGCGTCAGCATACGGGTTAGGATTAGGGGACGGGTGAGGGTCAGGCTTCGGGGAAGGGTTAGGGTTAGGGTTCGGGCTAGGGTTAGGGTTAGGGGACGGGAACGGTTTAGGGTCCAGGTGAGGGTACGACAACGCTTTAGGGGGAGCGTACGTGTGAGGGCGTGGGTTAGCGTCAGCCTACGGGTTAGGATTAGGGGACTGGTGAGGGTCAGGCTTCGGGGAAGGGTTAGGGTTAGGGTTCGGGCTAGGGTTAGGGTTAGGGGACGGGGACGGTTTAGGGTCCAGGTGAGGGTACGACAACGCTTTAGGGGGAGCGTACGTGTGAGGGCGCGGTTTAGCGTCAGCGTACGGTTTAGGATTAGGGGACGGGTGAGGGTCAGGCTTCGGGGAAGGGTTAGGGTTAGGGTTCGGGCTAGGGTTAGGGTTAGGGGACGGGGACGGTTTAGGGTCCAGGTGAGGGTACGACAACGCTTTAGGGGGAGCGTACGTGTGAGGGCGCGGGTTAGCGTCAGCGTACGGGTTAGGATTAGGGGACGGGTGAGGGTCAGGCTTCGGGGAAGGTTTAGGGTTAGGGTTCGGGCTAGGGTTAGAGTTAGGGGACGGGGACGGTTTAGGGTCCAGGTGAGGGTACGACAACGCTTTAGGGGGAGCGTACGTGTGAGGGCGCGGGTTAGCGTCAGCGTACGGGTTAGGATTAGGGGACGGGTGAGGGTCAGGCTTCGGGGAAGGGTTAGGGTTAGGGTTCGGGCTAGGGTTAGGATTAGGGGACGGGGACGGTTTAGGGTCCAGGTGAGGGTACGACAACGCTTTAGGGGGAGCGTACGTGTGATGGCGCGGTTTAGCGTCAGCGTACGGGTTAGGATTAGGGGACGGGTGAGGGTCAGGCTTCGGGGAAGGGTTAGGGTTAGGGTTCGGGCTAGGGTTAGGGTTAGGGGACGGGGACGGTTTAGGGTCCAGGTGAGGGTACGACAACGCTTTAGGGGGAGCGTACGTGTGAGGGCGCGGGTTAGCGTCAGCGTACGGGTTAGGATTAGGGGACGGGTGAGGGTCAGGCTTCGGGGAAGGGTTAGGGTTAGGGTTCGGGCTAGGGTTAGGGTTAGGGGACGGGGACGGTTTAGGGTCCAGGTGAGGGTACGACAACGCTTTAGGGGGAGCGTACGTGTGAGGGCACGGGTTAGCGTCAGCATACGGGTTAGGATTAGGGGACGGGTGAGGGTCAGGCTTCGGGGAAGGGTTAGGGTTAGGGTTCGGGCTAGGGTTAGGGTTAGGGGACGGGGACGGTTTAGGGTCCAGGTGAGGGTACGACAACGCTTTACGGGGAGCGTACGTGTGAGGGCGCGGGTTAGTGTCAGCGTACGGGTTAGGATTAGGGGACGGGTGAGTGTCAGGCTTCGGGGAAGGGTTAGGGTTAGGGTTCGGGCTAGGGTTAGGGTTAGGGGACGGGGACGGTTTAGGGTCCAGGTGAGGGTACGACAACGCTTTAGGGGGAGCGTACGTGTGAGGGCGCGGGTTAGTGTCAGCTTACGGGTTAGGATTAGGGGACGGGTGAGGGTCAGGCTTCGGGGAAGGGTTAGGGTTAGGGTTCGGGCTAGGGTTAGGGTTAGGGGACAGGGACGGTTTAGGGTCCAGGTGAGGGTAAGACAACGCTTTAGGGGGAGCGTACGTGTGAGGGCGCGGGTTAGTGTCAGCGTACGGGTTAGGATTAGGGGACGGGTGAGGGTCAGGCTTCGGGGAAGGGTTAGGGTTAGGGTTCGGGCTAGGGTTAGGGTTAGGGGACGGGGACGGTTTAGGGTCCAGGTGAGGGTATGACAACGCTTTAGGGGGAGCGTACGTGTGAGGGCGCGGGTTAGTGTCAGCGTACGGGTTAGGATTAGGGGACGGGTGAGGGTCAGGCTTCGGGGAAGGGTTAGGGTTAGGGTTCGGGCTAGGGTTAGGGTTAGGGGACGGGGACGGTTTAGGGTCCAGGTGAGGGTACGACAACGCTTTAGGGGGAGCGTACGTGTGAGGGCGCGGGTTAGCGTCAGCGTACGGGTTAGGATTAGGGGACGGGTGAGGGTCAGGCTTCGGGGAAGGGTTAGGGTTAGGGTTCGGGCTAGGGTTAGGGTTAGGGGACGGGGACGGTTTAGGGTCCAGGTGAGGGTACGACAACGCTTTAGGGGGAGCGTATGTGTGAGGGCGCGGGTTAGTGTCAGCGTACGGGTTAGGATTAGGGGACGGGTGAGGGTCAGGCTTCGGGGAAGGGTTAGGGTTAGGGTTCGGGCTAGAGTTAGGGTTAGGGGACGGGGACGGTTTAGGGTCCAGGTGAGGGTACGACAACGCTTTAGGGGGAGCGTACGTGTGAGGGCGCGGGTTAGTGTCAGCGTACGGGTTAGGATTAGGGGACGGGTGAGGGTCAGGCTTCGGGGAAGGGTTAGGGTTAGGGTTCGGGCTAGGGTTAGGGTTAGGGGACGGGGACGGTTTAGGGTCCAGGTGAGGGTACGACAACGCTTTAGGGGGAGCGTACGTGTGAGGGCGCGGGTTAGTGTCAGCGTACGGGTTAGGATTAGGGGACGGGTGAGGGTCAGGCTTCGGGGAAGGGTTAGGGTTAGGGTTCGGGCTAGGGTTAGGGTTAAGGGACGGGGACGGTTTAGGGTCCAGGTGAGGGTACGACAACGCTTTAGGGGGAGCGTACGTGTGAGGGCGCGGGTTAGTGTCAGCGTACGGGTTAGGATTAGGGGACGGGTGAGGGTCAGGCTTCAGGGAAGGGTTAGGGTTAGGGTTCGGGCTAGGGTTAGGGTTAGGGGTCGGGGACGGTTTAGGGTCCAGGTGAGGGTACGACAACGCTTTAGGGGGAGCGTACGTGTGAGGGCGCGGGTTAGTGTCAGCGTACGGGTTAGGATTAGGGGACGGGTGAGGGTCAGGCTTCGGGGAAGGGTTAGGGTTAGGGTTCGGGCTAGGGTTAGGGTTAGGGGACGGGGACGGTTTAGGGTCCAGGTGAGGGTACGACAACGATTTAGGGGGAGCGTACGTGTGAGGGCGCGGGTTAGCGTCAGCGTACGGGTTAGGATTAGGGGACGGGTGAGGGTCAGGCTTCGGGGAAGGGTTAGGGTTAGGGTTCGGGCTAGGGTTAGGGTTAGGGGACGGGGACGGTTTAGGGTCCAGGTGAGGGTACGACAACGCTTTAGGGGGAGCGTACGTGTGAGGGCGCGGGTTAGCGTCAGCATACGGGTTAGGATTAGGGGACGGGTGAGGGTCAGGCTTCGGGGAAGGGTTAGGGTTAGGGTTCGGGCTAGGGTTAGGGTTAGGGGACGGGGACGGTTTAGGGTCCAGGTGAGGGTACGACAACGCTTTAGGGGGAGCGTACGTGTGAGGGCGCGGGTTAGTGTCAGCGTACGGGTTAGGATTAGGGGACGGGTGAGGGTCAGGCTTCGGGGAAGGGTTAGGGTTAGGGTTCGGGCTAGGGTTAGGGTTAGGGGACAGGGACGGTTTAGGGTCCAGGTGAGGGTAAGACAACGCTTTAGGGGGAGCGTACGTGTGAGGGCGCGGGTTAGTGTCAGCGTACGGGTTAGGATTAGGGGACGGGTGAGGGTCAGGCTTCGGGGAAGGGTTAGGGTTAGGGTTCGGGCTAGGGTTAGGGTTAGGGGACGGGGACGGTTTAGGGTCCAGGTGAGGGTACGACAACGCTTTAGGGGGAGCGTACGTGTGAGGGCGCGGGTTAGTGTCAGCGTACGGGTTAGGATTAGGGGACGGGTGAGGGTCAGGCTTCGGGGAAGGGTTAGGGTTAGGGTTCGGGCTAGGGTTAGGGTTAGGGGACGGGGACGGTTTAGGGTCCAGGTGAGGGTACGACAACGCTTTAGGGGGAGCGTACGTGTGAGGGCGCGGGTTAGTGTCAGCGTACGGGTTAGGATTAGGGGACGGGTGAGGGTCAGGCTTCGGGGAAGGGTTAGGGTTAGGGTTCGGGCTAGGGTTAGGGTTAGGGGACGGGGACGGTTTAGGGTCCAGGTGAGGGTATGACAACGCTTTAGGGGGAGCGTACGTGTGATGGCGCGGGTTAGTGTCAGCGTACGGGTTAGGATTAGGGGACGGGTGAGGGTCAGGCTTCGGGGAAGGGTTAGGGTTAGGGTTCGGGCTAGGGTTAGGGTTAGGGGACGGGGACGGTTTAGGGTCCAGGTGAGGGTACGACAACGCTTTAGGGGGAGCATACGTGTGAGGGCGCGGGTTAGTGTCAGCGTACGGGTTAGGATTAGGGGACGGGTGAGGGTCAGGCTTCGGGGAAGGGTTAGGGTTAGGGTTCGGGCTAGGGTTAGGGTTAGGGGACGGGGACGGTTTAGGGTCCAGGTGAGGGTAAGACAACGCTTTAGGGGGAGCATATGTGTGAGGGCGCGGGTTAGTGTCAGCGTACGGGTTAGGATTAGGGGACGGGTGAGGGTCAGGCTTCGGGGAAGGGTTAGGGTTAGGGTTCGGGCTAGGGTTAGGGTTAGGGGACGGGGACGGTTTAGGGTCCAGGTGAGGGTACGACAACGCTTTAGGAGGAGCGTACGTGTGAGGGCGCGGGTTAGTGTCAGCGTACGGGTTAGGATTAGGGGACGGGTGAGGGTCAGGCTTCGGGGAACGGTTAGGGTTAGGGTTCGGGCTAGAGTTAGGGTTAGGGGACGGGGACGGTTTAGGGTCCAGGTGAGGGTACGACAACGCTTTAGGGGGAGCGTACGTGTGAGGGCGCGGGTTAGTGTCAGCGTACGGGTTAGGATTAGGGGACGGGTGAGGGTCAGGCTTCGGGGAAGGGTTAGGGTTAGGGTTCGGGCTAGGGTTAGGGTTAGGGGACGGGGACGGTTTAGGGTCCAGGTGAGGGTACGACAACGCTTTAGGGGGAGCGTACGTGTGACGGCGCGGGTTAGTGTCAGCGTACGGGTTAGGATTAGGGGACGGGTGAGGGTCAGGCTTCGGGGAAGGGTTAGGGTTAGGGTTCGGGCTAGGGTTAGGGTTAAGGGACGGGGACGGTTTAGGGTCCAGGTGAGGGTACGACAACGCTTTAGGGGGAGCGTACGTGTGAGGGCGCGGGTTAGTGTCAGCGTACGGGTTAGGATTAGGGGACGGGTGAGGGTCAGGCTTCAGGGAAGGGTTAGGGTTAGGGTTCGGGCTAGGGTTAGGGTTAGGGGTCGGGGACGGTTTAGGGTCCAGGTGAGGGTACGACAACGCTTTAGGGGGAGCGTACGTGTGAGGGCGCGGGTTAGTGTCAGCGTACGGGTTAGGATTAGGGGACGGGTGAGGGTCAGGCTTCGGGGAAGGGTTAGGGTTAGGGTTCGGGCTATGGTTAGGGTTAGGGGACGGGGACGGTTTAGGGTCCAGGTGAGGGTACGACAACGCTTTAGGGGGAGCGTACGTGTGAGGGCGCGGGTTAGCGTCAGCGTACGGGTTAGGATTAGGGGACGGGTGAGGGTCAGGCTTCGGGGAAGGGTTAGGGTTAGGGTTCGGGCTAGGGTTAGGGTTAGGGGACGGGGACGGTTTAGGGTCCAGGTGAGGGTACGACAACGCTTTAGGGGGAGCGTACTTGTGAGGGCGCGGGTTAGTGTCAGCGTACGGGTTAGGATTAGGGGACGGGTGAGGGTCAGGCTTCGGGGAAGGGTTAGGGTTAGGGTTCGGGCTAGGGTTAGGGTTAGGGGACGGGGACGGTTTAGGGTCCAGGTGAGGGTACGACAACGATTTCGGGGGAGCGTACGTGTGAGGGCGCGGGTTAGCGTCAGCGTACGGGTTAGGATTAGGGGACGGGTGAGGGTCAGGCTTCGGGGAAGGGTTAGGGTTAGGGTTCGGGCTAGGGTTAGGGTTAGGGGACGGGGACGGTTTAGGGTCCAGGTGAGGGTACGACAACGCTTTAGGGGGAGCGTACGTGTGAGGGCGCGGGTTAGCGTCAGCATACGGGTTAGGATTAGGGGACGGGTGAGGGTCAGGCTTCGGGGAAGGGTTAGGGTTAGGGTTCGGGCTAGGGTTAGGGTTAGGGGACGGGGACGGTTTAGGGTCCAGGTGAGGGTACGACAACGCTTTAGGGGGAGCGTACGTGTGAGGGCGTGGGTTAGCGTCAGCGTACGGGTTAGGATTAGGGGACGGGTGAGGGTCAGGCTTCGGGGAAGGGTTAGGGTTAGGGTTCGGGCTAGGGTTAGGGTTAGGGGACGGGGACGGTTTAGGGTCCAGGTGAGGGTACGACAACGCTTTAGGGGGAGCGTACGTGTGAGGGCGCGGGTTAGTGTCAGCGTACGGGTTAGGATTAGGGGACGGGTGAGGGTCAGGCTTCGGGGAAGGGTTAGGGTTAGGGTTCGGGCTAGGGTTAGGGTTAGGGGACGGGGACGGTTTAGGGTCCAGGTGAGGGTACGACAACGCTTTAGGGGGAGCGTACGTGTGAGGGCGCGGGTTAGTGTCAGCGTACGGGTTAGGATTAGGGGACGGGTGAGGGTCAGGCTTCGGGGAAGGGTTAGGGTTAGGGTTCGGGCTATGGTTAGGGTTAGGGGACGGGGACGGTTTAGGGTCCAGGTGAGGGTACGACAACGCTTTAGGGGGAGCGTACTTGTGAGGGCGCGGGTTAGTGTCAGCGTACGGGTTAGGATTAGGGGACGGGTGAGGGTCAGGCTTCGGGGAAGGGTTAGGGTTAGGGTTCGGGCTAGGGTTAGGGTTAGGGGACGGGGACGGTTTAGGGTCCAGGTGAGGGTACGACAACGATTTAGGGGGAGCGTACGTGTGAGGGCGCGGGTTACCGTCAGCGTACGGGTTAGGATTAGGGGACGGGTGAGGGTCAGGCTTCGGGGAAGGGTTAGGGTTAGGGTTCGGGCTAGGGTTAGGGTTAGGGGACGGGGACGGTTTAGGGTCCAGGTGAGGGTACGACAACGCTTTAGGGGGAGCGTACGTGTGAGGGCGCGGGTTAGCGTCAGCATACGGGTTAGGATTAGGGGACGGGTGAGGGTCAGGCTTCGGGGAAGGGTTAGGGTTAGGGTTCGGGCTAGGGTTAGGGTTAGGGGACGGGGACGGTTTAGGGTCCAGGTGAGGGTACGACAACGCATTAGGGGGAGCGTACGTGTGAGGGCGCGGGTTAGTGTCAGCGTACGGGTTAGGATTAGGGGACGGGTGAGGGTCAGGCTTCGGGGAAGGGTTAGGGTTAGGGTTCGGGCTAGGGTTAGGGTTAGGGGACAGGGACGGTTTAGGGTCCAGGTGAGGGTAAGACAACGCTTTAGGGGGAGCGTACGTGTGAGGGCGCGGGTTAGCGTCAGCGTACGGGTTAGGATTAGGGGACGGGTGAGGGTCAGGCTTCGGGGAAGGGTTAGGGTTAGGGTTCGGGCTAGGGTTAGGGTTAGGGGACGGGGACGGTTTAGGGTCCAGGTGAGGGTACGACAACGCTTTAGGGGGAGCGTACGTGTGAGGGCGCGGGTTAGTGTCAGCGTACGGGTTAGGATTAGGGGACGGGTGAGGGTCAGGCTTCGGGGAAGGGTTAGGGTTAGGGTTCGGGCTAGGGTTAGGGTTAGGGGACGGGGACGGTTTAGGGTCCAGGTGAGGGTACGACAACGCTTTAGGGGGAGCGTACGTGTGAGGGCGCGGGTTAGCGTCAGCGTACGGGTTAGGATTAGGGGACGGGTGAGGGTCAGGCTTCGGGGAAGGGTTAGGGTTAGGGTTCGGGCTAGGGTTAGGGTTAGGGGACGGGGACGGTTTAGGGTCCAGGTGAGGGTATGACAACGCTTTAGGGGGAGCGTACGTGTGATGGCGCGGGTTAGTGTCAGCGTACGGGTTAGGATTAGGGGACGGGTGAGGGTCAGGCTTCGGGGAAGGGTTAGGGTTAGGGTTCGGGCTAGGGTTAGGGTTAGGGGACGGGGACGGTTTAGGGTCCAGGTGAGGGTACGACAACGCTTTAGGGGGAGCATACGTGTGAGGGCGCGGGTTAGTGTCAGCGTACGGGTTAGGATTAGGGGACGGGTGAGGGTCAGGCTTCGGGGAAGGGTTAGGGTTAGGGTTCGGGCTAGGGTTAGGGTTAGGGGACGGGGACGGTTTAGGGTCCAGGTGAGGGTAAGACAACGCTTTAGGGGGAGCGTATGTGTGAGGGCGCGGGTTAGTGTCAGCGTACGGGTTAGGATTAGGGGACGGGTGAGGGTCAGGCTTCGGGGAAGGGTTAGGGTTAGGGTTCGGGCTAGGGTTAGGGTTAGGGGACGGGGACGGTTTAGGGTCCAGGTGAGGGTACGACAACGCTTTAGGAGGAGCGTACGTGTGAGGGCGCGGGTAAGTGTCAGCGTACGGGTTAGGATTAGGGGACGGGTGAGGGTCAGGCTTCGGGGAACGGTTAGGGTTAGGGTTCGGGCTAGAGTTAGGGTTAGGGGACGGGGACGGTTTAGGGTCCAGGTGAGGGTACGACAACGCTTTAGGGGGAGCGTACGTGTGAGGGCGCGGGTTAGTGTCAGCGTACGGGTTAGGATTAGGGGACGGGTGAGGGTCAGGCTTCGGGGAAGGGTTAGGGTTAGGGTTCGGGCTAGGGTTAGGGTTAGGGGACGGGGACGGTTTAGGGTCCAGGTGAGGGTACGACAACGCTTTAGGGGGAGCGTACGTGTGAGGGCGCGGGTTAGTGTCAGCGTACGGGTTAGGATTAGGGGACGGGTGAGGGTCAGGCTTCGGGGAAGGGTTAGGGTTAGGGTTCGGGCTAGGGTTAGGGTTAAGGGACGGGGACGGTTTAGGGTCCAGGTGAGGGTACGACAACGCTTTAGGGGGAGCGTACGTGTGAGGGCGCGGGTTAGTGTCAGCGTACGGGTTAGGATTAGGGGACGGGTGAGGGTCAGGCTTCAGGGAAGGGTTAGGGTTAGGGTTCGGGCTAGGGTTAGGGTTAGGGGTCGGGGACGGTTTAGGGTCCAGGTGAGGGTACGACAACGCTTTAGGGGGAGCGTACGTGTGAGGGCGCGGGTTAGTGTCAGCGTACGGGTTAGGATTAGGGGACGGGTGAGGGTCAGGCTTCGGGGAAGGGTTAGGGTTAGGGTTCGGGCTATGGTTAGGGTTAGGGGACGGGGACGGTTTAGGGTCCAGGTGAGGGTACGACAACGCTTTAGGGGGAGCGTACGTGTGAGGGCGCGGGTTAGCGTCAGCGTACGGGTTAGGATTAGGGGACGGGTGAGGGTCAGGCTTCGGGGAAGGGTTAGGGTTAGGGTTCGGGCTAGGGTTAGGGTTAGGGGACGGGGACGGTTTAGGGTCCAGGTGAGGGTACGACAACGCTTTAGGGGGAGCGTACTTGTGAGGGCGCGGGTTAGTGTCAGCGTACGGGTTAGGATTAGGGGACGGGTGAGGGTCAGGCTTCGGGGAAGGGTTAGGGTTAGGGTTCGGGCTAGGGTTAGGGTTAGGGGACGGGGACGGTTTAGGGTCCAGGTGAGGGTACGACAACGATTTAGGGGGAGCGTACGTGTGAGGGCGCGGGTTAGCGTCAGCGTACGGGTTAGGATTAGGGGACGGGTGAGGGTCAGGCTTCGGGGAAGGGTTAGGGTTAGGGTTCGGGCTAGGGTTAGGGTTAGGGGACGGGGACGGTTTAGGGTCCAGGTGAGGGTACGACAACGCTTTAGGGGGAGCGTACGTGTGAGGGCGCGGGTTAGCGTCAGCATACGGGTTAGGATTAGGGGACGGGTGAGGGTCAGGCTTCGGGGAAGGGTTAGGGTTACGGTTCGGGCTAGGGTTAGGGTTAGGGGACGGGGACGGTTTAGGGTCCAGGTGAGTGTACGACAACGCTTTAGGGGGAGCGTACGTGTGAGGGCGTGGGTTAGCGTCAGCGTACGGGTTAGGATTAGGGGACGGGTGAGGGTCAGGCTTCGGGGAAGGGTTAGGGTTAGGGTTCGGGCTAGGGTTAGGGTTAGGGGACGGGGACGGTTTAGGGTCCAGGTGAGGGTACGACAACGCTTTAGGGGGAGCGTACGTGTGATGGCGCGGTTTAGCGTCAGCGTACGGGTTAGGATTAGGGGACGGGTGAGGGTCAGGCTTCGGGGAAGGGTTAGGGTTAGGGTTCGGGCTAGGGTTAGGGTTAGGGGATGGGGACGGTTTAGGGTCCAGGTGAGGGTACGACAACGCTTTAGGGGGAGCGTACGTGTGAGGGCGCGGGTTAGCGTCAGCGTACGGGTTAGGATTAGGGGACGGGTGAGGGTCAGGCTTCGGGGAAGGGTTAGGGTTAGGGTTCGGGCTAGGGTTAGGGTTAGGGGACGGGGACGGTTTAGGGTCCAGGTGAGGGTACGACAACGCTTTAGGGGGAGCGTACGTGTGAGGGCACGGGTTAGCGTCAGCGTACGGGTTAGGATTAGGGGACGGGTGAGGGTCAGGCTTCGGGGAAGGGTTAGGGTTAGGGTTCAGGCTAGGGTTAGGGTTAGGGGACGGGGACGGTTTAGGGTCCAGGTGAGGGTACGATAACGCTTTAGGGGGAGCGTACGTGTGAGGGCGCGGGTTAGCGTCAGCGTACGGGTTAGGATTTGGGGACGGGTGAGGGTCAGGCTTCGGGGAAGAGTTAGGGTTAGGGTTCGGGCTAGGGTTAGGGTTAGGGGACGGGGACGGTTTAGGGTCCAGGTGAGGGTACGACAACGCTTTAGGGGGAGCGTACGTGTGAGGGCGCGGGTTAGCGTCAGCGTACGGGTTAGGATTAGGGGACGGGTGAGGGTCAGGCTTCGGGGAAGGGTTAGGGTTAGGGTTCGGGCTAGGGTTAGGGTTAAGGGACGGGGACGGTTTAGGGTCCAGGTGAGGGTACGACAACGCTTTAGGGGGAGCGTACGTGTGAGGGAGCGGGTTAGTTTCAGCGTACGGGTTAGGATTAGGGGACGGGTGAGGGTCAGGCTTCGGGGAAGGGTTAGGGTTAGGGTTCGGGCTAGGGTTAGGGTTAGGGGACGGGGATGGTTGAGGGTCCAGGTGAGGGTACGACAACGCTTTAGGGGGAGCGTACGTGTGAGGGCGCGGGTTAGCGTCAGCGTACGGGTTAGGATTAGGGGACGGGTGAGGGTCAGGCTTCGGGGAAGGTTTAGGGTTCGGGCTAGGGTTAGGGTTAGGGGACGGGGACGGTTTAGGGTCCAGGTGAGGGTACGACAACGCTTTAGGGGGAGCGTACGTGCGAGGGCGCGGGTTAGCGTCAGCGTACGGGTTAGGATTAGGGCACGGGTGAGGGTCAGGCTTCGGGGAAGGGTTAGGGTTAGGGTTCGGGCTAGGGTTAGGGTTAGGGGACGGGGACGGTTTAGGGTCCAGGTGAGGGTATGACAACGCTTTAGGGGGAGCGTACGTGTGATGGCGCGGGTTAGTGTCAGCGTACGGGTTAGGATTAGGGGACGGGTGAGGGTCAGGCTTCGGGGAAGGGTTAGGGTTAGGGTTCGGGCTAGGGTTAGGGTTAGGGGACGGGGACGGTTTAGGGTCCAGGTGAGGGTACGACAACGCTTTAGGGGGAGCATACGTGTGAGGGCGCGGGTTAGTGTCAGCGTACGGGTTAGGATTAGGGGACGGGTGAGGGTCAGGCTTCGGGGAAGGGTTAGGGTTAGGGTTCGGGCTAGGGTTAGGGTTAGGGGACGGGGACGGTTTAGGGTCCAGGTGAGGGTACGACAATGCTTTAGGGGGAGCGTATGTGTGAGGGCGCGGGTTAGTGTCAGCGTACGGGTTAGGATTAGGGGACGGGTGAGGGTCAGGCTTCGGGGAAGGGTTAGGGTTAGGGTTCGGGCTAGCGTTAGGGTTAGGGGACGGGGATGGTTTAGGGTCCAGGTGAGGGTACGACAACGCTTTAGGGGGAGCGTACGTGTGAGGGCGCGGGTTAGTGTCAGCGTACGGGTTAGGATTAGGGGACGGGTGAGGGTCAGGCTTCGGGGAACGGTTAGGGTTAGGGTTCGGGCTAGAGTTAGGGTTAGGGGACGGGGACGGTTTAGGGTCCAGTTGAGGGTACGACAACGCTTTAGGGGGAGCGTACGTGTGAGGGCGCGGGTTAGTGTCAGCGTACGGGTTAGGATTAGGGGACGGGTGAGGGTCAGGCTTCGGGGAAGTGTTAGGGTTAGGGTTCGGGCTAGGGTTAGGGTTAGGGGACGGGGACGGTTTAGGGTCCAGGTGAGGGTACGACAACGCTTTAGGGGGAGCGTACGTGTGAGGGCGCGGGTTAGTGTCAGCGTACGGGTTAGGATTAGGGGACGGGTGAGGGTCAGGCTTCGGGGAAGGGTTAGGGTTAGGGTTCGGGCTAGGGTTAGGGTTAAGGGACGGGGACGGTTTAGGGTCCAGGTGAGGGTACGACAACGCTTTAGGGGGAGCGTACGTGTGAGGGCGCGGGTTAGTGTCAGCGTACGGGTTAGGATTAGGGGACGGGTGAGGGTCAGGCTTCAGGGAAGGGTTAGGGTTAGGGTTCGGGCTAGGGTTAGGGTTAGGGGTCGGGGACGGTTTAGGGTCCAGGTGAGGGTACGACAACGCTTTAGGGGGAGCGTACGTGTGGGGGCGCGGGTTAGTGTCAGCGTACGGGTTAGGATTAGGGGACGGGTGAGGGTCAGGCTTCGGGGAAGGGTTAGGGTTAGGGTTCGGGCTATGGTTAGGGTTAGGGGACGGGGACGGTTTAGGGTCCAGGTGAGGGTACGACAACGCTTTAGGGGGAGCGTACTTGTGAGGGCGCGTGTTAGTGTCAGCGTACGGGTTAGGATTAGGGGACGGGTGAGGGTCAGGCTTCGGGGAAGGGTTAGGGTTAGGGTTCGGGCTAGGGTTAGGGTTAGGGGACGGGGACGGTTTAGGGTCCAGGTGAGGGTACGACAACGATTTAGGGGGAGCGTACGTGTGAGGGCGCGGGTTAGCGTCAGCGTACGGGTTAGGATTAGGGGACGGGTGAGGGTCAGGCTTCGGGGAAGGGTTAGGGTTAGGGTTCGGGCTAGGGTTAGGGTTAGGGGACGGGGACGGTTTAGGGTCCAGGTGAGGGTACGACAACGCTTTAGGGGGAGCGTACGTGTGAGGGCGCGGGTTAGCGTCAGCATACGGGTTAGGATTAGGGGACGGGTGAGGGTCAGGCTTCGGGGAAGGGTTAGGGTTAGGGTTCGGGCTAGGGTTAGGGTTAGGGGACGGGGACGGTTTAGGGTCCAGGTGAGGGTACGACAACGCTTTAGGGGGAGCGTACGTGTGAGGGCGTGGGATAGCGTCAGCGTACGGGTTAGGATTAGGGGACGGGTGAGGGTCAGGCTTCGGGGAAGGGTTAGGGTTAGGGTTCGGGCTAGGGTTAGGGTTAGGGGACGGGGACGGTTTAGGGTCCAGGTGAGGGTACGACAACGCTTTAGGGGGAGCGTACGTGTGAGGGCGCGGTTTAGCGTCAGCATACGGGTTAGGATTAGGGGACGGGTGAGGGTCAGGCTTCGGGGAAGGGTTAGGGTTAGGGTTCGGGCTAGGGTTAGGGTTAGGGGACGGGGACGGTTTAGGGTCCAGGTGAGGGTACGACAACGCTTTAGGGGGAGCGTACGTGTGAGGGCGCGGGTTAGCGTCAGCGTACGGGTTAGGATTAGGGGACGGGTGAGGGTCAGGCTTCGGGGAAGGGTTAGGGTTAGGGTTCGGGCTAGGGTTAGGGTTAGGGGACGGGGACGGTTTAGGGTCCAGGTGAGGGTACGACAACGCTTTAGGGGGAGCGTACTTGTGAGGGCGCGGGTTAGTGTCAGCGTACGGGTTAGGATTAGGGGACGGGTGAGGGTCAGGCTTCGGGGAAGGGTTAGGGTTAGGGTTCGGGCTAGGGTTAGGGTTAGGGGACGGGGACGGTTTAGGGTCCAGGTGAGGGTACGACAACGATTTAGGGGGAGCGTACGTGTGAGGGCGCGGGTTAGCGTCAGCGTATGGGTTAGGATTAGGGGACGGGTGAGGGTCAGGCTTCGGGGAAGGGTTAGGGTTAGGGTTCGGGCTAGGGTTAGGGTTAGGGGACGGGGACGGTTTAGGGTCCAGGTGAGGGTACGACAACGCTTTAGGGGGAGCGTACGTGTGAGGGCGCGGGTTAGCGTCAGCATACGGGTTAGGATTAGGGGACGGGTGAGGGTCAGGCTTCGGGGAAGGGTTAGGGTTCGGGCTAGGGTTAGGGTTAGGGGACGGGGACGGTTTAGGGTCCAGGTGAGGGTACGACAACGCTTTAGGGGGAGCGTACGTGCGAGGGCGCGGGTTAGCGTCAGCGTACGGGTTAGGATTAGGGCACGGGTGAGGGTCAGGCTTCGGGGAAGGGTTAGGGTTAGGGTTCGGGCTAGGGTTAGGGTTAGAGGACGGGGACGGTTTAGGGTCCAGGTGAGGGTACGACAACGCTTTAGGGGGAGCGTACGTGTGATGGCGCGGTTTAGCGTCAGCGTACGGGTTAGGATTAGGGGACGGGTGAGGGTCAGGCTTCGGGGAAGGGTTAGGGTTAGGGTTCGGGCTAGGGTTAGGGTTAGGGGACGGGGACGGTTTAGGGTCCAGGTGAGGGTACGACAACGCTTTAGGGGGAGCGTACGTGTGAGGGCGCGGGTTAGCGTCAGCGTACGGGTTAGGATTAGGGGACGGGTGAGGGTCAGGCTTCGGGGAAGGGTTAGGGTTAGGGTTCGGGCTAGGGTTAGGGTTAGGGGACGGGGACGGTTTAGGGTCCAGGTGAGGGTACGACAACGCTTTAGGGGGAGCGTACGTGTGAGGGCACGGGTTAGCGTCAGCGTACGGGTTAGGATTAGGGGACGGGTGAGGGTCAGGCTTCGGGGAAGGGTTAGGGTTAGGGTTCAGGCTAGGGTTAGGGTTAGGGGACGGGGACGGTTTAGGGTCCAGGTGAGGGTACGATAACGCTTTAGGGGGAGCGTACGTGTGAGGGCGCGGGTTAGCGTCAGCGTACGGGTTAGGATTTGGGGACGGGTGAGGGTCAGGCTTCGGGGAAGAGTTAGGGTTAGGGTTCGGGCTAGGGTTAGGGTTAGGGGACGGGGACGGTTTAGGGTCCAGGTGAGGGTACGACAACGCTTTAGGGGGAGCGTACGTGTGAGGGCGCGGGTTAGCGTCAGCGTACGGGTTAGGATTAGGGGACGGGTGAGGGTCAGGCTTCGGGGAAGGGTTAGGGTTAGGGTTCGGGCTAGGGTTAGGGTTAAGGGACGGGGACGGTTTAGGGTCCAGGTGAGGGTACGACAACGCTTTAGGGGGAGCGTACGTGTGAGGGAGCGGGTTAGTGTCAGCGTACGGGTTAGGATTAGGGGACGGGTGAGGGTCAGGCTTCGGGGAAGGGTTAGGGTTAGGGTTCGGGCTAGGGTTAGGGTTAGGGGACGGGGACGGTTGAGGGTCCAGGTGAGGGTACGACAACGCTTTAGGGGGAGCGTACGTGTGAGGGCGCGGGTTAGCGTCAGCGTACGGGTTAGGATTTGGGGACGGGTGAGGGTCAGGCTTCGGGGAAGAGTTAGGGTTAGGGTTCGGGCTAGGGTTAGGCTTAGGGGACGGGGATGGTTGAGGGTCCAGGTGAGGGTACGACAACGCTTTAGGGGGAGCGTACGTGTGAGGGCGCGGGTTAGCGTCAGCGTACGGGTTAGGATTAGGGGACGGGTGAGGGTCAGGCTTCGGGGAAGCGTTAGGGTTAGGGTTCGGGGTAGGGTTAGGGTTAGGGGACGGGGACGGTTTAGGGTCCAGGTGAGGGTACGACAACGCTTTAGGGGGAGCGTACGTGTGAGGGCGCGGGTTAGCGTCAGCATACGGGTTAGGATTAGGGGACGGGTGAGGGTCAGGCTTCGGGGAAGGGTTAGGGTTAGGGTTCGGGCTAGGGTTAGGGTTAGGGGACGGGGACGGTTTAGGGTCCAGGTGAGGGTACGACAACGCTTTAGGGGGAGCGTACGTGTGAGGGCGTGGGATAGCGTCAGCGTACGGGTTAGGATTAGGGGACGGGTGAGGGTCAGGCTTCGGGGAAGGGTTAGGGTTAGGGTTCGGGCTAGGGTTAGGGTTAGGGGACGGGGACGGTTTAGGGTCCAGGTGAGGGTACGACAACGCTTTAGGGGGAGCGTACGTGTGAGGGCGCGGTTTAGCGTCAGCATACGGGTTAGGATTAGGGGACGGGTGAGGGTCAGGCTTCGGGGAAGGGTTAGGGTTAGGGTTCGGGCTAGGGTTAGGGTTAGGGGACGGGGACGGTTTAGGGTCCAGGTGAGGGTACGACAACGCTTTAGGGGGAGCGTACGTGTGAGGGCGCGGGTTAGCGTCAGCGTACGGGTTAGGATTAGGGGACGGGTGAGGGTCAGGCTTCGGGGAAGGGTTAGGGTTAGGGTTCGGGCTAGGGTTAGGGTTAGGGGACGGGGACGGTTTAGGGTCCAGGTGAGGGTACGACAACGCTTTAGGGGGAGCGTACTTGTGAGGGCGCGGGTTAGTGTCAGCGTACGGGTTAGGATTAGGGGACGGGTGAGGGTCAGGCTTCGGGGAAGGGTTAGGGTTAGGGTTCGGGCTAGGGTTAGGGTTAGGGGACGGGGACGGTTTAGGGTCCAGGTGAGGGTACGACAACGATTTAGGGGGAGCGTACGTGTGAGGGCGCGGGTTAGCGTCAGCGTATGGGTTAGGATTAGGGGACGGGTGAGGGTCAGGCTTCGGGGAAGGGTTAGGGTTAGGGTTCGGGCTAGGGTTAGGGTTAGGGGACGGGGACGGTTTAGGGTCCAGGTGAGGGTACGACAACGCTTTAGGGGGAGCGTACGTGTGAGGGCGCGGGTTAGCGTCAGCATACGGGTTAGGATTAGGGGACGGGTGAGGGTCAGGCTTCGGGGAAGGGTTAGGGTTAGGGTTCGGGCTAGGGTTAGGGTTAGGGGACGGGGACGGTTTAGGGTCCAGGTGAGGGTACGACAACGCTTTAGGGGGAGCGTACGTGTGAGGGCGTGGGTTAGCGTCAGCGTACGGGTTAGGATTAGGGGACGGGTGAGGGTCAGGCTTCGGGGAAGGGTTAGGGTTAGGGTTCGGGCTAGGGTTAGGGTTAGGGGACGGGGACGGTTTAGGGTAAAGGTGAGGGTACGACAACGCTTTAGGGGGAGCGTACGTGTGATGGCGCGGTTTAGCGTCAGCGTACGGGTTAGGATTAGGGGACGGGTGAGGGTCAGGCTTCGGGGAAGGGTTAGGGTTAGGGTTCGGGCTAGGGTTAGGGTTAGGGGACGGGGACGGTTTAGGGTCCAGGTGAGGGTACGACAACGCTTTAGGGGGAGCGTACGTGTGAGGGCGCGGGTTAGCGTCAGCGTACGGGTTAGGATTAGGGGACGGGTGAGGGTCAGGCTTCGGGGAAGGGTTAGGGTTAGGGTTCGGGCTAGGGTTAGGGTTAGGGGACGGGGACGGTTTAGGGTCCAGGTGAGGGTACGACAACGCTTTAGGGGGAGCGTACGTGTGAGGGCACGGGTTAGCGTCAGCGTACGGGTTAGGATTAGGGGACGGGTGAGGGTCAGGCTTCGGGGAAGGGTTAGGGTTAGGGTTCAGGCTAGGGTTAGGGTTAGGGGACGGGGACGGTTTAGGGTCCAGGTGAGGGTACGATAACGCTTTAGAGGGAGCGTACGTGTGAGGGCGCGGGTTAGCGTCAGCGTACGGGTTAGGATTTGGGGACGGGTGAGGGTCAGGCTTCGGGGAAGAGTTAGGGTTAGGGTTCGGGCTAGGGTTAGGGTTAGGGGACGGGGACGGTTGAGGGTCCAGGTGAGGGTACGACAACGCTTTAGGGGGAGCGTACGTGTGAGGGCGCGGGTTAGCGTCAGCGTACGGGTTAGGATTAGGGGACGGGTGAGGGTCAGGCTTCGGGGAAGGGTTAGGGTTCGGGCTAGGGTTAGGGTTAGGGGACGGGGACGGTTTAGGGTCCAGGTGAGGGTACGACAACGCTTTAGGGGGAGCGTACGTGCGAGGGCGCGGGTTAGCGTCAGCGTACGGGTTAGGATTAGGGCACGGGTGAGGGTCAGGCTTCGGGGAAGGGTTAGGGTTAGGGTTCGGGCTAGGGTTAGGGTTAGAGGACGGGGACGGTTTAGGGTCCAGGTGAGGGTACGACAACGCTTTAGGGGGAGCGTACGTGTGATGGCGCGGTTTAGCGTCAGCGTACGGGTTAGGATTAGGGGACGGGTGAGGGTCAGGCTTCGGGGAAGGGTTAGGGTTAGGGTTCGGGCTAGGGTTAGGGTTAGGGGACGGGGACGGTTTAGGGTCCAGGTGAGGGTACGACAACGCTTTAGGGGGAGCGTACGTGTGAGGGCGCGGGTTAGCGTCAGCGTACGGGTTAGGATTAGGGGACGGGTGAGGGTCAGGCTTCGGGGAAGGGTTAGGGTTAGGGTTCGGGCTAGGGTTAGGGTTAGGGGACGGGGACGGTTTAGGGTCCAGGTGAGGGTACGACAACGCTTTAGGGGGAGCGTACGTGTGAGGGCACGGGTTAGCGTCAGCGTACGGGTTAGGATTAGGGGACGGGTGAGGGTCAGGCTTCGGGGAAGGGTTAGGGTTAGGGTTCAGGCTAGGGTTAGGGTTAGGGGACGGGGACGGTTTAGGGTCCAGGTGAGGGTACGATAACGCTTTAGGGGGAGCGTACGTGTGAGGGCGCGGGTTAGCGTCAGCGTACGGGTTAGGATTTGGGGACGGGTGAGGGTCAGGCTTCGGGGAAGAGTTAGGGTTAGGGTTCGGGCTAGGGTTAGGGTTAGGGGACGGGGACGGTTTAGGGTCCAGGTGAGGGTACGACAACGCTTTAGGGGGAGCGTACGTGTGAGGGCGCGGGTTAGCGTCAGCGTACGGGTTAGGATTAGGGGACGGGTGAGGGTCAGGCTTCGGGGAAGGGTTAGGGTTAGGGTTCGGGCTAGGGTTAGGGTTAAGGGACGGGGACGGTTTAGGGTCCAGGTGAGGGTACGACAACGCTTTAGGGGGAGCGTACGTGTGAGGGAGCGGGTTAGTGTCAGCGTACGGGTTAGGATTAGGGGACGGGTGAGTGTCAGGCTTCGGGGAAGGGTTAGGGTTAGGGTTCGGGCTAGGGTTAGGGTTAGGGGACGGGGACGGTTGAGGGTCCAGGTGAGGGTACGACAACGCTTTAGGGGGAGCGTACGTGTGAGGGCGCGGGTTAGCGTCAGCGTACGGGTTAGGATTAGGGGACGGGTGAGGGTCAGGCTTCGGGGAAGTGTTAGGGTTCGGGCTAGGGTTAGGGTTAGGTTTAGGGGACGGGGACGGTTTAGGGTCCAGGTGAGGGTACGACAACGCTTTAGGGGGAGCGTACGTGCGAGGGCGCGGGTTAGCGTCAGCGTACGGGTTAGGATTAGGGCACGGGTGAGGGTCAGGCTTCGGGGAAGGGTTAGGGTTAGGGTTCGGGCTAGGGTTAGGCTTAGGGGACGGGGATGGTTTAGGGTCCAGGTGAGGGTACGACAACGCTTTAGGGGGAGCGTACGTGTGAGGGCGCGGGTTAGCGTCAGCGTTCGGGTTAGGATTAGGGGACGGGTGAGGGTCAGGCTTCGGGGAAGGGTTAGGGTTAGGGTTCGGGCTAGGGTTAGGGTTAGGGGACAGGGACGGTTTAGGGTCCAGGTGAGGGTACGACAACGCTTCAGGGGGAGCGTACGTGTGAGGGCGCGGCTTAGTGTCAGCGTACGGGTTAGGATTAGGGGACGGGTGAGGGTCAGGCTTCGGGGAAGGGTTAGGGTTAGGGTTCGGGCTAGGGTTAGGGTTAGGGGACGGGGACGGTTTAGGGTCCAGGTGAGGGTACGACAACGCTTTAGGGGGAGCGTACGTGTGAGGGCGCGGGTTAGCGTCAGCGTACGGGTTAGGATTAGGGGACGGGTGAGGGTCAGGCTTCGGGGAAGGGTTAGGGTTAGGGTTCGGGCTAGGGTTAGGGTTAGGGGACGGGGACGGTTTAGGGTCCAGGTGAGGGTACGACAACGCTTTAGGGGGAGCGTACGTGTGAGGGCGCGGGTTAGCGTCAGCGTACGGGTTAGGATTAGGGGACGGGTGAGGGTCAGGCTTCGGGGAAGGGTTAGGGTTAGGGTTCGGGCTAGGGTTAGGGTTAGGGGACGGGGACGGTTTAGGGTCCAGGTGAGGGTACGACAACGCTTTAGGGGGAGCGTACGTGTGAGGGCGCGGGTTAGCGTCAGCGTACGGGTTAGGATTAGGGGACGGGTGAGTGTCAGGCTTCGGGGAAGTGTTAGGGTTAGGGTTCGGGCTAGGGTTAGGGTTAGGGGACGGGGACGGTTTAGGGTCCAGGTGAGGGTACGACAACGCTTTAGGGGGAGAGTACGTGTGAGGGCGCGGGTTAGCGTCAGCGTACGGGTTAGGATTAGGGGACGGGTGAGGGTCAGGCTTCGGGGAAGGGTTAGGGTTAGGGTTCGGGCTAGGGTTAGGGTTAGGGGACGGGGACGGTTTAGGGTCCAGGTGAGGGTACGACAACGCTTTAGGGGGAGCGTACGTGTGAGGGCGCGGGTTAGCGTCAGCGTACGGGTTAGGATTAGGGGACGGGTGAGGGTCAGGCTTCGTGGAAGGGTTAGGGTTAGGGTTCGGGCTAGGGTTAGGGTTAGGGGACGGGGACGGTTTAGGGTCCAGGTGAGGGTACGACAACGCTTTAGGGGGAACGTACGTGTGAGGGCGCGGGTTAGTGTCAGCGTACGGGTTAGGATTAGGGGACGGGTGAGGGTCAGGCTTCGGGGAAGGTTTAGGGTTAGGGTTCGGGCTAGGGTTAGGGTTAGGGGACGGGGACGGTTGAGGGTCCAGGTGAGGGTACGACAACGCTTTAGGGGGAGCGTACGTGTGAGGGCGCGGGTTAGCGTCAGCGTACGGGTTAGGATTAGGGGACGGGTGAGGGTCAGGCTTCGGGGAAGGGTTAGGGTTCGGGCTAGGGTTAGGGTTAGGGGACGGGGACGGTTTAGGGTCCAGGTGAGGGTACGACAACGCTTTAGGGGGAGCGTACGTGCGAGGGCGCGGGTTAGCGTCAGCGTACGGGTTAGGATTAGGGCACGGGTGAGGGTCAGGCTTCGGGGAAGGGTTAGGGTTAGGGTTCTGGCTAGGGTTAGGGTTAGGGGACGGGGACGGTTTAGGGTCCAGGTGAGGGTACGACAACGCTTTAGGGGGAACGTACGTGTGAGGGCGCGGGTTAGTGTCAGCGTACGGGTTAGGATTAGGGGACGGGTGAGGGTCAGGCTTCGGGGAAGGTTTAGGGTTAGGGTTCGGGCTAGGGTTAGGGTTAGGGGACGGGGACGGTTGAGGGTCCAGGTGAGGGTACGACAACGCTTTAGGGGGAGCGTACGTGTGAGGGCGCGGGTTAGCGTCAGCGTACGGGTTAGGATTAGGGGACGGGTGAGGGTCAGGCTTCGGGGAAGGGTTAGGGTTCGGGCTAGGGTTAGCGTTAGGGGACGGGGACGGTTTAGGGTCCAGGTGAGGGTACGACAACGCTTTAGGGGGAGCGTACGTGCGAGGGCGCGGGTTAGCGTCAGCGTACGGGTTAGGATTAGGGCACGGGTGAGGGTCAGGCTTCGGGGAAGGGTTAGGGTTAGGGTTCGGGCTAGGGTTAGGCTTAGGGGACGGGGATGGTTTAGGGTCCAGGTGAGGGTACGACAACGCTTTAGGGGGAGCGTACGTGTGAGGGCGCGGGTTAGCGTCAGCGTTCGGGTTAGGATTAGGGGACGGGTGAGGGTCAGGCTTCGGGGAAGGGTTAGGGTTAGGGTTCTGGCTAGGGTTAGGGTTAGGGGACGGGGACGGTTTAGGGTCCAGGTGAGGGTACGACAACGCTTCAGGGGGAGCGTACGTGTGAGGGCGCGGCTTAGTGTCAGCGTACGGGTTAGGATTAGGGGACGGGTGAGGGTCAGGCTTCGGGGAAGGGTTAGGGTTAGGGTTCGGGCTAGGGTTAGGGTTAGGGGACGGGGACGGTTTAGGGTCCAGGTGAGGGTACGACAATGCTTTAGGGGGAGCGTACGTGTGAGGGCGCGGGTTAGCGTCAGCGTACGGGTTAGGATTAGGGGACGGGTGAGGGTCAGGCTTCGGGGAAGGGTTAGGGTTCGGGCTAGGGTTAGGGTTAGGGGACGGGGACGGTTTAGGGTCCAGGTGAGGGTACGACAACGCTTTAGGGGGAGCGTACGTGCGAGGGCGCGGGTTAGCGTCAGCGTACGGGTTAGGATTAGGGCACGGGTGAGGGTCAGGCTTCGGGGAAGGGTTAGGGTTTGGGTTCGGGCTAGGGTTAGGGTTAGGGGACGGGGACGGTTTAGGGTCCAGGTGAGGGTACGACAACGCTTTAGGGGGAGCGTACGTGTGAGGGCGCGGGTTAGCGTCAGCGTACGGGTTAGGATTAGGGGACGGGTGAGTGTCAGGCTTCGGGGAAGTGTTAGGGTTAGGGTTCGGGCTAGGGTTAGGGTTAGGGGACGGGGACGGTTTAGGGTCCAGGTGAGGGTACGACAACGCTTTAGGGGGAGAGTACGTGTGAGGGCGCGGGTTAGCGTCAGCGTACGGGTTAGGATTAGGGGACGGGTGAGGGTCAGGCTTCGGGGAAGGGTTAGGGTTAGGGTTCGGGCTAGGGTTAGGGTTAGGGGACGGGGACGGTTTAGGGTCCAGGTGAGGGTACGACAACGCTTTAGGGGGAGCGTACGTGTGAGGGCGCGGGTTAGCGTCAGCGTACGGGTTAGGATTAGGGGACGGGTGAGGGTCAGGCTTCGTGGAAGGGTTAGGGTTAGGGTTCGGGCTAGGGTTAGGGTTAGGGGACGGGGACGGTTTAGGGTCCAGGTGAGGGTACGACAACGCTTTAGGGGGAACGTACGTGTGAGGGCGCGGGTTAGTGTCAGCGTACGGGTTAGGATTAGGGGACGGGTGAGGGTCAGGCTTCGGGGAAGGTTTAGGGTTAGGGTTCGGGCTAGGGTTAGGGTTAGGGGACGGGGACGGTTGAGGGTCCAGGTGAGGGTACGACAACGCTTTAGGGGGAGCGTACGTGTGAGGGCGCGGGTTAGCGTCAGCGTACGGGTTAGGATTAGGGGACGGGTGAGGGTCAGGCTTCGGGGAAGGGTTAGGGTTCGGGCTAGGGTTAGGGTTAGGGGACGGGGACGGTTTAGGGTCCAGGTGAGGGTACGACAACGCTTTAGGGGGAGCGTACGTGCGAGGGCGCGGGTTAGCGTCAGCGTACGGGTTAGGATTAGGGCACGGGTGAGGGTCAGGCTTCGGGGAAGGGTTAGGGTTAGGGTTCTGGCTAGGGTTAGGGTTAGGGGACGGGGACGGTTTAGGGTCCAGGTGAGGGTACGACAACGCTTTAGGGGGAACGTACGTGTGAGGGCGCGGGTTAGTGTCAGCGTACGGGTTAGGATTAGGGGACGGGTGAGGGTCAGGCTTCGGGGAAGGTTTAGGGTTAGGGTTCGGGCTAGGGTTAGGGTTAGGGGACGGGGACGGTTGAGGGTCCAGGTGAGGGTACGACAACGCTTTAGGGGGAGCGTACGTGTGAGGGCGCGGGTTAGCGTCAGCGTACGGGTTAGGATTAGGGGACGGGTGAGGGTCAGGCTTCGGGGAAGGGTTAGGGTTCGGGCTAGGGTTAGCGTTAGGGGACGGGGACGGTTTAGGGTCCAGGTGAGGGTACGACAACGCTTTAGGGGGAGCGTACGTGCGAGGGCGCGGGTTAGCGTCAGCGTACGGGTTAGGATTAGGGCACGGGTGAGGGTCAGGCTTCGGGGAAGGGTTAGGGTTAGGGTTCGGGCTAGGGTTAGGCTTAGGGGACGGGGATGGTTTAGGGTCCAGGTGAGGGTACGACAACGCTTTAGGGGGAGCGTACGTGTGAGGGCGCGGGTTAGCGTCAGCGTTCGGGTTAGGATTAGGGGACGGGTGAGGGTCAGGCTTCGGGGAAGGGTTAGGGTTAGGGTTCTGGCTAGGGTTAGGGTTAGGGGACGGGGACGGTTTAGGGTCCAGGTGAGGGTACGACAACGCTTCAGGGGGAGCGTACGTGTGAGGGCGCGGCTTAGTGTCAGCGTACGGGTTAGGATTAGGGGACGGGTGAGGGTCAGGCTTCGGGGAAGGGTTAGGGTTAGGGTTCGGGCTAGGGTTAGGGTTAGGGGACGGGGACGGTTTAGGGTCCAGGTGAGGGTACGACAACGCTTTAGGGGGAGCGTACGTGTGAGGGCGCGGGTTAGCGTCAGCGTACGGGTTAGGATTAGGGGACGGGTGAGGGTCAGGCTTCGGGGAAGGGTTAGGGTTCGGGCTAGGGTTAGGGTTAGGGGACGGGGACGGTTTAGGGTCCAGGTGAGGGTACGACAACGCTTTAGGGGGAGCGTACGTGCGAGGGCGCGGGTTAGCGTCAGCGTACGGGTTAGGATTAGGGCACGGGTGAGGGTCAGGCTTCGGGGAAGGGTTAGGGTTAGGGTTCGGGCTAGGGTTAGGCTTAGGGGACGGGGATGGTTTAGGGTCCAGGTGAGGGTACGACAACGCTTTAGGGGGAGCGTACGTGTGAGGGCGCGGGTTAGCGTCAGCGTTCGGGTTAGGATTAGGGGACGGGTGAGGGTCAGGCTTCGGGGAAGGGTTAGGGTTAGGGTTCTGGCTAGGGTTAGGGTTAGGGGACGGGGACGGTTTAGGGTCCAGGTGAGGGTACGACAACGCTTCAGGGGGAGCGTACGTGTGAGGGCGCGGCTTAGTGTCAGCGTACGGGTTAGGATTAGGGGACGGGTGAGGGTCAGGCTTCGGGGAAGGGTTAGGGTTAGGGTTCGGGCTAGGGTTAGGGTTAGGGGACGGGGACGGTTTAGGGTCCAGGTGAGGGTACGACAACGCTTTAGGGGGAGCGTACGTGTGAGGGCGCGGGTTAGCGTCAGCGTACGGGTTAGGATTAGGGGACGGGTGAGGGTCAGGCTTCGGGGAAGGGTTAGGGTTAGGGTTCGGGCTAGGGTTAGGGTTAGGGGACGGGGACTGTTTAGGGTCCAGGTGAGGGTACGACAACGCTTTAGGGGGAGCGTACGTGTGATGGCGCGGGTTAGCGTCAGCGTACGGGTTAGGATTAGGGGACGGGTGAGGGTCAGGCTTCGGGGAAGGGTTAGGGTTAGGGTTCGGGCTAGGGTTAGGGTTAGGGGACGGGGACGGTTTAGGGTCCAGGTGAGGGTACGACAACGCTTTAGGGGGAGCGTACGTGTGAGGGCGCGGGTTAGCGTCAGCGTACGGGTTAGGATTAGGGGACGGGTGAGGGTCAGGCTTCGGGGAAGGGTTAGGGTTAGGGTTCGGGCTAGGGTTAGGGTTAGGGGACGGGGACGGTTTAGGGTCCAGGTGAGGGTACGACAACACTTTAGGGGGAGCGTACGTGTGAGGGCGCGGGTTAGCGTCAGCGTACGGGTTAGGATTAGGGGACGGGTGAGGGTCAGGCTTCGGGGAAGGGTTAGGGTTAGGGTTCGGGCTAGGGTTAGGGTTAGGGGACGGGGACGGTTTAGGGTCCAGGTGAGGGTACGACAACGCTTTAGGGGGAGCGTACGTGTGAGGGCGCGGGTTAGCGTCAGCGTACGGGTTAGGATTAGGGGACGGGTGAGGGTCAGGCTTCGGGGAAGGGTTAGGGTTAGGGTTCGGGCTAGGGTTAGGGTTAGGGGACGGGGACGGTTTAGGGTCCAGGTGAGGGTACGACAACGCTTTAGGGGGAGCGTACGTGTGATGGCGCGGTTTAGCGTCAGCGTACGGGTTAGGATTAGGGGACGGGTGAGGGTCAGGCTTCGGGGAAGGGTTAGGGTTAGGGTTCGGGCTAGGGTTAGGGTTAGGGGACGGGGACGGTTTAGGGTCCAGGTGAGGGTACGACAACGCTTTAGGGGGAGCGTACGTGTGAGGGCGCGGGTTAGCGTCAGCGTACGGGTTAGGATTAGGGGACGGGTGAGGGTCAGGCTTCGGGGAAGGGTTAGGGTTAGGGTTCGGGCTAGGGTTAGGGTTAGGGGACGGGGACGGTTTAGGGTCCAGGTGAGGGTACGACAACGCTTTAGGGGGAGCGTACGTGTGAGGGCGTGGGTTAGCGTCAGCGTACGGGTTAGGATTAGGGGACGGGTGAGGGTCAGGCTTCGGGGAAGGGTTAGGGTTAGGGTTCGGGCTAGGGTTAGGGTTAGGGGACGGGGACGGTTTAGGGTCCAGGTGAGGGTACGACAACGCTTTAGGGGGAGCGTACGTGTGATGGCGCGGTTTAGCGTCAGCGTACGGGTTAGGATTAGGGGACGGGTGAGGGTCAGGCTTCGGGGAAGGGTTAGGGTTAGGGTTCGGGCTAGGGTTAGGGTTAGGGGACGGGGACGGTTTAGGGTCCAGGTGAGGGTACGACAACGCTTTAGGGGGAGCGTACGTGTGAGGGCGCGGGTTAGCGTCAGCGTACGGGTTAGGATTAGGGGACGGGTGAGGGTCAGGCTTCGGGGAAGGGTTAGGGTTAGGGTTCAGGCTAGGGTTAGGGTTAGGGGACGGGGACGGTTTAGGGTCCAGGTGAGGGTACGATAACGCTTTAGGGGGAGCGTACGTGTGAGGGCGCGGGTTAGCGTCAGCGTACGGGTTAGGATTTGGGGACGGGTGAGGGTCAGGCTTCGGGGAAGAGTTAGGGTTAGGGTTCGGGCTAGGGTTAGGGTTAGGGGACGGGGACGGTTTAGGGTCCAGGTGAGGGTACGACAACGCTTTAGGGGGAGCGTACGTGTGAGGGCGCGGGTTAGCGTCAGCGTACGGGTTAGGATTAGGGGACGGGTGAGGGTCAGGCTTCGGGGAAGGGTTAGGGTTAGGGTTCGGGCTAGGGTTAGGGTTAAGGGACGGGGACGGTTTAGGGTCCAGGTGAGGGTACGACAACGCTTTAGGGGGAGCGTACGTGTGAGGGAGCGGGTTAGTGTCAGCGTACGGGTTAGGATTAGGGGACGGGTGAGGGTCAGGCTTCGGGGAAGGGTTAGGGTTAGGGTTCGGGCTAGGGTTAGGGTTAGGGGACGGGGACGGTTGAGGGTCCAGGTGAGGGTACGACAACGCTTTAGGGGGAGCGTACGTGTGAGGGCGCGGGTTAGCGTCAGCGTACGGGTTAGGATTAGGGGACGGGTGAGGGTCAGGCTTCGGGGAAGGGTTAGGGTTCGGGCTAGGGTTAGGGTTAGGGGACGGGGACGGTTTAGGGTCCAGGTGAGGGTACGACAACGCTTTAGGGGGAGCGTACGTGCGAGGGCGCGGGTTAGCGTCAGCGTACGGGTTAGGATTAGGGCACGGGTGAGGGTCAGGCTTCGGGGAAGGGTTAGGGTTAGGGTTCGGGCTAGGATTAGGCTTAGGGGACGGGGATGGTTTAGGGTCCAGGTGAGGGTACGACAACGCTTTAGGGGGAGCGTACGTGTGAGGGCGCGGGTTAGCGTCAGCGTTCGGGTTAGGATTAGGGGACGGGTGAGGGTCAGGCTTCGGGGAAGGGTTAGGGTTAGGGTTCGGGCTAGGGTTAGGGTTAGGGGACGGGGACGGTTTAGGGTCCAGGTGAGGGTACGACAACGCTTCAGGGGGAGCGTACGTGTGAGGGCGCGGCTTAGTGTCAGCGTACGGGTTAGGATTAGGGGACGGGTGAGGGTCAGGCTTCGGGGAAGGGTTAGGGTTAGGGTTCGGCCTAGGGTTAGGGTTAGGGGACGGGGACGGTTTAGGGTCCAGGTGAGGGTACGACAACGCTTTAGGGGGAGCGTACGTGTGAGGGCGCGGGTTAGCGTCAGCGTACGGGTTAGGATTAGGGGACGGGTGAGGGTCAGGCTTCGGGGAAGGGTTAGGGTTAGGGTTCGGGCTAGGGTTAGGGTTAGGGGACGGGGACTGTTTAGGGTCCAGGTGAGGGTACGACAACGCTTTAGGGGGAGCGTACGTGTGATGGCGCGGGTTAGCGTCAGCGTACGGGTTAGGATTAGGGGACGGGTGAGGGTCAGGCTTCGGGGAAGGGTTAGGGTTAGGGTTCGGGCTAGGGTTAGGGTTAGGGGACGGGGACGGTTTAGGGTCCAGGTGAGGGTACGACAACGCTTTAGGGGGAGCGTACGTGTGAGGGCGCGGGTTAGCGTCAGCGTACGGGTTAGGATTAGGGGACGGGTGAGGGTCAGGCTTCGGGGAAGGGTTAGGGTTAGGGTTCGGGCTAGGGTTAGGGTTAGGGGACGGGGACGGTTTAGGGTCCAGGTGAGGGTACGACAACACTTTAGGGGGAGCGTACGTGTGAGGGCGCGGGTTAGCGTCAGCGTACGGGTTAGGATTAGGGGACGGGTGAGGGTCAGGCTTCGGGGAAGGGTTAGGGTTAGGGTTCGGGCTAGGGTTAGGGTTAGGGGACGGGGACGGTTTAGGGTCCAGGTGAGGGTACGACAACGCTTTAGGGGGAGCGTACGTGTGAGGGCGCGGGTTAGCGTCAGCGTACGGGTTAGGATTAGGGGACGGGTGAGGGTCAGGCTTCGTGGAAGGGTTAGGGTTAGGGTTCGGGCTAGGGTTAGGGTTAGGGGACGGGGACGGTTTAGGGTCCAGGTGAGGGTACGACAACGCTTTAGGGGGAGCGTACGTGTGAGGGCGTGGGTTAGCGTCAGCGTACGGGTTAGGATTAGGGGACGGGTGAGGGTCAGGCTTCGGGGAAGGGTTAGGGTTAGGGTTCGGGCTAGGGTTAGGGTTAGGGGACGGGGACGGTTTAGGGTCCAGGTGAGGGTACGACAACGCTTTAGGGGGAGCGTACGTGTGATGGCGCGGTTTAGCGTCAGCGTACGGGTTAGGATTAGGGGACGGGTGAGGGTCAGGCTTCGGGGAAGGGTTAGGGTTAGGGTTCGGGCTAGGGTTAGGGTTAGGGGACGGGGACGGTTTAGGGTCCAGGTGAGGGTACGACAACGCTTTAGGGGGAGCGTACGTGTGAGGGCGCGGGTTAGCGTCAGCGTACGGGTTAGGATTAGGGGACGGGTGAGGGTCAGGCTTCGGGGAAGGGTTAGGGTTAGGGTTCAGGCTAGGGTTAGGGTTAGGGGACGGGGACGGTTTAGGGTCCAGGTGAGGGTACGATAACGCTTTAGGGGGAGCGTACGTGTGAGGGCGCGGGTTAGCGTCAGCGTACGGGTTAGGATTTGGGGACGGGTGAGGGTCAGGCTTCGGGGAAGAGTTAGGGTTAGGGTTCGGGCTAGGGTTAGGGTTAGGGGACGGGGACGGTTTAGGGTCCAGGTGAGGGTACGACAACGCTTTAGGGGGAGCGTACGTGTGAGGGCGCGGGTTAGCGTCAGCGTACGGGTTAGGATTAGGGGACGGGTGAGGGTCAGGCTTCGGGGAAGGGTTAGGGTTAGGGTTCGGGCTAGGGTTAGGGTTAAGGGACGGGGACGGTTTAGGGTCCAGGTGAGGGTACGACAACGCTTTAGGGGGAGCGTACGTGTGAGGGAGCGGGTTAGTGTCAGCGTACGGGTTAGGATTAGGGGACGGGTGAGGGTCAGGCTTCGGGGAAGGGTTAGGGTTAGGGTTCGGGCTAGGGTTAGGGTTAGGGGACGGGGACGGTTGAGGGTCCAGGTGAGGGTACGACAACGCTTTAGGGGGAGCGTACGTGTGAGGGCGCGGGTTAGCGTCAGCGTACGGGTTAGGATTAGGGGACGGGTGAGGGTCAGGCTTCGGGGAAGGGTTAGGGTTCGGGCTAGGGTTAGGGTTAGGGGACGGGGACGGTTTAGGGTCCAGGTGAGGGTACGACAACGCTTTAGGGGGAGCGTACGTGCGAGGGCGCGGGTTAGCGTCAGCGTACGGGTTAGGATTAGGGCACGGGTGAGGGTCAGGCTTCGGGGAAGGGTTAGGGTTAGGGTTCGGGCTAGGATTAGGCTTAGGGGACGGGGATGGTTTAGGGTCCAGGTGAGGGTACGACAACGCTTTAGGGGGAGCGTACGTGTGAGGGCGCGGGTTAGCGTCAGCGTTCGGGTTAGGATTAGGGGACGGGTGAGGGTCAGGCTTCGGGGAAGGGTTAGGGTTAGGGTTCGGGCTAGGGTTAGGGTTAGGGGACGGGGACGGTTTAGGGTCCAGGTGAGGGTACGACAACGCTTCAGGGGGAGCGTACGTGTGAGGGCGCAGCTTAGTGTCAGCGTACGGGTTAGGATTAGGGGACGGGTGAGGGTCAGGCTTCGGGGAAGGGTTAGGGTTAGGGTTCGGCCTAGGGTTAGGGTTAGGGGACGGGGACGGTTTAGGGTCCAGGTGAGGGTACGACAACGCTTTAGGGGGAGCGTACGTGTGAGGGCGCGGGTTAGCGTCAGCGTACGGGTTAGGATTAGGGGACGGGTGAGGGTCAGGCTTCGGGGAAGGGTTAGGGTTAGGGTTCGGGCTAGGGTTAGGGTTAGGGGACGGGGACTGTTTAGGGTCCAGGTGAGGGTACGACAACGCTTTAGGGGGAGCGTACGTGTGATGGCGCGGGTTAGCGTCAGCGTACGGGTTAGGATTAGGGGACGGGTGAGGGTCAGGCTTCGGGGAAGGGTTAGGGTTAGGGTTCGGGCTAGGGTTAGGGTTAGGGGACGGGGACGGTTTAGGGTCCAGGTGAGGGTACGACAACGCTTTAGGGGGAGCGTACGTGTGAGGGCGCGGGTTAGCGTCAGCGTACGGGTTAGGATTAGGGGACGGGTGAGGGTCAGGCTTCGGGGAAGGGTTAGGGTTAGGGTTCGGGCTAGGGTTAGGGTTAGGGGACGGGGACGGTTTAGGGTCCAGGTGAGGGTACGACAACACTTTAGGGGGAGCGTACGTGTGAGGGCGCGGGTTAGCGTCAGCGTACGGGTTAGGATTAGGGGACGGGTGAGGGTCAGGCTTCGGGGAAGGGTTAGGGTTAGGGTTCGGGCTAGGGTTAGGGTTAGGGGACGGGGACGGTTTAGGGTCCAGGTGAGGGTACGACAACGCTTTAGGGGGAGCGTACGTGTGAGGGCGCGGGTTAGCGTCAGCGTACGGGTTAGGATTAGGGGACGGGTGAGGGTCAGGCTTCGTGGAAGGGTTAGGGTTAGGGTTCGGGCTAGGGTTAGGGTTAGGGGACGGGGACGGTTTAGGGTCCAGGTGAGGGTACGACAACGCTTTAGGGGGAACGTACGTGTGAGGGCGCGGGTTAGTGTCAGCGTACGGGTTAGGATTAGGGGACGGGTGAGGGTCAGGCTTCGGGGAAGGGTTAGGGTTAGGGTTCGGGCTAGGGTTAGGGTTAGGGGACGGGGACGGTTTAGGGTCCAGGTGAGGGTACGACAACGCTTTAGGGGGAGCGTACGTGTGAGGGCGCGGGTTAGTGTCAGCGTACGGGTTAGGATTAGGGGACGGGTGAGGGTCAGGCTTCGGGGAAGGGTTGGGGTTAGGGTTCGGGCTAGGGTTAGGGTTAGGGGATGGGGACGGTTTAGGGTCCAGGTGAGGGTACGACAACGCTTTAGGGGGAGCGTACGTGTGAGGGCGCGGGTTAGTGTCAGCGTACGGGTTAGGATTAGGGGACGGGTGAGGGTCAGGCTTCGGGGAAGGGTTAGGGTTAGGGTTCGGGCTAGGGTTAGGGTTAGGGGACGGGGACGGTTTAGGGTCCAGGTGAGGGTACGACAACGCTTTAGGGGGAGCGTACGTGTGAGGGCGCGGGTTAGCGTCAGCGCACTGGTTAGGATTAGGGGACGGGTGAGGGTCAGGCTTCGGGGAAGGGTTAGGGTTCGGGCTAGGGTTAGGGTTAGGGGACGGGGACGGTTTAGGGTCTAGGTGAGGGTACGACAACGCTTTAGGGGGAGCGTACGTGAGAGGGCGCGGGTTAGTGTCAGCGTACGGGTTAGGATTAGGGGACGGGTGAGGGTCAGGCTTCGGGGAAGGGTTAGGGTTAGGGTTCGGGCTAGGGTTAGGGTTAGGGGACGGGGACGGTTTAGGGTCCAGGTGAGGGTACGACAACGCTTTAGGGGGAGCGTACGTGTGAGGGCGTGGGTTAGCGTCAGCGTACGGGTTAGGATTAGGGGACGGGTGAGGGTCAGGCTTCGGGGAAGGGTTAGGGTTAGGGTTCGGGCTAGGGTTAGGGTTAGGGGACGGGGACGGTTTAGGGTCCAGGTGAGGGTACGACAACGCTTTAGGGGGAGCGTACGTGTGAGGGCGCGGGTTAGCGTCAGCGTACGGGTTAGGATTAGGGGACGGGTGAGGGTCAGGCTTCGGGGAAGCGTTAGGGTTCGGGCTAGGGTTAGGGTTAGGGGACGGGGACGGTTTAGGGTCCAGGTGAGGGTACGACAACGCTTTAGGGGGAGCGTACGTGTGAGGGCGCGGGTTAGCGTCAGCGTACGGGTTAGGATTAGGGGACGGGTGAGGGTCAGGCTTCGGGGAAGGGTTAGGGTTAGGGTTCGGGCTAGGGTTAGGGTTAGGGGACGGGGACGGTTTAGGGTCCAGGTGAGGGTACGACAACGCTTTAGGGGGAGTGTACGTGTGAGGGCGCGGGTTAGCGTCAGCGTACGGGTTAGGATTAGGGGACGGATGAGGGTCAGGCTTCGGGGAAGGGTTAGGGTTAGGGTTCGGGCTAGGGTTAGGGTTAGGGGACGGGGACGGTTTAGGGTCCAGGTGAGGGTACGACAACGCTTTAGGGGGAGCGTACGTGTGAGGGCGCGGGTTAGCGTCAGCGTACGGGTTAGGATTAGGGGACGGGTGAGGGTCAGGCTTCGGGGAAGGGTTAGGGTTAGGGTTCGGGCTAGGGTTAGGGTTAGGGGATGGGGACGGTTTAGGGTCCAGGTGAGGGTACGACAACGCTTTAGGTGGAGCGTACGTGTGAGGGCGCGGGTTAGCGTCAGCGTACGGGTTAGGATTAGGGGACGGGTGAGGGTCAGGCTTCGGGGAAGGGTTAGGGTTAGGGTTCGGGCTAGGGTTAGGGTTAGGGGACGGGGACGGTTTAGGGTCCAGGTGAGGGTACGACAACGCTTTAGGGGGAGCGTACGTTTGAGGGCGCGGGTTAGCGTCAGCGTACGGGTTAGGATTAGGGGACGGGTGAGGGTCAGGCTTCGTGGAAGGGTTAGGGTTAGGGTTCGGGCTAGGGTTAGGGTTAGGGGACGGGGACGGTTTAGGGTCCAGGTGAGGGTACGACAACGCTTTAGGGGGAACGTACGTGTGAGGGCGCGGGTTGGTGTCAGCGTACGGGTTAGGATTAGGGGACGGGTGAGGGTCAGGCTTCGGGGAAGGGTTAGGGTTAGGGTTCGGGCTAGGGTTAGGGTTAGGGGACGGGGACGGTTTAGGGTCCAGGTGAGGGTACGACAACGCTTTAGGGGGAGCGTACGTGTGAGGGCGCGGGTTAGTGTCAGCGTACGGGTTAGGATTAGGGGACGGGTGAGGGTCAGGCTTCGGGGAAGGGTTAGGGTTAGGGTTCGGGCTAGGGTTAGGGTTAGGGGACGGGGACGGTTTAGGGTCCAGGTGAGGGTACGACAACGCTTTAGGGGGAGCGTACGTGTGAGGGCGCGGGTTAGCGTCAGCGTACGGGTTAGGATTAGGGGACGGGTGAGGGTCAGGCTTCGGGGAAGGGTTAGGGTTCGGGCTAGGGTTAGGGTTAGGGGACGGGGACGGTTTAGGGTCTAGGTGAGGGTACGACAACTCTTTAGGGGGAGCGTACGTGAGAGGGCGCGGGTTAGTGTCAGCGTACGGGTTAGGATTAGGGGACGGGTGAGGGTCAGGCTTCGGGGAAGGGTTAGGGTTAGGGTTCGGGCTAGGGTTAGGGTTAGGGGACGGGGACGGTTTAGGGTCCAGGTGAGGGTTCGACAACGCTTTAGGGGGAGCGTACGTGTGAGGGCGTGGGTTAGCGTCAGCGTACGGGTTAGGATTAGGGGACGGGTGAGGGTTAGGCTTCGGGGAAGGGTTAGGGTTAGGGTTCGGGCTAGGGTTAGGGTTAGGGGACGGGGACGGTTTAGGGTCCAGGTGAGGGTACGACAACGCTTTAGGGGGAGCGTACGTGTGAGGGCGCGGGTTAGCGTCAGCGTACGGGTTAGGATTAGGGGACGGGTGAGGGTCAGGCTTCGGGGAAGCGTTAGGGTTCGGGCTAGGGTTAGGGTTAGGGGACGGGGACGGTTTAGGGTCCAGGTGAGGGTACGACAACGCTTTAGGGGGAGCGTACGTGTGAGGGCGCGGGTTAGCGTCAGCGTACGGGTTAGGATTAGGGGACGGGTGAGGGTCAGGCTTCGGGGAAGGGTTAGGGTTAGGGTTCGGGCTAGGGTTAGGGTTAGGGGACGGGGACGGTTTAGGGTCCAGGTGAGGGTACGACAACGCTTTAGGGGGAGCGTACGTGTGAGGGCGCGGGTTAGCGTCAGCGTACGGGTTAGGATTAGGGGACGGGTGAGGGTCAGGCTTCGGGGAAGGGTTAGGGTTAGGGTTCGGGCTAGGGTTAGGGTTATGGGACGGGGACGGTTTAGGGTCCAGGTGAGGGTACGACAACGCTTTAGGGGGAGCATACGTGTGAGGGCGCGGCTTAGTGTCAGCCTACGGGTTAGGATTAGGGGACGGGTGAGGCTCAGGCTTCGGGGAAGGGTTAGGGTGAGGGTTCGGGCTAGGGTTAAGGTTGGGGACGGGGACGGTTTAGGGTCTAGGTGAGGGTACGACAACGCTTTAGGGGGAGCGTACGTGAGAGGGCGCGGGTTAGTGTCAGCGTACGGGTTAGGATTAGGGGACGGGTGAGGGTCAGGCTTCGGGGAAGGGTTAGGGTTAGGGTTCGGGCTAGGGTTAGGGTTAGGGGACGGGGACGGTTTAGGGTCCAGGTGAGGGTACGACAACGCTTTAGGGGGAGCGTACGTGTGAGGGCGTGGGTTAGCGTCAGCGTACGGGTTAGGATTAGGGGACGGGTGAGGGTCAGGCTTCGGGGAAGGGTTAGGGTTAGGGTTCGGGCTAGGGTTAGGGTTAGGGGACGGGGACGGTTTAGGGTCCAGGTGAGGGTACGACAACGCTTTAGGGGGAGCGTACGTGTGAGGGCGCGGGTTAGCGTCAGCGTACGGGTTAGGATTAGGGGACGGGTGAGGGTCAGGCTTCGGGGAAGCGTTAGGGTTCGGGCTAGGGTTAGGGTTAGGGGACGGGGACGGTTTAGGGTCCAGGTGAGGGTACGACAACGCTTTAGGGGGAGCGTACGTGTGAGGGCGCGGGTTAGCGTCAGCGTACGGGTTAGGATTAGGGGACGGGTGAGGGTCAGGCTTCGGGGAAGGGTTAGGGTTAGGGTTCGGGCTAGGGTTAGGGTTAGGGGACGGGGACGGTTTAGGGTCCAGGTGAGGGTACGACAACGCTTTAGGGGGAGTGTACGTGTGAGGGCGCGGGTTAGCGTCAGCGTACGGGTTAGGATTAGGGGACGGGTGAGGGTCAGGCTTCGGGGAAGGGTTAGGGTTAGGGTTCGGGCTAGGGTTAGGGTTAGGGGACGGGGACGGTTTAGGGTCCAGGTGAGGGTACGACAACGCTTTAGGGGGAGCGTACGTGTGAGGGCGCGGGTTAGCGTCAGCGTACGGGTTAGGATTAGGGGACGGGTGAGGGTCAGGCTTCGGGGAAGGGTTAGGGTTAGGGTTCGGGCTAGGGTTAGGGTTAGGGGATGGGGACGGTTTAGGGTCCAGGTGAGGGTACGACAACGCTTTAGGGGGAGCGTACGTGTGAGGGCGCGGGTTAGCGTCAGCGTACGGGTTAGGATTAGGGGACGGGTGAGGGTCAGGCTTCGGGGAAGGGTTAGGGTTAGGGTTCGGGCTAGGGTTAGGGTTAGGGGACGGGGACGGTTTAGGGTCCAGGTGAGGGTACGACAACGCTTTAGGGGGAGCGTACGTTTGAGGGCGCGGGTTAGCGTCAGCGTACGGGTTAGGATTAGGGGACGGGTGAGTGTCAGGCTTCGGGGAAGGGTTAGGGTTAGGGTTCGGGCTAGGGTTAGGGTTAGGGGACGGGGACGGTTTAGGGTCCAGGTGAGGGTACGACAACGCTTTATGGGGAGCGTACGTGTGAGGGCGCGGGTTAGGGTCAGCGTACGGGTTAGGATTAGGGGACGGGTGAGGGTCAGGCTTCGGAGAAGGGTTAGGGTTAGGGTTCGGGCTAGGGTTAGGGTTAGGGGACGGGGACGGTTTAGGGTCCAGGTGAGGGTACGACAACGCTTTAGGGGGAGCGTACGTGTGAGGGCGCGGGTTAGCGTCAGCGTACGGGTTAGGATTAGGGGACGGGTGAGGGTCAGGCTTCGGGGAAGGGTTAGGGTTAGGGTTCGGGCTAGGGTTAGGGTTAGGGGACGGGGACGGTTTAGGGTCCAGGTGAGGGTACGACAACGCTTTAGGGGGAGTGTACGTGTGAGGGCGCGAGTTAGCGTCAGCGTACGGGTTAGGATTAGGGGACGGGTGAGGGTCAGGCTTCGGGGAAGGGTTAGGGTTAGGGTTCGGGCTAGGGTTAGGGTTATGGGACGGGGACGGTTTAGGGTCCAGGTGAGGGTACGACAACGCTTTAGGGGGAGCATACGTGTGAGGGCGCGGCTTAGTGTCAGCGTACGGGTTAGGATTAGGGGACGGGTGAGGCTCAGGCTTCGGGGAAGGGTTAGGGTGAGGGTTCGGGCTACGGTTAAGGTTGGGGACGGGGATGGTTTAGGGTCCACGTGAGGGTACGACAACGCTTTAGGGGGAGCATACGTGTGAGGGCGCGGCTTAGTGTCAGCGTACGGGTTAGGATTAGGGGACGGGTGAGGCTCAGGCTTCGGGGAAGGGTTAGGGTGAGGGTTCGGGCTAGGGTTAAGGTTGGGGACGGGGACGGTTTAGGGTCCAGGTGAGGGTACGACAACGCTTTAGGGGGAGCATACGTGTGAGGGCGCGGGTTAGTGTCAGCGTACGGGTTAGGATTAGGGGACGGGTGAGGGTCAGGCTTCGGGGAAGGGTTAGGGTTAGGGTTCGGGCTAGGGTTAGGGTTAGGGGACGGGGACGGTTTAGGGTCCAGGTGAGTGTATGACAACGCTTTAGGGGGAGCGTACGTGTGAGGGCGCGGGTTAGTGTCAGCGTACGGGTTAGGATTAGGGGACGGGTGAGGGTCAGGCTTCGGGGAAGGGTTAGGGTTAGTGTTCGGGCTAGGGTTAGGGTTAGGGGACGGGGACGGTTTAGGGTCCAGGTGAGGGTACGACAACGCTTTAGGGGGAGCGTACGTGTGAGGGCGCGGGTTAGTGTCAGCGTACGGGTTAGGATTAGGGGACGGGTGAGTGTCAGGCTTCGGGGAAGGGTTAGGGTTAGGGTTCGGGCTAGGGTTAGGGTTAGGGGACGGGGACGGTTTAGGGTCCAGGTGAGGGTACGACAACGCTTTATGGGGAGCGTACGTGTGAGGGCGCGGGTTAGGGTCAGCGTACGGGTTAGGATTAGGGGACGGGTGAGGGTCAGGCTTCGGAGAAGGGTTAGGGTTAGGGTTCGGGCTAGGGTTAGGGTTAGGGGACGGGGACGGTTTAGGGTCCAGGTGAGGGTACGACAACGCTTTAGGGGGAGCGTACGTGTGAGGGCGCGGGTTAGTGTCAGCGTACGGGTTAGGATTAGGGGACGGGTGAGGGTCAGGCTTCGGGGAAGGGTTAGGGTTAGGGTTCGGGCTAGGGTTAGGGTTAGGGGACGGGGACGGTTTAGGGTCCAGGTGAGGGTACGACAACGCTTTAGGGGGAGCGTACTTGTGAGGGCGCGGCTTAGTGTCAGCGTACGGGTTAGGATTAGGGGACGGGTGAGGGTCAGGCTTCGGGGAAGGGTTAGGGTTAGGGATCGGGCTAGGGTTAGGGTTAGGGGACGGGGACGGTTTAGGGTCCAGGTGAGGGTACGACAATGCTTTAGGGGGAGCGTACGTGTGAGGGCGCGGCTTAGTGTCAGCGTACGGGTTAGGATTAGGGGACGGGTGAGGCTCAGGCTTCGGGGAAGGGTTAGGGTTAGGGTTCGGGCTAGGGTTAGGGTTGGGGACGGGGACGGTTTAGGGTCCAGGTGAGGGTACGACAACGCTTTAGGGGGAACGTACGTGTGAGGGCGCGGGTTAGTGTCAGTGTACGGGTTAGGATTAGGGGACGGGTGAGGGTCAGGCTTCGGGGAAGGGTTAGGGTTAGGGTTCGGGCTAGGGTTAGGGTTAGGGGACGGGGACGGTTTAGGGTCCAGGTGAGGGTACGACAACCCTTTAGGGGGAGCGTATGTTTGAGGGCGCGGGTTAGTGTCAGCGTACGGGTTAGGATTAGGGGACGGGTGAGGGTCAGGCTTCGGGGAAGGGTTAGGGTTAGGGTTCGGGCTAGGGTTAGGGTTAGGGGACGGGGACGGTTTAGGGTCCAGGTGAGGGTACGACAACGCTTTAGGGGGAGCGTACGTGTGAGGGCGCGGGTTAGTGTCAGCGTACGGGTTAGGATTAGGGGACGGGTGAGGGTCAGGCTTCGGGGAAGGGTTAGGGTTAGGGTTCGGGCTAGGGTTAGGGTTAGGGGACGGGGACGGTTTAGGGTCCAGGTGAGGGTACGACAATGCTTTAGGGGGAGCGTACGTGTGAGGGCGCGGGTTAGGGTCAGCGTACGTGTTAGGATTAGGGGACGGGTGAGGGTCAGGCTTCGGGGAAGTGTTAGGGTTAGGGTTCGGGCTAGGGTTAGGGTTAGGGGACGGGGACGGTTTAGGGTCCAGGTGAGGGTACGACAAGGCTTTAGGGGGAGCATACGTGTGAGGGCACGGGTTAGTGTCAGCGTACGTGTTAGGATTAGGGGACGGGTGAGGGTCAGGCTTCGGTGAAGGGTTAGGGTTAGGGTTCGGGCTAGGGTTAGGGTTAGGGGACGGGGACGGTTTAGGGTCCAGGTGAGGGTACGACAACGCTTTAGGGGGAGCGTACGTGTGAGGGCGCGGGTTAGTGTCAGCGTACGGGTTAGGATTAGGGGACGGGTGAGGGTCAGGCTTCGGGGAAGTGTTAGGGTTAGGGTTCGGGCTAGGGTTAGGGTTAGGGGACGGGGACGGTTTAGGGTCCAGGTGAGGGTACGACAACGCTTTAGGGGGAGCGTACGTGTGAGGGCGCGGGTTAGGGTCAGCGTACGGGTTAAGATTAGGGGACGGGTGAGGGTCAGGCTTCGGGGAAGGGTTAGGGTTAGGGTTCGGGCTAGGGTTAGGGTTAGGGGACGGGGACGGTTTAGGGTCCAGGTGAGGGTACGACAACGCTTTAGGGGGAGCGTACGTGTGAGGGCGCGGGTTAGTGTCAGCGTACGGGTTAGGATTAGGGGACGGGTGAGGGTCAGGCTTCGGGGAAGGGTTAGGGTTAGGGTTCGGGCTAGGGTTAGGGTTAGGGGACGGGGACGGTTTAGGGTCCAGGTGAGGGTACGACAACGCTTTAGGGGGAGCGTACGTGTGAGGGCGTGGGTTAGTGTCAGCGTACGGGTTAGGATTAGGGGACGGGTGAGGGTCAGGCTTCGGGGAAGGGTTAGGGTTAGGGTTCGGGCTAGGGTTAGGGTTAGGGTTAGGGGACGGGGACGGTTTAGGGTCCAGGTGAGGGTACGACAACGCTTTAGGGGGAGCGTACGTGTGAGGGCGCGGCTTAGCGTCAGCGTACGGGTTAGGATTAGGGGACGGGTGAGGGTCAGGCTTCGGGGAAGGGTTAGGGTTAGGGTTCGGGCTAGGGTTAGGGTTAGGGGACGGGGACGGTTTAGGGTCCAGGTGAGGGTACGACAACGCTTTAGGGGGAGCGTACGTGTGAGGGCGCGGGTTAGCGTCAGCGTACGGGTTAGGATTAGGGGACGGGTGAGGGTCAGGCTTCGGGGAAGGGTTAGGGTTAGGGTTCGGGCTAGGGTTAGGGTTAGGGGACGGGGACGGTTTAGGGTCCAGGTGAGGGTACGACAACGCTTTAGGGGGAGCGTACGTGTGAGGGCGCGGGTTAGCGTCAGCGTACGGGTTAGGATAAGGGGACGGGTGAGGGTCAGGCTTCGGAGAAGGGTTAGGGTTAGGGTTCGGGCTAGGGTTAGGGTTAGGGGACGGGGACGGTTTAGGGTCCAGGTGAGGGTACGACAACGCTTTAGGGGGAGCGTACGTGTGAGGGCGCGGGTTAGCGTCAGCGTACGGGTTAGGATTAGGGGACGGGTGAGGGTCAGGCTTCGGGGAAGGGTTAGGGTTAGGGTTCGGGCTAGGGTTAGGGTTAGGGGACGGGGACGGTTTAGGGTCCAGGTGAGGGTACGACAAGCTTTAGGGGGAGCGTACGTGTGAGGGCGCGGTTTAGCGTCAGCGTACGGGTTAGAATTAGGGGACGGGTGAGGGTCAGGCTTCGGGGAAGGGTTAGGGTTAGGGTTCGGGCTAGGGTTAGGGTTATGGGACGGGGATGGTTTAGGGTCCAGGTGAGGGTACGACAACGCTTTAGGGGGAGCGTACGTGTGAGGGCGCGGGTTAGCGTCAGCGTACGGGTTAGGATTAGGGGACGGGTGAGGGTCAGGCTTCGGTGAAGGGTTAGGGTTAGGGTTCAGGCTAGGGTTAGGGTTAGGGGACGGGGACGGTTTAGGGTCCAGGTGAGGGTACGACAACGCTTTAGGGGGAGCGTACGTGTGAGGGCACGGGTTAGCGGCAGCGTACGGGTTAGGATTAGGGGACGGGTGAGGGTCAGGCTTCGGGGAAGGGTTAGGGTTAGGGTTCGGGCTAGGGTTAGGGTTAGGGGACGGGGACGGTTTAGGGTCCAGGTGAGGGTACGACGACGCTTTAGGGGGAGCGTACGTGTGAGGGCGCGGGTTAGCGTCAGCGTACGGGTTAGGATTAGGGGACGGGTGAGGGTCAGGCTTCGGGGAAGGGTTAGGGTTAGGGTTCGGGCTAGGGTTAGGGTTAGGGGACGGGGACGGTTTAGGGTCCAGGTGAGGGTACGACAACGCTTTAGGGGGAGCGTACGTGTGAGGGCGCGGGTTAGCGTGAGCGTACGGGTTAGGATTACGGGACGGGTGAGGGTCAGGCTTCGGGGAAGGGTTAGGGTTAGGGTTCGGGCTGGGTTAGGGTTAGGGGACGGGGACGGTTTAGGGTCCAGGTGAGGGTACGACAACGCTTTAGGGGGAGCGTACGTGTGAGGGCGCGGGTTAGTGTCAGCGTACGGGTTAGGATTAGGGGACGGGTGAGGGTCAGCCTTCGGGGAAGGGTTAGGGTTAGGGTTCGGGCTAGGGTTAGGGTTAGGGGACGGGGACGGTTTAGGGTCCAGGTGAGGGTACGACAATGCTTTAGGGGGAGCGTACGTGTGAGGGCGCGGGTTAGTGTCAGCGTACGGGTTAGGATTAGGGGACGGGTGAGGGTCAGGCTTCGGGGCAGGGTTAGGGTTAGGGTTCGGCTAGGGTTAGGGTTAGGGGACGGGGACGGTTTAGGGTCCAGGTGAGGGTACGACAACGCTTTAGGGGGAGCGTACATGTGAGGGCGCGGGTTAGTGTCAGCGTACGGGTTAGGATTAGGGGACGGGTGAGGGTCAGGCTTCGGGGCAGGGTTAGGGTTAGGGTTCGGGCTAGGGTTAGGGTTAGGGGACGGGGACGGTTTAGGGTCCAGGTGAGGGTACGACAACGCTTTACGGGGAGCGTACGTGTGAGGGCGCGGGTTAGTGTCAGCGTATGGGTTAGGATTAGGGGACGGGTGAGGGTCAGGCTTCGGGGCAGGGTTAGGGTTAGGGTTCGGCTAGGGTTAGGGTTAGGGGACGGGGACGGTTTAGGGTCCAGGTGAGGGTACGACAATGCTTTAGGGGGAGCGTATGTGTGAGGGCGCGGGTTAGTGTCAGCGTACGTGTTAGGATTAGGGGACGGGTGAGGGTCAGGCTTCGGGGAAGGGTTAGGGTTAGGGTTCGGGCTAGGGTTAGGGTTAGGGGACGGGGACGGTTTAGGGTCCAGGTGAGGGTACGACAACGCTTTAGGGGGAGCGTACGTGTGAGGGCGCGGGTTAGTGTCAGCGTACGGGTTAGGATTAGGGGACGGGTGAGGGTCAGGCTTCGGGGAAGGGTTAGGGTTAGGGTTCGGGCTAGAGTTAGGGTTAGGGGACGGGGACGGTTTAGGGTCCAGGTGAGGTTACGACAACGCTTTAGGGGGAGCGTACGTGTGAGGGCGCGGGTTAGTGTCAGCGTACGGGTTAGGATTAGGGGACGGGTGAGGGTCAGGCTTCGGGGAAGGGTTAGGGTTAGGGTTCGGGCTAGGGTTAGGGTTAGGGGACGGGGACGGTTTAGGGTCCAGGTGAGGGTACGACAACGCTTTAGGGGGAGCGTACGTGTGAGGGCGCGGGTTAGTGTCAGCGTACGGGTTAGGATTAGGGGACGGGTGAGGGTCAGGCTTCAGGGAAGGGTTAGGGTTAGGGTTCGGGCTAGGGTTAGGGTTAGGGGTCGGGGACGGTTTAGGGTCCAGGTGAGGGTACGACAACGCTTTAGGGGGAGCGTACGTGTGAGGGCGCGGGTTAGTGTCAGCGTACGGGTTAGGATTAGGGGACGGGTGAGGGTCAGGCTTCGGGGAAGGGTTAGGGTTAGGGTTCGGGCTATGGTTAGGGTTAGGGGACGGGGACGGTTTAGGGTCCAGGTGAGGGTACGACAACGCTTTAGGGGGATCGTACTTGTGAGGGCGCGGGTTAGTGTCAGCGTACGGGTTAGGATTAGGGGACGGGTGAGGGTCAGGCTTCGGGGAAGGGTTAGGGTTAGGGTTCGGGCTAGGGTTAGGGTTAGGGGACGGGGACGGTTTAGGGTCCAGGTGAGGGTACGACAACGATTTAGGGGGAGCGTACGTGTGAGGGCGCGGGTTAGCGTCAGCGTACGGGTTAGGATTAGGGGACGGGTGAGGGTCAGGCTTCGGGGAAGGGTTAGGGTTAGGGTTCGGGCTAGGGTTAGGGTTAGGGGACGGGGACGGTTTAGGGTCCAGGTGAGGGTACGACAACGCTTTAGGGGGAGCGTACGTGTGAGGGCGCGGGTTAGCGTCAGCATACGGGTTAGGATTAGGGGACGGGTGAGGGTCAGGCTTCGGGGAAGGGTTAGGGTTAGGGTTCGGGCTAGGGTTAGGGTTAGGGGACGGGAACGGTTTAGGGTCCAGGTGAGGGTATGACAACGCTTTAGGGGGAGCGTACGTGTGAGGGCGTGGGTTAGCGTCAGCGTACGGGTTAGGATTAGGGGACTGGTGAGGGTCAGGCTTCGGGGAAGGGTTAGGGTTAGGGTTCGGGCTAGGGTTAGGGTTAGGGGACGGGGACGGTTTAGGGTCCAGGTGAGGGTACGACAACGCTTTAGGGGGAGCGTACGTGTGAGGGCGCGGTTTAGCGTCAGCGTACGGTTTAGGATTAGGGGACGGGTGAGGGTCAGGCTTCGGGGAAGGGTTAGGGTTAGGGTTCGGGCTAGGGTTAGGGTTAGGGGACGGGGACGGTTTAGGGTCCAGGTGAGGGTACGACAACGCTTTAGGGGGAGCGTACGTGTGAGGGCGCGGGTTAGCGTCAGCGTACGGGTTAGGATTAGGGGACGGGTGAGGGTCAGGCTTCGGGGAAGGTTTAGGGTTAGGGTTCGGGCTAGGGTTAGAGTTAGGGGACGGGGACGGTTTAGGGTCCAGGTGAGGGTACGACAACGCTTTAGGGGGAGCGTACGTGTGAGGGCGCGGGTTAGCGTCAGCGTACGGGTTAGGATTAGGGGACGGGTGAGGGTCAGGCTTCGGGGAAGGGTTAGGGTTAGGGTTCGGGCTAGGGTTAGGATTAGGGGACGGGGACGGTTTAGGGTCCAGGTGAGGGTACGACAACGCTTTAGGGGGAGCGTACGTGTGATGGCGCGGTTTAGCGTCAGCGTACGGGTTAGGATTAGGGGACGGGTGAGGGTCAGGCTTCGGGGAAGGGTTAGGGTTAGGGTTCGGGCTAGGGTTAGGGTTAGGGGACGGGGACGGTTTAGGGTCCAGGTGAGGGTACGACAACGCTTTAGGGGGAGCGTACGTGTGAGGGCGCGGGTTAGCGTCAGCGTACGGGTTAGGATTAGGGGACGGGTGAGGGTCAGGCTTCGGGGAAGGGTTAGGGTTAGGGTTCGGGCTAGGGTTAGGGTTAGGGGACGGGGACGGTTTAGGGTCCAGGTGAGGGTACGACAACGCTTTAGGGGGAGCGTACGTGTGAGGGCACGGGTTAGCGTCAGCATACGGGTTAGGATTAGGGGACGGGTGAGGGTCAGGCTTCGGGGAAGGGTTAGGGTTAGGGTTCGGGCTAGGGTTAGGGTTAGGGGACGGGGACGGTTTAGGGTCCAGGTGAGGGTACGACAACGCTTTACGGGGAGCGTACGTGTGAGGGCGCGGGTTAGTGTCAGCGTACGGGTTAGGATTAGGGGACGGGTGAGTGTCAGGCTTCGGGGAAGGGTTAGGGTTAGGGTTCGGGCTAGGGTTAGGGTTAGGGGACGGGGACGGTTTAGGGTCCAGGTGAGGGTACGACAACGCTTTAGGGGGAGCGTACGTGTGAGGGCGCGGGTTAGTGTCAGCTTACGGGTTAGGATTAGGGGACGGGTGAGGGTCAGGCTTCGGGGAAGGGTTAGGGTTAGGGTTCGGGCTAGGGTTAGGGTTAGGGGACAGGGACGGTTTAGGGTCCAGGTGAGGGTAAGACAACGCTTTAGGGGGAGCGTACGTGTGAGGGCGCGGGTTAGTGTCAGCGTACGGGTTAGGATTAGGGGACGGGTGAGGGTCAGGCTTCGGGGAAGGGTTAGGGTTAGGGTTCGGGCTAGGGTTAGGGTTAGGGGACGGGGACGGTTTAGGGTCCAGGTGAGGGTATGACAACGCTTTAGGGGGAGCGTACGTGTGAGGGCGCGGGTTAGTGTCAGCGTACGGGTTAGGATTAGGGGACGGGTGAGGGTCAGGCTTCGGGGAAGGGTTAGGGTTAGGGTTCGGGCTAGGGTTAGGGTTAGGGGACGGGGACGGTTTAGGGTCCAGGTGAGGGTACGACAACGCTTTAGGGGGAGCGTACGTGTGAGGGCGCGGGTTAGTGTCAGCGTACGGGTTAGGATTAGGGGACGGGTGAGGGTCAGGCTTCGGGGAAGGGTTAGGGTTAGGGTTCGGGCTAGGGTTAGGGTTAGGGGACGGGGACGGTTTAGGGTCCAGGTGAGGGTATGACAACGCTTTAGGGGTAGCGTACGTGTGAGGGCGCGGGTTAGCGTCAGCGTACGGGTTAGGATTAGGGGACGGGTGAGGGTCAGGCTTCGGGGAAGGGTTAGGGTTAGGGTTCGGGCTAGGGTTAGGGTTAGGGGACGGGGACGGTTTAGGGTCCAGGTGAGGGTACGACAACGCTTTAGGGGGAGCATACGTGTGAGGGCGCGGGTTAGTGTCAGCGTATGGGTTAGGATTAGGGGACGGGTGAGGGTCAGGCTTCGGGGAAGGGTTAGGGTTAGGGTTCGGGCTAGGGTTAGGGTTAGGGGACGGGGACGGTTTAGGGTCCAGGTGAGGGTACGACAACGCTTTAGGGGGAGCGTATGTGTGAGGGCGCGGGTTAGTGTCAGCGTACGGGTTAGGATTAGGGGACGGGTGAGGGTCAGGCTTCGGGGAAGGGTTAGGGTTAGGGTTCGGGCTAGAGTTAGGGTTAGGGGACGGGGACGGTTTAGGGTCCAGGTGAGGGTACGACAACGCTTTAGGGGGAGCGTACGTGTGAGGGCGCGGGTTAGTGTCAGCGTACGGGTTAGGATTAGGGGACGGGTGAGGGTCAGGCTTCGGGGAAGGGTTAGGGTTAGGGTTCGGGCTAGGGTTAGGGTTAGGGGACGGGGACGGTTTAGGGTCCAGGTGAGGGTACGACAACGCTTTAGGGGGAGCGTACGTGTGAGGGCGCGGGTTAGTGTCAGCGTACGGGTTAGGATTAGGGGACGGGTGAGGGTCAGGCTTCGGGGAAGGGTTAGGGTTAGGGTTCGGGCTAGGGTTAGGGTTAAGGGACGGGGACGGTTTAGGGTCCAGGTGAGGGTACGACAACGCTTTAGGGGGAGCGTACGTGTGAGGGCGCGGGTTAGTGTCAGCGTACGGGTTAGGATTAGGGGACGGGTGAGGGTCAGGCTTCAGGGAAGGGTTAGGGTTAGGGTTCGGGCTAGGGTTAGGGTTAGGGGTCGGGGACGGTTTAGGGTCCAGGTGAGGGTACGACAACGCTTTAGGGGGAGCGTACGTGTGAGGGCGCGGGTTAGTGTCAGCGTACGGGTTAGGATTAGGGGACGGGTGAGGGTCAGGCTTCGGGGAAGGGTTAGGGTTAGGGTTCGGGCTAGGGTTAGGGTTAGGGGACGGGGACGGTTTAGGGTCCAGGTGAGGGTACGACAACGATTTAGGGGGAGCGTACGTGTGAGGGCGCGGGTTAGCGTCAGCGTACGGGTTAGGATTAGGGGACGGGTGAGGGTCAGGCTTCGGGGAAGGGTTAGGGTTAGGGTTCGGGCTAGGGTTAGGGTTAGGGGACGGGGACGGTTTAGGGTCCAGGTGAGGGTACGACAACGCTTTAGGGGGAGCGTACGTGTGAGGGCGCGGGTTAGCGTCAGCATACGGGTTAGGATTAGGGGACGGGTGAGGGTCAGGCTTCGGGGAAGGGTTAGGGTTAGGGTTCGGGCTAGGGTTAGGGTTAGGGGACGGGGACGGTTTAGGGTCCAGGTGAGGGTACGACAACGCTTTAGGGGGAGCGTACGTGTGAGGGCGCGGGTTAGTGTCAGCGTACGGGTTAGGATTAGGGGACGGGTGAGGGTCAGGCTTCGGGGAAGGGTTAGGGTTAGGGTTCGGGCTAGGGTTAGGGTTAGGGGACAGGGACGGTTTAGGGTCCAGGTGAGGGTAAGACAACGCTTTAGGGGGAGCGTACGTGTGAGGGCGCGGGTTAGTGTCAGCGTACGGGTTAGGATTAGGGGACGGGTGAGGGTCAGGCTTCGGGGAAGGGTTAGGGTTAGGGTTCGGGCTAGGGTTAGGGTTAGGGGACGGGGACGGTTTAGGGTCCAGGTGAGGGTACGACAACGCTTTAGGGGGAGCGTACGTGTGAGGGCGCGGGTTAGTGTCAGCGTACGGGTTAGGATTAGGGGACGGGTGAGGGTCAGGCTTCGGGGAAGGGTTAGGGTTAGGGTTCGGGCTAGGGTTAGGGTTAGGGGACGGGGACGGTTTAGGGTCCAGGTGAGGGTACGACAACGCTTTAGGGGGAGCGTACGTGTGAGGGCGCGGGTTAGTGTCAGCGTACGGGTTAGGATTAGGGGACGGGTGAGGGTCAGGCTTCGGGGAAGGGTTAGGGTTAGGGTTCGGGCTAGGGTTAGGGTTAGGGGACGGGGACGGTTTAGGGTCCAGGTGAGGGTATGACAACGCTTTAGGGGGAGCGTACGTGTGATGGCGCGGGTTAGTGTCAGCGTACGGGTTAGGATTAGGGGACGGGTGAGGGTCAGGCTTCGGGGAAGGGTTAGGGTTAGGGTTCGGGCTAGGGTTAGGGTTAGGGGACGGGGACGGTTTAGGGTCCAGGTGAGGGTACGACAACGCTTTAGGGGGAGCATACGTGTGAGGGCGCGGGTTAGTGTCAGCGTACGGGTTAGGATTAGGGGACGGGTGAGGGTCAGGCTTCGGGGAAGGGTTAGGGTTAGGGTTCGGGCTAGGGTTAGGGTTAGGGGACGGGGACGGTTTAGGGTCCAGGTGAGGGTAAGACAACGCTTTAGGGGGAGCGTATGTGTGAGGGCGCGGGTTAGTGTCAGCGTACGGGTTAGGATTAGGGGACGGGTGAGGGTCAGGCTTCGGGGAAGGGTTAGGGTTAGGGTTCGGGCTAGGGTTAGGGTTAGGGGACGGGGACGGTTTAGGGTCCAGGTGAGGGTACGACAACGCTTTAGGAGGAGCGTACGTGTGAGGGCGCGGGTTAGTGTCAGCGTACGGGTTAGGATTAGGGGACGGGTGAGGGTCAGGCTTCGGGGAACGGTTAGGGTTAGGGTTCGGGCTAGAGTTAGGGTTAGGGGACGGGGACGGTTTAGGGTCCAGGTGAGGGTACGACAACGCTTTAGGGGGAGCGTACGTGTGAGGGCGCGGGTTAGTGTCAGCGTACGGGTTAGGATTAGGGGACGGGTGAGGGTCAGGCTTCGGGGAAGGGTTAGGGTTAGGGTTCGGGCTAGGGTTAGGGTTAGGGGACGGGGACGGTTTAGGGTCCAGGTGAGGGTACGACAACGCTTTAGGGGGAGCGTACGTGTGACGGCGCGGGTTAGTGTCAGCGTACGGGTTAGGATTAGGGGACGGGTGAGGGTCAGGCTTCGGGGAAGGGTTAGGGTTAGGGTTCGGGCTAGGGTTAGGGTTAAGGGACGGGGACGGTTTAGGGTCCAGGTGAGGGTACGACAACGCTTTAGGGGGAGCGTACGTGTGAGGGCGCGGGTTAGTGTCAGCGTACGGGTTAGGATTAGGGGACGGGTGAGGGTCAGGCTTCGGGGAAGGGTTAGGGTTAGGGTTCGGGCTAGGGTTAGGGTTAGGGGTCGGGGACGGTTTAGGGTCCAGGTGAGGGTACGACAACGCTTTAGGGGGAGCGTACGTGTGAGGGCGCGGGTTAGTGTCAGCGTACGGGTTAGGATTAGGGGACGGGTGAGGGTCAGGCTTCGGGGAAGGGTTAGGGTTAGGGTTCGGGCTATGGTTAGGGTTAGGGGACGGGGACGGTTTAGGGTCCAGGTGAGGGTACGACAACGCTTTAGGGGGAGCGTACGTGTGAGGGCGCGGGTTAGCGTCAGCGTACGGGTTAGGATTAGGGGACGGGTGAGGGTCAGGCTTCGGGGAAGGGTTAGGGTTAGGGTTCGGGCTAGGGTTAGGGTTAGGGGACGGGGACGGTTTAGGGTCCAGGTGAGGGTACGACAACGCTTTAGGGGGAGCGTACTTGTGAGGGCGCGGGTTAGTGTCAGCGTACGGGTTAGGATTAGGGGACGGGTGAGGGTCAGTCTTCGGGGAAGGGTTAGGGTTAGGGTTCGGGCTAGGGTTAGGGTTAGGGGACGGGGACGGTTTAGGGTCCAGGTGAGGGTACGACAACGATTTCGGGGGAGCGTACGTGTGAGGGCGCGGGTTAGCGTCAGCGTACGGGTTAGGATTAGGGGACGGGTGAGGGTCAGGCTTCGGGGAAGGGTTAGGGTTAGGGTTCGGGCTAGGGTTAGGGTTAGGGGACGGGGACGGTTTAGGGTCCAGGTGAGGGTACGACAACGCTTTAGGGGGAGCGTACGTGTGAGGGCGCGGGTTAGCGTCAGCATACGGGTTAGGATTAGGGGACGGGTGAGGGTCAGGCTTCGGGGAAGGGTTAGGGTTAGGGTTCGGGCTAGGGTTAGGGTTAGGGGACGGGGACGGTTTAGGGTCCAGGTGAGGGTACGACAACGCTTTAGGGGGAGCGTACGTGTGAGGGCGTGGGTTAGCGTCAGCGTACGGGTTAGGATTAGGGGACGGGTGAGGGTCAGGCTTCGGGGAAGGGTTAGGGTTAGGGTTCGGGCTAGGGTTAGGGTTAGGGGACGGGGACGGTTTAGGGTCCAGGTGAGGGTACGACAACGCTTTAGGGGGAGCGTACGTGTGAGGGCGCGGGTTAGTGTCAGCGTACGGGTTAGGATTAGGGGACGGGTGAGGGTCAGGCTTCGGGGAAGGGTTAGGGTTAGGGTTCGGGCTAGGGTTAGGGTTAGGGGACGGGGACGGTTTAGGGTCCAGGTGAGGGTACGACAACGCTTTAGGGGGAGCGTACGTGTGAGGGCGCGGGTTAGTGTCAGCGTACGGGTTAGGATTAGGGGACGGGTGAGGGTCAGGCTTCGGGGAAGGGTTAGGGTTAGGGTTCGGGCTATGGTTAGGGTTAGGGGACGGGGACGGTTTAGGGTCCAGGTGAGGGTACGACAACGCTTTAGGGGGAGCGTACTTGTGAGGGCGCGGGTTAGTGTCAGCGTACGGGTTAGGATTAGGGGACGGGTGAGGGTCAGGCTTCGGGGAAGGGTTAGGGTTAGGGTTCGGGCTAGGGTTAGGGTTAGGGGACGGGGACGGTTTAGGGTCCAGGTGAGGGTACGACAACGATTTAGGGGGAGCGTACGTGTGAGGGCGCGGGTTACCGTCAGCGTACGGGTTAGGATTAGGGGACGGGTGAGGGTCAGGCTTCGGGGAAGGGTTAGGGTTAGGGTTCGGGCTAGGGTTAGGGTTAGGGGACGGGGACGGTTTAGGGTCCAGGTGAGGGTACGACAACGCTTTAGGGGGAGCGTACGTGTGAGGGCGCGGGTTAGCGTCAGCATACGGGTTAGGATTAGGGGACGGGTGAGGGTCAGGCTTCGGGGAAGGGTTAGGGTTAGGGTTCGGGCTAGGGTTAGGGTTAGGGGACGGGGACGGTTTAGGGTCCAGGTGAGGGTACGACAACGCATTAGGGGGAGCGTACGTGTGAGGGCGCGGGTTAGTGTCAGCGTACGGGTTAGGATTAGGGGACGGGTGAGGGTCAGGCTTCGGGGAAGGGTTAGGGTTAGGGTTCGGGCTAGGGTTAGGGTTAGGGGACAGGGACGGTTTAGGGTCCAGGTGAGGGTAAGACAACGCTTTAGGGGGAGCGTACGTGTGAGGGCGCGGGTTAGTGTCAGCGTACGGGTTAGGATTAGGGGACGGGTGAGGGTCAGGCTTCGGGGAAGGGTTAGGGTTAGGGTTCGGGCTAGGGTTAGGGTTAGGGGATGGGGACGGTTTAGGGTCCAGGTGAGGGTACGACAACGCTTTAGGGGGAGCGTACGTGTGAGGGCGCGGGTTAGTGTCAGCGTACGGGTTAGGATTAGGGGACGGGTGAGGGTCAGGCTTCGGGGAAGGGTTAGGGTTAGGGTTCGGGCTAGGGTTAGGGTTAGGGGACGGGGACGGTTTAGGGTCCAGGTGAGGGTACGACAACGCTTTAGGGGGAGCGTACGTGTGAGGGCGCGGGTTAGTGTCAGCGTACGGGTTAGGATTAGGGGACGGGTGAGGGTCAGGCTTCGGGGAAGGGTTAGGGTTAGGGTTCGGGCTAGGGTTAGGGTTAGGGGACGGGGACGGTTTAGGGTCCAGGTGAGGGTATGACAACGCTTTAGGGGGAGCGTACGTGTGATGGCGCGGGTTAGTGTCAGCGTACGGGTTAGGATTAGGGGACGGGTGAGGGTCAGGCTTCGGGGAAGGGTTAGGGTTAGGGTTCGGGCTAGGGTTAGGGTTAGGGGACGGGGACGGTTTAGGGTCCAGGTGAGGGTACGACAACGCTTTAGGGGGAGCATACGTGTGAGGGCGCGGGTTAGTGTCAGCGTACGGGTTAGGATTAGGGGACGGGTGAGGGTCAGGCTTCGGGGAAGGGTTAGGGTTAGGGTTCGGGCTAGGGTTAGGGTTAGGGGACGGGGACGGTTTAGGGTCCAGGTGAGGGTACGACAACGCTTTAGGGGGAGCGTACGTGTGAGGGCGCGGGTTAGTGTCAGCGTACGGGTTAGGATTAGGGGACGGGTGAGGGTCAGGCTTCGGGGAAGGGTTAGGGTTAGGGTTCGGGCTAGGGTTAGGGTTAGGGGACGGGGACGGTTTAGGGTCCAGGTGAGGGTATGACAACGCTTTAGGGGGAGCGTACGTGTGATGGCGCGGGTTAGTGTCAGCGTACGGGTTAGGATTAGGGGACGGGTGAGGGTCAGGCTTCGGGGAAGGGTTAGGGTTAGGGTTCGGGCTAGGGTTAGGGTTAGGGGACGGGGACGGTTTAGGGTCCAGGTGAGGGTACGACAACGCTTTAGGGGGAGCATACGTGTGAGGGCGCGGGTTAGTGTCAGCGTACGGGTTAGGATTAGGGGACGGGTGAGGGTCAGGCTTCGGGGAAGGGTTAGGGTTAGGGTTCGGGCTAGGGTTAGGGTTAGGGGACGGGGACGGTTTAGGGTCCAGGTGAGGGTAAGACAACGCTTTAGGGGGAGCGTATGTGTGAGGGCGCGGGTTAGTGTCAGCGTACGGGTTAGGATTAGGGGACGGGTGAGGGTCAGGCTTCGGGGAAGGGTTAGGGTTAGGGTTCGGGCTAGGGTTAGGGTTAGGGGACGGGGACGGTTTAGGGTCCAGGTGAGGGTACGACAACGCTTTAGGAGGAGCGTACGTGTGAGGGCGCGGGTAAGTGTCAGCGTACGGGTTAGGATTAGGGGACGGGTGAGGGTCAGGCTTCGGGGAACGGTTAGGGTTAGGGTTCGGGCTAGAGTTAGGGTTAGGGGACGGGGACGGTTTAGGGTCCAGGTGAGGGTACGACAACGCTTTAGGGGGAGCGTACGTGTGAGGGCGCGGGTTAGTGTCAGCGTACGGGTTAGGATTAGGGGACGGGTGAGGGTCAGGCTTCGGGGAAGGGTTAGGGTTAGGGTTCGGGCTAGGGTTAGGGTTAGGGGACGGGGACGGTTTAGGGTCCAGGTGAGGGTACGACAACGCTTTAGGGGGAGCGTACGTGTGAGGGCGCGGGTTAGTGTCAGCGTACGGGTTAGGATTAGGGGACGGGTGAGGGTCAGGCTTCGGGGAAGGGTTAGGGTTAGGGTTCGGGCTAGGGTTAGGGTTAAGGGACGGGGACGGTTTAGGGTCCAGGTGAGGGTACGACAACGCTTTAGGGGGAGCGTACGTGTGAGGTCGCGGGTTAGTGTCAGCGTACGGGTTAGGATTAGGGGACGGGTGAGGGTCAGGCTTCAGGGAAGGGTTAGGGTTAGGGTTCGGGCTAGGGTTAGGGTTAGGGGTCGGGGACGGTTTAGGGTCCAGGTGAGGGTACGACAACGCTTTAGGGGGAGCGTACGTGTGAGGGCGCGGGTTAGTGTCAGCGTACGGGTTAGGATTAGGGGACGGGTGAGGGTCAGGCTTCGGGGAAGGGTTAGGGTTAGGGTTCGGGCTATGGTTAGGGTTAGGGGACGGGGACGGTTTAGGGTCCAGGTGAGGGTACGACAACGCTTTAGGGGGAGCGTACGTGTGAGGGCGCGGGTTAGCGTCAGCGTACGGGTTAGGATTAGGGGACGGGTGAGGGTCAGGCTTCGGGGAAGGGTTAGGGTTAGGGTTCGGGCTAGGGTTAGGGTTAGGGGACGGGGACGGTTTAGGGTCCAGGTGAGGGTACGACAACGCTTTAGGGGGAGCGTACTTGTGAGGGCGCGGGTTAGTGTCAGCGTACGGGTTAGGATTAGGGGACGGGTGAGGGTCAGGCTTCGGGGAAGGGTTAGGGTTAGGGTTCGGGCTAGGGTTAGGGTTAGGGGACGGGGACGGTTTAGGGTCCAGGTGAGGGTACGACAACGATTTAGGGGGAGCGTACGTGTGAGGGCGCGGGTTAGCGTCAGCGTACGGGTTAGGATTAGGGGACGGGTGAGGGTCAGGCTTCGGGGAAGGGTTAGGGTTAGGGTTCGGGCTAGGGTTAGGGTTAGGGGACGGGGACGGTTTAGGGTCCAGGTGAGGGTACGACAACGCTTTAGGGGGAGCGTACGTGTGAGGGCGCGGGTTAGCGTCAGCATACGGGTTAGGATTAGGGGACGGGTGAGGGTCAGGCTTCGGGGAAGGGTTAGGGTTACGGTTCGGGCTAGGGTTAGGGTTAGGGGACGGGGACGGTTTAGGGTCCAGGTGAGTGTACGACAACGCTTTAGGGGGAGCGTACGTGTGAGGGCGTGGGTTAGCGTCAGCGTACGGGTTAGGATTAGGGGACGGGTGAGGGTCAGGCTTCGGGGAAGGGTTAGGGTTAGGGTTCGGGCTAGGGTTAGGGTTAGGGGACGGGGACGGTTTAGGGTCCAGGTGAGGGTACGACAACGCTTTAGGGGGAGCGTACGTGTGATGGCGCGGTTTAGCGTCAGCGTACGGGTTAGGATTAGGGGACGGGTGAGGGTCAGGCTTCGGGGAAGGGTTAGGGTTAGGGTTCGGGCTAGGGTTAGGGTTAGGGGATGGGGACGGTTTAGGGTCCAGGTGAGGGTACGACAACGCTTTAGGGGGAGCGTACGTGTGAGGGCGCGGGTTAGCGTCAGCGTACGGGTTAGGATTAGGGGACGGGTGAGGGTCAGGCTTCGGGGAAGGGTTAGGGTTAGGGTTCGGGCTAGGGTTAGGGTTAGGGGACGGGGACGGTTTAGGGTCCAGGTGAGGGTACGACAACGCTTTAGGGGGAGCGTACGTGTGAGGGCGCGGGTTAGCGTCAGCGTACGGGTTAGGATTAGGGGACGGGTGAGGGTCAGGCTTCGGGGAAGGGTTAGGGTTAGGGTTCGGGCTAGGGTTAGGGTTAGGGGACGGGGACGGTTTAGGGTCCAGGTGAGGGTACGACAACGCTTTAGGGGGAGCGTACTTGTGAGGGCGCGGGTTAGTGTCAGCGTACGGGTTAGGATTAGGGGACGGGTGAGGGTCAGGCTTCGGGGAAGGGTTAGGGTTAGGGTTCGGGCTAGGGTTAGGGTTAGGGGACGGGGACGGTTTAGGGTCCAGGTGAGGGTACGACAACGATTTAGGGGGAGCGTACGTGTGAGGGCGCGGGTTAGCGTCAGCGTACGGGTTAGGATTAGGGGACGGGTGAGGGTCAGGCTTCGGGGAAGGGTTAGGGTTAGGGTTCGGGCTAGGGTTAGGGTTAGGGGACGGGGACGGTTTAGGGTCCAGGTGAGGGTACGACAACGCTTTAGGGGGAGCGTACGTGTGAGGGCGCGGGTTAGCGTCAGCATACGGGTTAGGATTAGGGGACGGGTGAGGGTCAGGCTTCGGGGAAGGGTTAGGGTTACGGTTCGGGCTAGGGTTAGGGTTAGGGGACGGGGACGGTTTAGGGTCCAGGTGAGTGTACGACAACGCTTTAGGGGGAGCGTACGTGTGAGGGCGTGGGTTAGCGTCAGCGTACGGGTTAGGATTAGGGGACGGGTGAGGGTCAGGCTTCGGGGAAGGGTTAGGGTTAGGGTTCGGGCTAGGGTTAGGGTTAGGGGACGGGGACGGTTTAGGGTCCAGGTGAGGGTACGACAACGCTTTAGGGGGAGCGTACGTGTGATGGCGCGGTTTAGCGTCAGCGTACGGGTTAGGATTAGGGGACGGGTGAGGGTCAGGCTTCGGGGAAGGGTTAGGGTTAGGGTTCGGGCTAGGGTTAGGGTTAGGGGATGGGGACGGTTTAGGGTCCAGGTGAGGGTACGACAACGCTTTAGGGGGAGCGTACGTGTGAGGGCGCGGGTTAGCGTCAGCGTACGGGTTAGGATTAGGGGACGGGTGAGGGTCAGGCTTCGGGGAAGGGTTAGGGTTAGGGTTCGGGCTAGGGTTAGGGTTAGGGGACGGGGACGGTTTAGGGTCCAGGTGAGGGTACGACAACGCTTTAGGGGGAGCGTACGTGTGAGGGCACGGGTTAGCGTCAGCGTACGGGTTAGGATTAGGGGACGGGTGAGGGTCAGGCTTCGGGGAAGGGTTAGGGTTAGGGTTCAGGCTAGGGTTAGGGTTAGGGGACGGGGACGGTTTAGGGTCCAGGTGAGGGTACGATAACGCTTTAGGGGGAGCGTACGTGTGAGGGCGCGGGTTAGCGTCAGCGTACGGGTTAGGATTTGGGGACGGGTGAGGGTCAGGCTTCGGGGAAGAGTTAGGGTTAGGGTTCGGGCTAGGGTTAGGGTTAGGGGACGGGGACGGTTTAGGGTCCAGGTGAGGGTACGACAACGCTTTAGGGGGAGCGTACGTGTGAGGGCGCGGGTTAGCGTCAGCGTACGGGTTAGGATTAGGGGACGGGTGAGGGTCAGGCTTCGGGGAAGGGTTAGGGTTAGGGTTCGGGCTAGGGTTAGGGTTAAGGGACGGGGACGGTTTAGGGTCCAGGTGAGGGTACGACAACGCTTTAGGGGGAGCGTACGTGTGAGGGAGCGGGTTAGTTTCAGCGTACGGGTTAGGATTAGGGGACGGGTGAGGGTCAGGCTTCGGGGAAGGGTTAGGGTTAGGGTTCGGGCTAGGGTTAGGGTTAGGGGACGGGGATGGTTGAGGGTCCAGGTGAGGGTACGACAACGCTTTAGGGGGAGCGTACGTGTGAGGGCGCGGGTTAGCGTCAGCGTACGGGTTAGGATTAGGGGACGGGTGAGGGTCAGGCTTCGGGGAAGGTTTAGGGTTCGGGCTAGGGTTAGGGTTAGGGGACGGGGACGGTTTAGGGTCCAGGTGAGGGTACGACAACGCTTTAGGGGGAGCGTACGTGCGAGGGCGCGGGTTAGCGTCAGCGTACGGGTTAGGATTAGGGCACGGGTGAGGGTCAGGCTTCGGGGAAGGGTTAGGGTTAGGGTTCGGGCTAGGGTTAGGGTTAGGGGACGGGGACGGTTTAGGGTCCAGGTGAGGGTATGACAACGCTTTAGGGGGAGCGTACGTGTGATGGCGCGGGTTAGTGTCAGCGTACGGGTTAGGATTAGGGGACGGGTGAGGGTCAGGCTTCGGGGAAGGGTTAGGGTTAGGGTTCGGGCTAGGGTTAGGGTTAGGGGACGGGGACGGTTTAGGGTCCAGGTGAGGGTACGACAACGCTTTAGGGGGAGCATACGTGTGAGGGCGCGGGTTAGTGTCAGCGTACGGGTTAGGATTAGGGGACGGGTGAGGGTCAGGCTTCGGGGAAGGGTTAGGGTTAGGGTTCGGGCTAGGGTTAGGGTTAGGGGACGGGGACGGTTTAGGGTCCAGGTGAGGGTACGACAATGCTTTAGGGGGAGCGTATGTGTGAGGGCGCGGGTTAGTGTCAGCGTACGGGTTAGGATTAGGGGACGGGTGAGGGTCAGGCTTCGGGGAAGGGTTAGGGTTAGGGTTCGGGCTAGCGTTAGGGTTAGGGGACGGGGATGGTTTAGGGTCCAGGTGAGGGTACGACAACGCTTTAGGGGGAGCGTACGTGTGAGGGCGCGGGTTAGTGTCAGCGTACGGGTTAGGATTAGGGGACGGGTGAGGGTCAGGCTTCGGGGAACGGTTAGGGTTAGGGTTCGGGCTAGAGTTAGGGTTAGGGGACGGGGACGGTTTAGGGTCCAGTTGAGGGTACGACAACGCTTTAGGGGGAGCGTACGTGTGAGGGCGCGGGTTAGTGTCAGCGTACGGGTTAGGATTAGGGGACGGGTGAGGGTCAGGCTTCGGGGAAGTGTTAGGGTTAGGGTTCGGGCTAGGGTTAGGGTTAGGGGACGGGGACGGTTTAGGGTCCAGGTGAGGGTACGACAACGCTTTAGGGGGAGCGTACGTGTGAGGGCGCGGGTTAGTGTCAGCGTACGGGTTAGGATTAGGGGACGGGTGAGGGTCAGGCTTCGGGGAAGGGTTAGGGTTAGGGTTCGGGCTAGGGTTAGGGTTAAGGGACGGGGACGGTTTAGGGTCCAGGTGAGGGTACGACAACGCTTTAGGGGGAGCGTACGTGTGAGGGCGCGGGTTAGTGTCAGCGTACGGGTTAGGATTAGGGGACGGGTGAGGGTCAGGCTTCAGGGAAGGGTTAGGGTTAGGGTTCGGGCTAGGGTTAGGGTTAGGGGTCGGGGACGGTTTAGGGTCCAGGTGAGGGTACGACAACGCTTTAGGGGGAGCGTACGTGTGGGGGCGCGGGTTAGTGTCAGCGTACGGGTTAGGATTAGGGGACGGGTGAGGGTCAGGCTTCGGGGAAGGGTTAGGGTTAGGGTTCGGGCTATGGTTAGGGTTAGGGGACGGGGACGGTTTAGGGTCCAGGTGAGGGTACGACAACGCTTTAGGGGGAGCGTACTTGTGAGGGCGCGTGTTAGTGTCAGCGTACGGGTTAGGATTAGGGGACGGGTGAGGGTCAGGCTTCGGGGAAGGGTTAGGGTTAGGGTTCGGGCTAGGGTTAGGGTTAGGGGACGGGGACGGTTTAGGGTCCAGGTGAGGGTACGACAACGATTTAGGGGGAGCGTACGTGTGAGGGCGCGGGTTAGCGTCAGCGTACGGGTTAGGATTAGGGGACGGGTGAGGGTCAGGCTTCGGGGAAGGGTTAGGGTTAGGGTTCGGGCTAGGGTTAGGGTTAGGGGACGGGGACGGTTTAGGGTCCAGGTGAGGGTACGACAACGCTTTAGGGGGAGCGTACGTGTGAGGGCGCGGGTTAGCGTCAGCATACGGGTTAGGATTAGGGGACGGGTGAGGGTCAGGCTTCGGGGAAGGGTTAGGGTTAGGGTTCGGGCTAGGGTTAGGGTTAGGGGACGGGGACGGTTTAGGGTCCAGGTGAGGGTACGACAACGCTTTAGGGGGAGCGTACGTGTGAGGGCGTGGGATAGCGTCAGCGTACGGGTTAGGATTAGGGGACGGGTGAGGGTCAGGCTTCGGGGAAGGGTTAGGGTTAGGGTTCGGGCTAGGGTTAGGGTTAGGGGACGGGGACGGTTTAGGGTCCAGGTGAGGGTACGACAACGCTTTAGGGGGAGCGTACGTGTGAGGGCGCGGTTTAGCGTCAGCATACGGGTTAGGATTAGGGGACGGGTGAGGGTCAGGCTTCGGGGAAGGGTTAGGGTTAGGGTTCGGGCTAGGGTTAGGGTTAGGGGACGGGGACGGTTTAGGGTCCAGGTGAGGGTACGACAACGCTTTAGGGGGAGCGTACGTGTGAGGGCGCGGGTTAGCGTCAGCGTACGGGTTAGGATTAGGGGACGGGTGAGGGTCAGGCTTCGGGGAAGGGTTAGGGTTAGGGTTCGGGCTAGGGTTAGGGTTAGGGGACGGGGACGGTTTAGGGTCCAGGTGAGGGTACGACAACGCTTTAGGGGGAGCGTACTTGTGAGGGCGCGGGTTAGTGTCAGCGTACGGGTTAGGATTAGGGGACGGGTGAGGGTCAGGCTTCGGGGAAGGGTTAGGGTTAGGGTTCGGGCTAGGGTTAGGGTTAGGGGACGGGGACGGTTTAGGGTCCAGGTGAGGGTACGACAACGATTTAGGGGGAGCGTACGTGTGAGGGCGCGGGTTAGCGTCAGCGTATGGGTTAGGATTAGGGGACGGGTGAGGGTCAGGCTTCGGGGAAGGGTTAGGGTTAGGGTTCGGGCTAGGGTTAGGGTTAGGGGACGGGGACGGTTTAGGGTCCAGGTGAGGGTACGACAACGCTTTAGGGGGAGCGTACGTGTGAGGGCGCGGGTTAGCGTCAGCATACGGGTTAGGATTAGGGGACGGGTGAGGGTCAGGCTTCGGGGAAGGGTTAGGGTTAGGGTTCGGGCTAGGGTTAGGGTTAGGGGACGGGGACGGTTTAGGGTCCAGGTGAGGGTACGACAACGCTTTAGGGGGAGCGTACGTGTGAGGGCGTGGGTTAGCGTCAGCGTACGGGTTAGGATTAGGGGACGGGTGAGGGTCAGGCTTCGGGGAAGGGTTAGGGTTAGGGTTCGGGCTAGGGTTAGGGTTAGGGGACGGGGACGGTTTAGGGTCCAGGTGAGGGTACGACAACGCTTTAGGGGGAGCGTACGTGTGATGGCGCGGTTTAGCGTCAGCGTACGGGTTAGGATTAGGGGACGGGTGAGGGTCAGGCTTCGGGGAAGGGTTAGGGTTAGGGTTCGGGCTAGGGTTAGGGTTAGGGGACGGGGACGGTTTAGGGTCCAGGTGAGGGTACGACAACGCTTTAGGGGGAGCGTACGTGTGAGGGCGCGGGTTAGCGTCAGCGTACGGGTTAGGATTAGGGGACGGGTGAGGGTCAGGCTTCGGGGAAGGGTTAGGGTTAGGGTTCGGGCTAGGGTTAGGGTTAGGGGACGGGGACGGTTTAGGGTCCAGGTGAGGGTACGACAACGCTTTAGGGGGAGCGTACGTGTGAGGGCACGGGTTAGCGTCAGCGTACGGGTTAGGATTAGGGGACGGGTGAGGGTCAGGCTTCGGGGAAGGGTTAGGGTTAGGGTTCAGGCTAGGGTTAGGGTTAGGGGACGGGGACGGTTTAGGGTCCAGGTGAGGGTACGATAACGCTTTAGAGGGAGCGTACGTGTGAGGGCGCGGGTTAGCGTCAGCGTACGGGTTAGGATTTGGGGACGGGTGAGGGTCAGGCTTCGGGGAAGAGTTAGGGTTAGGGTTCGGGCTAGGGTTAGGGTTAGGGGACGGGGACGGTTTAGGGTCCAGGTGAGGGTACGACAACGCTTTAGGGGGAGCGTACGTGTGAGGGCGCGGGTTAGCGTCAGCGTACGGGTTAGGATTAGGGGACGGGTGAGGGTCAGGCTTCGGGGAAGGGTTAGGGTTAGGGTTCGGGCTAGGGTTAGGGTTAAGGGACGGGGACGGTTTAGGGTCCAGGTGAGGGTACGACAACGCTTTAGGGGGAGCGTACGTGTGAGGGAGCGGGTTAGTGTCAGCGTACGGGTTAGGATTAGGGGACGGGTGAGGGTCAGGCTTCGGGGAAGGGTTAGGGTTAGGGTTCGGGCTAGGGTTAGGGTTAGGGGACGGGGACGGTTGAGGGTCCAGGTGAGGGTACGACAACGCTTTAGGGGGAGCGTACGTGTGAGGGCGCGGGTTAGCGTCAGCGTACGGGTTAGGATTAGGGGACGGGTGAGGGTCAGGCTTCGGGGAAGGGTTAGGGTTCGGGCTAGGGTTAGGGTTAGGGGACGGGGACGGTTTAGGGTCCAGGTGAGGGTACGACAACGCTTTAGGGGGAGCGTACGTGCGAGGGCGCGGGTTAGCGTCAGCGTACGGGTTAGGATTAGGGCACGGGTGAGGGTCATGCTTCGGGGAAGGGTTAGGGTTAGGGTTCGGGCTAGGGTTAGGCTTAGGGGACGGGGATGGTTTAGGGTCCAGGTGAGGGTACGACAACGCTTTAGGGGGAGCGTACGTGTGAGGGCGCGGGTTAGCGTCAGCGTTCGGGTTAGGATTAGGGGACGGGTGAGGGTCAGGCTTCGGGGAAGGGTTAGGGTTAGGGTTCGGGCTAGGGTTAGGGTTAGGGGACAGGGACGGTTTAGGGTCCAGGTGAGGGTACGACAACGCTTCAGGGGGAGCGTACGTGTGAGGGCGCGGCTTAGTGTCAGCGTACGGGTTAGGATTAGGGGACGGGTGAGGGTCAGGCTTCGGGGAAGGGTTAGGGTTAGGGTTCGGGCTAGGGTTAGGGTTAGGGGACGGGGACGGTTTAGGGTCCAGGTGAGGGTACGACAACGCTTTAGGGGGAGCGTACGTGTGAGGGCGCGGGTTAGCGTCAGCGTACGGGTTAGGATTAGGGGACGGGTGAGGGTCAGGCTTCGGGGAAGGGTTAGGGTTAGGGTTCGGGCTAGGGTTAGGGTTAGGGGACGGGCACTGTTTAGGGTCCAGGTGAGGGTACGACAACGCTTTAGGGGGAGCGTACGTGTGAGGGCGCGGGTTAGCGTCAGCGTACGGGTTAGGATTAGGGGACGGGTGAGGGTCAGGCTTCGGGGAAGGGTTAGGGTTAGGGTTCGGGCTAGGGTTAGGGTTAGGGGACGGGGACGGTTTAGGGTCCAGGTGAGGGTACGACAACGCTTTAGGGGGAGCGTACGTGTGAGGGCGTGGGTTAGCGTCAGCGTACGGGTTAGGATTAGGGGACGGGTGAGGGTCAGGCTTCGGGGAAGCGTTAGGGTTAGGGTTCGGGGTAGGGTTAGGGTTAGGGGACGGGGACGGTTTAGGGTCCAGGTGAGGGTACGACAACACTTTAGGGGGAGCGTACGTGTGAGGGCGCGGGTTAGCGTCAGCGTACGGGTTAGGATTAGGGGACGGGTGAGGGTCAGGCTTCGGGGAAGGGTTAGGGTTAGGGTTCGGGCTAGGGTTAGGGTTAGGGGACGGGGACGGTTTAGGGTCCAGGTGAGGGTACGACAACGCTTTAGGGGGAGCGTACGTGTGAGGGCGCGGGTTAGCGTCAGCGTACGGGTTAGGATTAGGGGACGGGTGAGGGTCAGGCTTCGGGGAAGGGTTAGGGTTAGGGTTCGGGCTAGGGTTAGGGTTAGGGGACGGGGACGGTTTAGGGTCCAGGTGAGGGTACGACAACGCTTTAGGGGGAGCGTACGTGTGAGGGCGCGGGTTAGCGTCAGCGTACGGGTTAGGATTAGGGGACGGGTGAGGGTCAGGCTTCGGGGAAGGGTTAGGGTTAGGGTTCGGGCTAGGGTTAGGGTTAGGGGACGGGGACGGTTTAGGGTCCAGGTGAGGGTACGACAACGCTTTAGGGGGAGCGTACGTGTGAGGCCGCGGGTTAGCGTCAGCGTACGGCTTAGGATTAGGGGACGGGTGAGGGTCAGGCTTCGGGTAAGGGTTAGGGTTAGGGTTCGGGCTAGGGTTAGGGTTAGGGGACGGGGACGGTTTAGGGTCCAGGTGAGGGTACGACAACGCTTTAGGGGGAGCGTACGTGTGATGGCGCGGTTTAGCGTCAGCGTACGGGTTAGGATTAGGGGACGGGTGAGGGTCAGGCTTCGGGGAAGGGTTAGGGTTAGGGTTCGGGCTAGGGTTAGGGTTAGGGGACGGGGACGGTTTAGGGTCCAGGTGAGGGTACGACAACGCTTTAGGGGGAGCGTACGTGTGAGGGCGCGGGTTAGCGTCAGCGTACGGGTTAGGATTAGGGGACGGGTGAGGGTCAGGCTTCGGGGAAGGGTTAGGGTTAGGGTTCGGGCTAGGGTTAGGGTTAGGGGACGGGGACGGTTTAGGGTCCAGGTGAGGGTACGACAACGCTTTAGGGGGAGCGTACGTGTGAGGGCACGGGTTAGCGTCAGCGTACGGGTTAGGATTAGGGGACGGGTGAGGGTCAGGCTTCGGGGAAGGGTTAGGGTTAGGGTTCAGGCTAGGGTTAGGGTTAGGGGACGGGGACGGTTTAGGGTCCAGGTGAGGGTACGATAACGCTTTAGGGGGAGCGTACGTGTGAGGGCGCGGGTTAGCGTCAGCGTACGGGTTAGGATTTGGGGACGGGTGAGGGTCAGGCTTCGGGGAAGAGTTAGGGTTAGGGTTCGGGCTAGGGTTAGGGTTAGGGGACGGGGACGGTTTAGGGTCCAGGTGAGGGTACGACAACGCTTTAGGGGGAGCGTACGTGTGAGGGCGCGGGTTAGCATCAGCGTACGGGTTAGGATTAGGGGACGGGTGAGGGTCAGGCTTCGGGGAAGGGTTAGGGTTAGGGTTCGGGCTAGGGTTAGGGTTAAGGGACGGGGACGGTTTAGGGTCCAGGTGAGGGTACGACAACGCTTTAGGGGGAGCGTACGTGTGAGGGAGCGGGTTAGTGTCAGCGTACGGGTTAGGATTAGGGGACGGGTGAGGGTCAGGCTTCGGGGAAGGGTTAGGGTTAGGGTTCGGGCTAGGGTTAGGGTTAGGGGACGGGGACGGTTGAGGGTCCAGGTGAGGGTACGACAACGCTTTAGGGGGAGCGTACGTGTGAGGGCGCGGGTTAGCGTCAGCGTACGGGTTAGGATTAGGGGACGGGTGAGGGTCAGGCTTCGGGGAAGGGTTAGGGTTAGGGTTCGGGCTAGGGTTAGGGTTAGGGGACGGGGACGGTTTAGGGTCCAGGTGAGGGTACGACAACGCTTTAGGGGGAGCGTACGTGTGAGGGCGCGGGTTAGCGTCAGCGTACGGCTTAGGATTAGGGGACGGGTGAGGGTCAGGCTTCGGGGAAGGGTTAGGGTTAGGGTTCGGGCTAGGGTTAGGGTTAGGGGACGGGGACGGTTTAGGGTCCAGGTGAGGGTACGACAACGCTTTAGGGGGAGCGTACGTGTGAGGGCGTGGATTAGCGTCAGCGTACGGGTTAGGATTAGGGGACGGGTGAGGGTCAGGCTTCGGGGAAGGGTTAGGGTTAGGGTTCGGGCTAGGGTTAGGGTTAGGGGACGGGGACGGTTTAGGGTCCAGGTGAGGGTACGACAACGCTTTAGGGGGAGCGTACGTGTGATGGCGCGGTTTAGCGTCAGCGTACGGGTTAGGATTAGGGGACGGGTGAGGGTCAGGCTTCGGGGAAGGGTTAGGGTTAGGGTTCGGGCTAGGGTTAGGGTTAGGGGACGGGGACGGTTTAGGGTCCAGGTGAGGGTACGACAACGCTTTAGGGGGAGCGTACGTGTGAGGGCGCGGGTTAGCGTCAGCGTACGGGTTAGGATTAGGGGACGGGTGAGGGTCAGGCTTCGGGGAAGGGTTAGGGTTAGGGTTCGGGCTAGGGTTAGGGTTAGGGGACGGGGACGGTTTAGGGTCCAGGTGAGGGTACGACAACGCTTTAGGGGGAGCGTACGTGTGAGGGCACGGGTTAGCGTCAGCGTACGGGTTAGGATTAGGGGACGGGTGAGGGTCAGGCTTCGGGGAAGGGTTAGGGTTAGGGTTCAGGCTAGGGTTAGGGTTAGGGGACGGGGACGGTTTAGGGTCCAGGTGAGGGTACGATAACGCTTTAGGGGGAGCGTACGTGTGAGGGCGCGGGTTAGCGTCAGCGTACGGGTTAGGATTTGGGGACGGGTGAGGGTCAGGCTTCGGGGAAGAGTTAGGGTTAGGGTTCGGGCTAGGGTTAGGGTTAGGGGACGGGGACGGTTTAGGGTCCAGGTGAGGGTACGACAACGCTTTAGGGGGAGCGTACGTGTGAGGGCGCGGGTTAGCGTCAGCGTACGGGTTAGGATTAGGGGACGGGTGAGGGTCAGGCTTCGGGGAAGGGTTAGGGTTAGGGTTCGGGCTAGGGTTAGGGTTAAGGGACGGGGACGGTTTAGGGTCCAGGTGAGGGTACGACAACGCTTTAGGGGGAGCGTACGTGTGAGGGAGCGGGTTAGTGTCAGCGTACGGGTTAGGATTAGGGGACGGGTGAGGGTCAGGCTTCGGGGAAGGGTTAGGGTTAGGGTTCGGGCTAGGGTTAGGTTTAGGGGACGGGGACGGTTGAGGGTCCAGGTGAGGGTACGACAACGCTTTAGGGGGAGCGTACGTGTGAGGGCGCGGGTTAGCGTCAGCGTACGGGTTAGGATTAGGGGACGGGTGAGGGTCAGGCTTCGGGGAAGGGTTAGGGTTCGGGCTAGGGTTAGCGTTAGGGGACGGGGACGGTTTAGGGTCCAGGTGAGGGTACGACAACGCTTTAGGGGGAGCGTACGTGCGAGGGCGCGGGTTAGCGTCAGCGTACGGGTTAGGATTAGGGCACGGGTGAGGGTCAGGCTTCGGGGAAGGGTTAGGGTTAGGGTTCGGGCTAGGGTTAGGCTTAGGGGACGGGGATGGTTTAGGGTCCAGGTGAGGGTACGACAACGCTTTAGGGGGAGCGTACGTGTGAGGGCGCGGGTTAGCGTCAGCGTTCGGGTTAGGATTAGGGGACGGGTGAGGGTCAGGCTTCGGGGAAGGGTTAGGGTTAGGGTTCGGGCTAGGGTTAGGGTTAGGGGACGGGGACGGTTTAGGGTCCAGGTGAGGGTACGACAACGCTTCAGGGGGAGCGTACGTGTGAGGGCGCGGCTTAGTGTCAGCGTACGGGTTAGGATTAGGGGACGGGTGAGGGTCAGGCTTCGGGGAAGGGTTAGGGTTAGGGTTCGGGCTAGGGTTAGGGTTAGGGGACGGGGACGGTTTAGGGTCCAGGTGAGGGTACGACAACGCTTTAGGGGGAGCGTACGTGTGAGGGCGCGAGTTAGCGTCAGCGTACGGGTTAGGATTAGGGGACGGGTGAGGGTCAGGCTTCGGGGAAGGGTTAGGGTTAGGGTTCGGGCTAGGGTTAGGGTTAGGGGACGGGGACGGTTTAGGGTCCAGGTGAGGGTACGACAACGCTTTAGGGGGAGCGTACGTGTGAGGGCGCGGGTTAGCGTCAGCGTACGGGTTAGGATTAGGGGACGGGTGAGGGTCAGGCTTCGGGGAAGGGTTAGGGTTAGGGTTCGGGCTAGGGTTAGGGTTAGGGGACGGGGACGGTTTAGGGTCCAGGTGAGGGTACGACAACACTTTAGGGGGAGCGTACGTGTGAGGGCGCGGGTTAGCGTCAGCGTACGGGTTAGGATTAGGGGACGGGTGAGGGTCAGGCTTCGGGGAAGGGTTAGGGTTAGGGTTCGGGCTAGGGTTAGGGTTAGGGGACGGGGACGGTTTAGGGTCCAGGTGAGGGTACGACAACGCTTTAGGGGGAGCGTACGTGTGAGGGCGCGGGTTAGCGTCAGCGTACGGGTTAGGATTAGGGGACGGGTGAGTGTCAGGCTTCGGGGAAGTGTTAGGGTTAGGGTTCGGGCTAGGGTTAGGGTTAGGGGACGGGGACGGTTTAGGGTCCAGGTGAGGGTACGACAACGCTTTAGGGGGAGCGTACGTGTGAGGGCGCGGGTTAGCGTCAGCGTACGGGTTAGGATTAGGGGACGGGTGAGGGTCAGGCTTCGGGGAAGGGTTAGGGTTAGGGTTCGGGCTAGGGTTAGGGTTAGGGGACGGGGACGGTTTAGGGTCCAGGTGAGGGTACGACAACGCTTTAGGGGGAGCGTACGTGTGAGGGCGCGGGTTAGCGTCAGCGTACGGGTTAGGATTAGGGGACGGGTGAGGGTCAGGCTTCGTGGAAGGGTTAGGGTTAGGGTTCGGGCTAGGGTTAGGGTTAGGGGACGGGGACGGTTTAGGGTCCAGGTGAGGGTACGACAACGCTTTAGGGGGAACGTACGTGTGAGGGCGCGGGTTAGTGTCAGCGTACGGGTTAGGATTAGGGGACGGGTGAGGGTCAGGCTTCGGGGAAGGTTTAGGGTTAGGGTTCGGGCTAGGGTTAGGGTTAGGGGACGGGGACGGTTGAGGGTCCAGGTGAGGGTACGACAACGCTTTAGGGGGAGCGTACGTGTGAGGGCGCGGGTTAGCGTCAGCGTACGGGTTAGGATTAGGGGACGGGTGAGGGTCAGGCTTCGGGGAAGGGTTAGGGTTCGGGCTAGGGTTAGGGTTAGGGGACGGGGACGGTTTAGGGTCCAGGTGAGGGTACGACAACGCTTTAGGGGGAGCGTACGTGCGAGGGCGCGGGTTAGCGTCAGCGTACGGGTTAGGATTAGGGCACGGGTGAGGGTCAGGCTTCGGGGAAGGGTTAGGGTTAGGGTTCTGGCTAGGGTTAGGGTTAGGGGACGGGGACGGTTTAGGGTCCAGCTGAGGGTACGACAACGCTTTAGGGGGAACGTACGTGTGAGGGCGCGGGTTAGTGTCAGCGTACGGGTTAGGATTAGGGGACGGGTGAGGGTCAGGCTTCGGGGAAGGTTTAGGGTTAGGGTTCGGGCTAGGGTTAGGGTTAGGGGACGGGGACGGTTGAGGGTCCAGGTGAGGGTACGACAACGCTTTAGGGGGAGCGTACGTGTGAGGGCGCGGGTTAGCGTCAGCGTACGGGTTAGGATTAGGGGACGGGTGAGGGTCAGGCTTCGGGGAAGGGTTAGGGTTCGGGCTAGGGTTAGGGTTAGGGGACGGGGACGGTTTAGGGTCCAGGTGAGGGTACGACAACGCTTTAGGGGGAGCGTACGTGCGAGGGCGCGGGTTAGCGTCAGCGTACGGGTTAGGATTAGGGCACGGGTGAGGGTCAGGCTTCGGGGAAGGGTTAGGGTTAGGGTTCGGGCTAGGGTTAGGCTTAGGGGACGGGGATGGTTTAGGGTCCAGGTGAGGGTACGACAACGCTTTAGGGGGAGCGTACGTGTGAGGGCGCGGGTTAGCTTCAGCGTTCGGGTTAGGATTAGGGGACGGGTGAGGGTCAGGCTTCGGGGAAGGGTTAGGGTTAGGGTTCTGGCTAGGGTTAGGGTTAGGGGACGGGGACGGTTTAGGGTCCAGGTGAGGGTACGACAACGCTTCAGGGGGAGCGTACGTGTGAGGGCGCGGCTTAGTGTCAGCGTACGGGTTAGGATTAGGGGACGGGTGAGGGTCAGGCTTCGGGGAAGGGTTAGGGTTAGGGTTCGGGCTAGGGTTAGGGTTAGGGGACGGGGACGGTTTAGGGTCCAGGTGAGGGTACGACAACGCTTTAGGGGGAGCGTACGTGTGAGGGCGCGGGTTAGCGTCAGCGTACGGGTTAGGATTAGGGGACGGGTGAGGGTCAGGCTTCGGGGAAGGGTTAGGGTTAGGGTTCGGGCTAGGGTTAGGGTTAGCGGACGGGGACTGTTTAGGGTCCAGGTGAGGGTACGACAACGCTTTAGGCGGAGCGTACGTGTGATGGCGCGGGTTAGCGTCAGCGTACGGGTTAGGATTAGGGGACGGGTGAGGGTCAGGCTTCGGGGAAGGGTTAGGGTTAGGGTTCGGGCTAGGGTTAGGGTTAGGGGACGGGGACGGTTTAGGGTCCAGGTGAGGGTACGACAACGCTTTAGGGGGAGCGTACGTGTGAGGGCGCGGGTTAGCGTCAGCGTACGGGTTAGGATTAGGGGACGGGTGAGGGTCAGGCTTCGGGGAAGGGTTAGGGTTAGGGTTCGGGCTAGGGTTAGGGTTAGGGGACGGGGACGGTTTAGGGTCCAGGTGAGGGTGCGACAACACTTTAGGGGGAGCGTACGTGTGAGGGCGCGGGTTAGCGTCAGCGTACGGGTTAGGATTAGGGGACGGGTGAGGGTCAGGCTTCGGGGAAGGGTTAGGGTTAGGGTTCGGGCTAGGGTTAGGGTTAGGGGACGGGGACGGTTTAGGGTCCAGGTGAGGGTACGACAACGCTTTAGGGGGAGCGTACGTGTGAGGGCGCGGGTTAGCGTCAGCGTACGGGTTAGGATTAGGGGACGGGTGAGGGTCAGGCTTCGGGGAAGGGTTAGGGTTAGGGTTCGGGCTAGGGTTAGGGTTAGGGGACGGGGACGGTTTAGGGTCCAGGTGAGGGTACGACAACGCTTTAGGGGGAGCGTACGTGTGAGGGCGCGGGTTAGCGTCAGCGTACGGGTTAGGATTAGGGGACGGGTGAGGGTCAGGCTTCGGGGAAGGGTTAGGGTTAGGGTTCGGGCTAGGGTTAGGGTTAGGGGACGGGGACGGTTTAGGGTCCAGGTGAGGGTACGACAACGCTTTAGGGGGAGCGTACGTGTGAGGGCGCGGGTTAGCGTCAGCGTACGGGTTAGGATTAGGGGACGGGTGAGGGTCAGGCTTCGGGGAAGGTTTAGGGTTAGGGTTCGGGCTAGGGTTAGGGTTAGGGGACGGGGACGGTTGAGGGTCCAGGTGAGGGTACGACAACGCTTTAGGGGGAGCGTACGTGTGAGGGCGCGTGTTAGCGTCAGCGTACGGGTTAGGATTAGGGGACGGGTGAGGGTCAGGCTTCGGGGAAGGGTTAGGGTTCGGGCTAGGGTTAGGGTTAGGGGACGGGGACGGTTTAGGGTCCAGGTGAGGGTACGACAACGCTTTAGGGGGAGCGTACGTGCGAGGGCGCGGGTTAGCGTCAGCGTACGGGTTAGGATTAGGGCACGGGTGAGGGTCAGGCTTCGGGGAAGGGTTAGGGTTAGGGTTCTGGCTAGGGTTAGGGTTAGGGGACGGGGACGGTTTAGGGTCCAGGTGAGGGTACGACAACGCTTTAGGGGGAACGTACGTGTGAGGGCGCGGGTTAGTGTCAGCGTACGGGTTAGGATTAGGGGACGGGTGAGGGTCAGGCTTCGGGGAAGGTTTAGGGTTAGGGTTCGGGCTAGGGTTAGGGTTAGGGGACGGGGACTGTTGAGGGTCCAGGTGAGGGTACGACAACGCTTTAGGGGGAGCGTACGTGTGAGGGCGCGGGTTAGCGTCAGCGTACGGGTTAGGATTAGGGGACGGGTGAGGGTCAGGCTTCGGGGAAGGGTTAGGGTTCGGGCTAGGGTTAGGGTTAGGGGACGGGGACGGTTTAGGGTCCAGGTGAGGGTACGACAACGCTTTAGGGGGAGCGTACGTGCGAGGGCGCGGGTTAGCGTCAGCGTACGGGTTAGGATTAGGGCACGGGTGAGGGTCAGGCTTCGGGGAAGGGTTAGGGTTAGGGTTCGGGCTAGGGTTAGGCTTAGGGGACGGGGATGGTTTAGGGTCCAGGTGAGGGTACGACAACGCTTTAGGGGGAGCGTACGTGTGAGGGCGCGGGTTAGCGTCAGCGTTCGGGTTAGGATTAGGGGACGGGTGAGGGTCAGGCTTCGGGGAAGGGTTAGGGTTAGGGTTCTGGCTAGGGTTAGGGTTAGGGGACGGGGACGGTTTAGGGTCCAGGTGAGGGTACGACAACGCTTTAGGGGGAGCGGACGTGTGAGGGCGCGGGTTAGTGTTAGCGTACGGGTTAGGATTAGGGGACGGGTGAGTGTCAGGATTCGGGGATGGTTTAGGGTTAGGGTTCGGGCTTGGGTTAGGGTTAGGGGACGGGGACGGTTTAGGGTCCAGGTGAGGGTACGACAACGCTTTAGGGGGAGGGTACGTGTGAAGGCACGGGTTAGTGTTAGCGTACGGGTTAGTATTAGGGGACGGGTGAGGGTCAGGCTTCGGGGAAGGGTTAGGGTTAGGGTTCGGGCTAGGGTTAGGGTTAGGGGACGGGGACGGTTTAGGGTCCAGGTGAGGGTACCACAACGCTTGAGGGGGAGCGTACGTGTGAGGGCGCGGGTTAGTGTTAGCGTACGGGTTAGGATTAGGGGACGGGTGAGGGTCATGCTTCGGGGAAGGGTTAGGGTTAGGTTTCGGGCTAGGGTTAGGTTTAGGGGACGGGGACGGTTTAGGGTCCAGGAGAGGGTACGACAATGCTTTAGGGGGAGCGTACGTGTGAGGGCGCGGGTTAGTTTTAGCGTACGGGTTAGGATTAGGGGACGGGTGAGGGTCATGCTTCGGGGAAGGGTTAGGCTTAGGGTTCGGGCTAGGGTTAGGTTTAGGGGACGGGGACGGTTTAGGGTCCAGGAGAGGGTACGACAATGCTTTAGGGGGAGCGTACGTGTGAGGGCGCGGGTTAGTGTTAGCGTACGGGTTAAGATTAGGGGACGGGTGAGGGTCAGGCTTCGGGGAAGTGTTAGGCTTAGGGATCGGGCTAGGATTAGGCTTAGGGGACGGGGAAGGTTTAGGGTCCAGGTGAGGGTACGACAACGCTTTAGGGGGAGCGTACGTGTGAGGGCGTGGGTTAGTGTTAGCGTACGGGTTAGGATTAGGGGACGGGTGAGGGTCAGGCTTCGGGGAAGTGTTAGGCTTAGGGATCGGGCTAGAGTTAGGGTTAGGGGACGGGGACGGTTTAGGGTCCAGGTGAGGGTACGACAACGCTTTAGGGGGAGCGTACGTGTGAGGGCGCGGGTTAGTGTTAGCGTACGGGTTAGGATTAGGGGACGGGTGAGGGTCAGGCTTCGGGGAAGTGTTAGGCTTAGGGTTCGGGCTAGGGTTAGGGTTAGGGGACGGGGACGGTTTAGGGTCCAGGTGAGGGTATGACAACGCTTTAGGGGGAGCGAACGTGTGAGGGCGCGGGTTAGTGTTAGCGTACGGGTTAGGATTAGGGCACGGGTGCGGGTCAGGCTTCGGGGAAGGGTTAGTGTTAGGGTTCGGGCTAGGGTTAGGGTTAGGGGACGGGGACGGTTTAGGGTCCAGATGAGGGTACGACAACGCTTTAGGTGGAGCGTACGTGTGAGGGCACGGGTTAGCGTTAGCATAACTGTTAGGATTAGGGGACGGGTGAGGGTTAGGCTTCGGGCAAGGGTTAGGCTTAATGTTCGGGCTAGGGTTAGGGTTAGGGGACGGAGACGGTTTAGGGTCCAGGTGAGGGTACGACAACGCTTTAGGGGGAGCGTACGTGTGAGGGCGCACGTTAGTGTTAGCGTACGGGTTAGGATTAGGGGACAGGTGAGGGTCATGCTTCGGGGAAGGGTTAGGGTTAGGGTTCGGGCTAGGGTTAGGGCTAGGGGACGGGGACGGTTTAGGGTCCAGGTGAGGGTACCACAACGCTTTAGGGGGAGCGTACGTGTGAGGGAGCGGGTTACTGTTAGGGTACGGGTTAGGATTAGGGGACGGGTGAGGGTCAGGCTTCGGGGAAGGGTTAGGGTTAGGGTTCGGGCTAGGGTTAGGGTTAGGGGACGGGGACGGTTTAGGGTCCAGGTGAGGGTACGACAACGCTTTAGGGGGAGCGTACGTGAGAGGGCGCGTGTTAGTGTTAGCGTACAGGTTAGGATTAGGGCACGGGTTAGGGACAGGCTTCGGGGAAGGGTTAGGGTTAGGGTTCGGGCTAGGGTTAGGGTTAGGGGACGGGGACGGTTTAGGGTCCAGCTGAGGGTACGACAACGCTTTAGTGGGAGCGTACGTGTGAGGGCGCGGGTTAGTGTCAGCGTACGGGTTAGGATTAGGGGACGGGTGAGGGTCAGGCTTCGGGGAAGGGTTAGGGTTAGGGTTCGGGCTAGGGTTAGGGTTAGGGGACGGGGACGGTTTAGGGTCCAGGTGAGGGTACGACAACGCTTTAGGGGGAGCGTACGTGTGAGGGCGCGGGTTAGTGTCAGCGTACGGGTTAGGATTAGGGGACGGGTGAGGGTCAGGCTTCGGGGAAGGGTTAGGGTTAGGGTTCGGGCTAGGGTTAGGGTTAGGGGACGGGGACGGTTTAGGGTCCAGGTGAGGGTACGACAACGCTTTAGGGGGAGCGTAGGTGTGAGGGCGCGGGTTAGTGTCAGCGTACGGGTTAGGATTAGGGGACGGGTGAGGGTCAGGCTTCGGGGAAGGGTTAGGGTTAGGGTTCGGGCTAGGGTTAGGGTTAGGGGACGGGGACGGTTTAGGGTCCAGGTGAGGGTACGACAACGCTTTAGGGGGAGCGTACGTGTGAGGGCGCGGGTTAGTGTCAGCGTACGGGTTAGGATTAGGGGACGGGTGAGGGTCAGGCTTCGGAGAAGGGTTAGGGTTAGGGTTCGGGCTAGGGTTATGGTTAGGGGACGGGGACGGTTTAGGGTCCAGATGAGGGTACGACAACGCTTTAGGGGGAGCGTACGTGTGAGGGCGCGGGTTAGTGTCAGCGTACGGGTTAGGATTAGGGGACGGGTGAGGGTCAGGCTTCGGGGAAGGGTTAGGGTTAGGGTTCGGGCTAAGGTTAGGGTTAGGGGACGGGGACGGTTTAGGGTCCAGGTGAGGGTACGACAACGCTTTAGGGGGAGCGTACGTGTGAGGGCGCGGGTTAGTGTCAGCGTACGGGTTAGGATTAGGGGACGGGTGAGGGTCAGGCTTCGGGGAAGTGTTAGGGTTAGGGTTCGGGCTAGGGTTAGGGTTAGGGGACGGGAACGGTTTAGGGTCCAGGTGAGGGTACGACAAAAGTTTAGGGTGAGCGTACGTGTGAGGGCACGGGTTAGTGTTAGCGTACGGGTTAGGAATAGGGGACGGGTGAGTGTAAGGATTCGAGGAAGGGTTAGGGTTAGGGTTCGGGCTAGGGTTAGGGTTAGGGGATGGGGACGGTTTAGGGTCCAGGTGAGGGTACGACAACGGTTTAGGGTGAGCGTACGTGTGAGGGCACGGGTTAGTGTTAGCGTACGGGTTAGCATTAGGGGACGGGTGAGGGTAAGGATTGGGGAAGGTTTAGGGTTAGGGTTTGGGCTAGTGTTAGGGTTAGGGGACGGGGACGGTTTAGGGTCCAGGTTAGGGTACGACAACGCTTTAGGGTGAGCGTACGTGTGAGGGCACGGGTTAGTGTTAGCGTTCGGGTTAGGATTAGGGGATGGGTGAGGGTAAGGTTTCGGGGATGTGTTAGGGTTAGGTTTCGGGCTAGGGTTAGGGTTAGGGGACGGGGACGGTTTAGGGTCCAGGTGAGGGTACGACAACGCTTTAGGGGGAGCGTACGTGTGAGGGCAAGGGTTAGTGTTAGCGTACGGGTTAGGATTAGGGGACGTGTGAGGGTAAGGCTTCGGGGAAGGGTTAGGGTTAGGGTTTCAGCTAGGGTTAGGGTTAGGGGACGGGGACGGTTTAGGGTCCAGGTGAGGGTACGACAACGCTTTAGGGGGAGCGTACGTGTGAGGGCGCGGGTTAATGTTAGCGTTCGGGTTAGGATTAGGGGACGGTTGAGGGTCAGGTTTCGGGGAAAGGTTAGGGTTAGGGTTCGTGCTAGGGTTAGGGTTAGGGGACGGGGACGGTTTAGGGTCCAGGTGAGGGTACGACAACAGTTTAGGCTGAGCGTACGTGTGAGGGCACGGGTTAGTGTTAGCATACGGGTTAGGATTAGGGGACGGGTGAGGGTAAGGCTTCGGGGAAGGGTTAGGGTTAGGGTTCGGGCTAGGGTTAGGGTTATGGGACGGGGACGGTTTAGGGTCCAAGTGAGCGTACGACACCGGTTTAGGGTGAGCGTACGTGTGAGGGCACGGGTTAGTATTAGCGTAAGTGTTAGGATTAGGGGACGGGTGAGGGTCAGGCTTCGGGGAAGGGTTAAGTTTAGGGTTCGGGCTAGGGTTAGGGTTAGGGGACGGGGATGGTTTAGGTTCCAGGTGAGGGTATGACAACGCTTTAGGGAGAGCGTACGTGTGAGGGCACGGGTTAGTGTTAGCGTACGTGTTAGGAGTATGGGACGGGTGAGGGTAAGGCTTCGGGGAATGGTTAGCTTTAGGGTTCGGGCTAGGGTAAGTGTTAGGGGATGGGAAAGGTTTAGGGTCCAGTTGTGGGTACGACACCGCTTTAGGGTGAGTTTACGTGAGAGTGCACGGGTTAGTGTTATCGTATGGGTTAGGATTAGGGAATGGGTGAGGGTCAGGCTTCGGGGAAGGGTTAGGGTTAGGGTTCGGGCTAGGGTTAGGGTTAAGGGACGGGGACGGTTTAGGGTCCAGATGAGGGTACGACAACGCTTTAGGTGGAGCGTACGTGTGAGGGCACGGGTTAGCGTTAGCATAAGTGTTAGGATTAGGGGACGGGTGAGGGTCAGGCTTCGGGCAAGGGTTAGGCTTAGTGTTCGGGCTAGGGTTAGGGTTAGGGGACGGAGACGGTTTAGGGTCCAGGTGAGGGTACGACAACGCTTTAGGGGGAGCGTACGTGTGAGGGCGCACGTTAGTGTTAGCGTACGGGTTAGGATTAGGGGACAGGTGAGGGTCATGCTTCAGGGAAGGGTTAGGGTTAGGGTTCGGGCTAGGGTTAGGGCTAGGGGACGGGGACGGTTTAGGGTCCAGGTGAGGGTACCACAACGCTTTAGGGGGAGCGTACGTGTGAGGGAGCGGGTTACTGTTAGGGTACGGGTTAGGATTAGGGGACGGGTGAGGGTCAGGCTTCGGGGAAGGGTTAGGGTTAGGGTTCGGGCTAGGGTTAGGGTTAGGGGACGGGGACGGTTTAGGGTCCAGGTGAGGGTACGACAACGCTTTAGGGGGAGCGTACGTGTGAGGGCGCGTGTTAGTGTTAGCGTACAGGTTAGGATTAGGGCACGGGTTAGGGACAGGCTTCGGGGAAGGGTTAGGGTTAGGGTTCGGGCTAGGGTTAGGGTTAGGGGACGGGGACGGTTTAGGGTCCAGCTGAGGGTACGACAACGCTTTAGGGGGAGCGTACGTGTGAGGGCGCGGGTTAGTGTCAGCGTACGGGTTAGGATTAGGGGACGGTTGAGGGTCAGGCTTCGGGGAAGGGTTAGGGTTAGGGTTCGGGCTAGGGTTAGGGTTAGGGGACGGGGACGGTTTAGGGTCCAGGTGAGGGTACGACAACGCTTTAGGGGGAGCGTACGTGTGAGGGCGCGGGTTAGTGTCAGCGTACGGGTTAGGATTAGGGGACGGGTGAGGGTCAGGCTTCGGGGAAGGGTTAGGGTTAGGGTTCGGGCTAGGGTTAGGGTTAGGGGACGGGGACGGTTTAGGGTCCAGGTGAGGGTACGACAACGCTTTAGGGGGAGCGTAGGTGTGAGGGCGCGGGTTAGTGTCAGCGTACGGGTTAGGATTAGGGGACGGGTGAGGGTCAGGCTTCGGGGAAGGGTTAGGGTTAGGGTTCGGGCTAGGGTTAGGGTTAGGGGACGGGGACGGTTTAGGGTCCAGGTGAGGGTACGACAACGCTTTAGGGGGAGCGTACGTGTGAGGGCGCGGGTTAGTGTCAGCGTACGGGTTAGGATTAGGGGACGGGTGAGGGTCAGGCTTCGGTGAAGGGTTAGGGTTAGGGTTCGGGCTAGGGTTATGGGTAGGGGACGGGGACGGTTTAGGGTCCAGGTGAGGGTACGACAAAGGTTTAGGGTGAGCCTACGTGTGAGGACACGGGTTAGTGTTAGTGTACGAATTAGCATTAGGGGACGGGTGAGGGTAAGGCTTCGGAGAAGGGTTAGGGTTAGGGTTCGGGCTAGGGTTACGGTTAGGGGACGGGGACGGTTTAGGGTCCAGGTGAGCGTACGACAACGGTTTAGGGTGAGCGTACGTGTTAGGGCCCGGGTTAGTGTTAGCTTACGGGTTTGTATTAGGGGCCGGGTGAGGGTAAGGCTTCGGGGAAGGGTTAGGGTTAGGGTTCGGGCTAGGGTTAGGGTTATGGGACGGGGACGGTTTAGGGTTCAAGTGAGGGTACGACAACGATTTAGGGTGAGCGTACGTGTGAGGGCACGGGTTAGTGTTAGCATAAGGGTTAGGATTAGGGGATGGGTGAGGGTAAGGCTTCGGGGAAGGGTTAAGATTAGGGTTCGGGCTAGGGTTAGGGTTAGGGGACGGGGACGGTTTAGGTTCCAGGTGAGGGTATGACAACGCTTTAGGGTGAGCGTACGTGTGAGGGCACGGGTTAGTGTTAGCGTTCGGGTTAGGATTAGGGGACGGTTGAAGATAAGGCTTCGGGGAAGGTTTAGGGATAGGGTTTCGGCTAGGGTTAGGGTTAGGGGACGGGAACGGTTTAGGGTCCAGGTGAGGGTACGACAAAAGTTTAGGGTGAGCGTACGTGTGAGGGCACGGGTTAGTGTTAGCGTACGGGTTAGGATTAGGGGACGTGTGAGGGTAAGGCTTCGGGGAAGGGTTAGGGTTAGGGTTTCAGCTAGGGTTAGGGTTAGGGGACGGGGACGGTTTAGGGTCCAGGTGATGGTACGACAACGCTTTAGGGGGAGCGTAGGTGTGAGGGCACGGGTTAGTGTTAGCGTACGGGTTAGGAATAGGGGACGGGTGAGTGTAAGGATTCGAGGAAGGGTTAGGGTTAGGGTTCGGGCTAGGGTTAGGGTTAGGGGACGGGGACGGTTTAGGGTCCAGGTGAGGGTACGACAACGCTTTAGGGGGAGCGTACGTGTGAGGGCATGGGTTAGTGGTAGCGTACGGGTTAGGAGTAGGAGACGGGTGAGGGTAAGGATTGGGGAAGGGTTAGGGTTAGGGTTTGGGCTAGTGTTAGGGTTAGGGGACGGGGACGGTTTAGGGTCCTGGTGAGGGTACGACAAAGATTTAGGGGGAGCGTACGTGTGAGGGCACGGGTTAGTGTTAGCGTACGGGTTAGGAATAGGGCACGGGTGAGTGTAAGGATTCGAGGAAGGGTTAGGGTTAGGGTTCGGGCTAGGGTTAGGGTTACGGGACGGGGACGGTTTAGGGTCCAGGTGAGGGTACGACAACGCTTTAGGGGGAGCGTACGTGTGAGGGCGCGGGTTAGTGTTAGCATACGGGTTAGGATTAGGGGACGGGTGAGGGTCAGGCTTCGGGGAAGGGTTAGGCTTAGGGTTCGGGCTAGGGTTAGGGTTAGGGGACGGGGACGGTTTAGGGTCCAGGTGAGGGTATGACAACGCTTTAGGGGGAGCGAACGTGTGAGGGCGCGGGTTAGTGTTAGCGTACGGGTTAGGATTAGGGCACGGGTGCGGGTCAGGCTTCGGGGAAGGGTTAGTGTTAGGGTTCGGGCTAGGGTTAGGGTTAGGGGACGGGGACGGTTTAGGGTCCAGGTGAGGGTACGACAACGCTTTAGGAGGAGCGTACGTGTGAGGGCGCGGGTTAGTGTCAGCGTACGGGTTAGGATTAGGGGACGGGTGAGGGTCAGGCTTCGGGGAAGGGTTAGGGTTAGGGTTCGGGCTAGGGTTAGGGTTAGGGGACGGGGACGGTTTAGGGTCCAGGTGAGGGTACGACAACAGTTTAGGCTGAGCGTACGTGTGAGGGCACGGGTTAGTGTTAGCATACGGGTTAGGATTAGGGGACGGGTGAGGGTAAGGCTTCGGGGAAGGGTTAGGGTTAGGGTTCGGGCTAGGGTTAGGGTTATGGGACGGGGACGGTTTAGGGTCCAAGTGAGCGTACGACACCGGTTTAGGGTGAGCGTACGTGTGAGGGCACGGGTTAGTATTAGCGTAAGTGTTAGGATTAGGGGATGTGTGAGGGTAAGGCTTCGGGGAAGGGTTAAGGTTAGGGTTCGGGCTAGGGTTAGGGTTAGGGGACGGGGATGGTTTAGGTTCCAGGTGAGGGTATGACAACGCTTTAGGGAGAGCGTACGTGTGAGGGCACGGGTTAGTGTTAGCGTACGTGTTAGGAGTATGGGACGGGTGAGGGTAAGGCTTCGGGGAATGGTTAGCTTTAGGGTTCGGGCTAGGGTAAGTGTTAGGGGACGGAAAAGGTTTAGGGTCCAGTTGTGGGTACGACACCGCTTTAGGGTGAGTTTACGTGAGAGTGCACGGGTTAGTGTTATCGTATGGGTTAGGATTAGGGAATGGGTGAGGGTCAGGCTTCGGGGAAGGGTTAGGGTTAGGGTTCGGGCTAGGGTTAGGGTTAAGGGACGGGGACGGTTTAGGGTCCAGATGAGGGTACGACAACGCTTTAGGTGGAGCGTACGTGTGAGGGCACGGGTTAGCGTTAGCATAAGTGTTAGGATTAGGGGACGGGTGAGGGTCAGGCTTCGGGCAAGGGTTAGGCTTAGTGTTCGGGCTAGGGTTAGGGTTAGGGGACGGAGACGGTTTAGGGTCCAGGTGAGGGTACGACAACGCTTTAGGGGGAGCGTACGTGTGAGGGCGCACGTTAGTGTTAGCGTACGGGTTAGGATTAGGGGACAGGTGAGGGTCATGCTTCGGGGAAGGGTTAGGGTTAGGGTTCAGGCTAGGGTTAGGGTTAGGGGACGGGGACGGTTTAGGGTCCAGGTGAGGGTACGACAACGCTTTAGGGGGAGCGTAGGTGTGAGGGCACGGGTTAGTGTTAGCGTACGGGTTAGGAATAGGGGACGGGTGAGTGTAAGGATTCGAGGAAGGGTTAGGGTTAGGGTTCGGGCTAGGGTTAGGGTTAGGGGACGGGGACGGTTTAGGGTCCAGGTGAGGGTACGACAACGCTTTAGGGGGAGCGTACGTGTGAGGGCATGGGTTAGTGGTAGCGTACGGGTTAGGAGTAGGAGACGGGTGAGGGTAAGGATTGGGGAAGGGTTAGGGTTAGGGTTTGGGCTAGTGTTAGGGTTAGGGGACGGGGACGGTTTAGGGTCCTGGTGAGGGTACGACAAAGGTTTAGGGGGAGCGTACGTGTGAGGGCACGGGTTAGTGTTAGCGTACGGGTTAGGAATAGGGCACGGGTGAGTGTAAGGATTCGAGGAAGGGTTAGGGTTAGGGTTCGGGCTAGGGTTAGGGTTAGGGGACGGGGACGGTTTAGGGTCCAGGTGAGGGTACGACAACGGTTTAGGGGGAGCGTACGTGTGAGGGCGCGGGTTAGTGTTAGCGTACGGGTTAGGATTAGGGGACGGGTGAGGGTCAGGCTTCGGGGAAGGGTTAGGCGTAGGGTTCGGGCTAGGGTTAGGGTTAGGGGACAGGGACGGTTTAGGGTCCAGGTTAGGGTATGACAACGCTTTAGGGGGAGCGAACGTGTGAGGGCGCGGGTTAGTGTTAGCGTACGGGTTAGGATTAGGGCACGGGTGCGGGTCAGGCTTCGGGGAAGGGTTAGTGTTAGGGTTCGGGCTAGGGTTAGGGTTAGGGGACGGGGACGGTTTAGGGTCCAGGTGAGGGTACGACAACGCTTTAGGAGGAGCGTACGTGTGAGGGCGCGGGTTAGTGTTAGCGTACGGTTTAGGATTAGGGGATGGGTGAGGGTAAGGCTTCGGGGAAGGGTTAGGGTTAGGGTTAGGGTTCGGGGTAGGGTTAGGGTTAGGGGACGGGGACGGTTTAGGGTCCAGGTGAGGGTACGACAACAGTTTAGGCTGAGCGTACATGTGAGGGCACGGGTTAGTGTTAGCATACGGGTTAGGATTAGGGGACGGGTGAGGGTAAGGCTTCGGGGAAGGGTTAGGGTTAGGGTTCGGGCTAGGGTTAGGGTTATGGGACGGGGACGGTTTAGGGTCCAAGTGAGCGTACGACAACGCTTTAGGGGGAGCGTACGTGTGAGGGCGCGGGTTAGTGTCAGCGTACGGGTTAGGATTAGGGGACGGGTGAGGGTCAGGCTTCGGGGAAGGGTTAGGGTTAGGGTTCGGGCTAGGGTTAGGGTTAGGGGACGGGGACGGTTTAGGGTCCAGGTGAGGGTACGACAACGCTTTAGGGGGAGCGTAGGTGTGAGGGCGCGGGTTAGTGTCAGCGTACGGGTTAGGATTAGGGGACGGGTGAGGGTCAGGCTTCGGGGAAGGGTTAGGGTTAGGGTTCGGGCTAGGGTTAGGGTTAGGGGACGGGGACGGTTTAGGGTCCAGGTGAGGGTACGACAACGCTTTAGGGGGAGCGTACGTGTGATGGCGCGGGTTAGTGTCAGCGTACGGGTTAGGATTAGGGGACGGGTGAGGGTCAGGCTTCGGGGAATGGTTAGGGTTAGGGTTCGGGCTAGGGTTAGGGTTAGGGGACGGGGACGGTTTAGGGTCCAGGTGAGGGTACGACAAAGCTTTAGGGGGAGCGTACGTGTGAGGGCGCGGGTTAGTGTCAGCGTACAGGTTAGGATTAGGGGACGGGTGAGGGTCAGGCTTCGGGGATGTGTTAGGGTTAGGGTTCGGGCTAGGGTTAGGGTTAGGGGACGGGGACGGTTTAGGGTCCAGGTGAGGGTACGACAACGCTTTAGGGGGAGCGTAGGTGTGAGGGCGCGGGTTAGTGTCAGCGTGCGGGTTAGGATTAGGGGACGGGTGAGGGTCAGGCTTCGGGGAAGGGTTAGGGTTAGGGTTCGGGCTAGGGTTAGGGTTAGGGGACGGGGACGGTTTAGGGTCCAGGTGAGGGTACGACAACGCTTTAGGGGGAGCGTACGTGTGAGGGCGTGGGTTAGTGTAGGCGTACGGGTTAGGATTAGGGGACGGGTGAGGGTCAGGCTTCGGGGAAGGGTTAGGGTTAGGGTTCGGGCTAGGGTTAGGGTTAGGGGACGGGGACGGTTTAGGGTCCAGGTGAGGGTACGACAACGCTTTAGGGGGAGCGTACGTGTGAGGGCGCGGGTTAGGGTCAGCGTACGGGTTAGGATTAGGGGACGGGTGAGGGTCAGGCTTCGGGGAAGGGTTAGGGTTAGGGTTCGGGCTAGGGTTAGGGTTAGGGGACGGGGACGGTTTAGGGTCCAGGTGAGGGTACGACAACGCTTTAGGGGGAGCGTACGTGAGAGGGCGCGGGTTAGCGTCAGCGTACGGGTTAGGATTAGGGGACGGGTGAGGGTCAGGCTTCGGGGAAGGGTTAGGGTTAGGGTTCGGGCTAGGGTTAGGGTTAGGGGACGGGGACGGTTTAGGGTCCAGGTGAGGGTACGACAACGCTTTAGGGGGAGCGTACGTGTGAGGGCGCGGGTTAGTGTCAGCGTACGGGTTAGGATTAGGGGACGGGTGAGGGTCAGGCTTCGGGGAAGGGTTAGGGTTAGGGTTCGGGCTAGGGTTAGGGTTAGGGGACGGGGACGGTTTAGGGTCCAGGTGAGGGTACGACAACGCTTTAGGGGGAGCGTACGTGTGAGGGCGCGGGTTAGTGTCAGCGTACGGGTTAGGATTAGGGGACGGGTGAGGGTCAGGCTTCGGGGAAGGGTTAGGGTTAGGGTTCGGGCTAGGGTTAGGGTTAGGGGACGGGGACGGTTTAGGGTCCAGGTGAGGGTACGACAACGCTTTAGGGGGAGCGTACGTGTGAGGGCGCGGGTTAGTGTCAGCGTACGGGTTAGGATTAGGGGACGGCTGAGGGTCAGGCTTCGGGGAAGGGTTAGGGTTGGGGTTCGGGCTAGGGTTAGGGTTAGGGGACGGGGACGGTTTAGGGTCCAGGTGAGGGTACGACAACGCTTTAGGGGGAGCGTACGTGTGAGGGCGCGGGTTAGTGTCAGCGTACGGGTTAGGATTAGGGGACGGGTGAGGTTCAGGCTTCGGGGAAGGGTTAGGGTTAGGGTTCGGGCTAGGGTTAGGGTTAGGGGACGGGGACGCTTTAGGGTCCAGGTGAGGATACGACAACGCTTTAGGGGGAGCGTAGGTGTGAGGGCGCGGGTTAGTGTCAGCGTACGGGTTAGGATTAGGGGACGGCTGAGGGTCAGGCTTCGGGGAAGGGTTAGGGTTAGGGTTCGGGCTGGGTTAGGGTTAGGGGACAGGGACGTTTTAGGGTTCAGGTGAGGGTACGACAACGCTCTAGGGGGAGCGTACATGTGAGGGCGCGGGTTAGTGTCAGCGTACGGGTTAGGATTAGGGGACGGCTGAGGGTCAGGCTTCGGGGAAGGGTTAGGGTTAGGGTTCGGGCTAGGGTTAGGGTTAGGGGACGGGGATGGTTTAGGTTCCAGGTGAGGGTATGACAACGCTTTAGGGAGAGCGTACGTGTGAGGGCACGGGTTAGTGTTAGCGTACGTGTTAGGAGTATGGGACGGGTGAGGGTAAGGCTTCGGGGAATGGTTAGCTTTAGGGTTCGGGCTAGGGTAAGTGTTAGGGGACGGGAAAGGTTTAGGGTCCAGTTGTGGGTACGACACCGCTTTAGGGTGAGTTTACGTGAGAGTGCACGGGTTAGTGTTATCGTATGGGTTAGGATTAGGGAATGGGTGAGGGTCAGGCTTCGGGGAAGGGTTAGGGTTAGGGTTCGGGCTAGGGTTAGGGTTAAGGGACGGGGACGGTTTAGGGTCCAGATGAGGGTACGACAACGCTTTAGGTGGAGCGTACGTGTGAGGGCACGGGTTAGCGTTAGCATAAGTGTTAGGATTAGGGGACGGGTGAGGGTCAGGCTTCGGGCAAGGGTTAGGCTTAGTGTTCGGGCTAGGGTTAGGGTTAGGGGACGGAGACGGTTTAGGGTCCAGGTGAGGGTACGACAACGCTTTAGGGGGAGCGTACGTGTGAGGGCGCACGTTAGTGTTAGCGTACGGGTTAGGATTAGGGGACAGGTGAGGGTCATGCTTCGGGGAAGGGTTAGGGTTAGGGTTCAGGCTAGGGTTAGGGTTAGGGGACGGGGACGGTTTAGGGTCCAGGTGAGGGTACGACAACGCTTTAGGGGGAGCGTAGGTGTGAGGGCACGGGTTAGTGTTAGCGTACGGGTTAGGAATAGGGGACGGGTGAGTGTAAGGATTCGAGGAAGGGTTAGGGTTAGGGTTCGGGCTAGGGTTAGGGTTAGGGGACGGGGACGGTTTAGGGTCCTGGTGAGGGTACGACAACGCTTTAGGGGGAGCGTACGTGTGAGGGCATGGGTTAGTGGTAGCGTACGGGTTAGGAGTAGGAGACGGGTGAGGGTAAGGATTGGGGAAGGGTTAGGGTTAGGGTTTGGGCTAGTGTTAGGGTTAGGGGACGGGGACGGTTTAGGGTCCTGGTGAGGGTACGACAAAGGTTTAGGGGGAGCGTACGTGTGAGGGCACGGGTTAGTGTTAGCGTACGGGTTAGGAATAGGGCACGGGTGAGTGTAAGGATTCGAGGAAGGGTTAGGGTTAGGGTTCGGGCTAGGGTTAGGGTTAGGGGACGGGGACGGTTTAGGGTCCAGGTGAGGGTACGACAACGGTTTAGGGGGAGCGTACGTGTGAGGGCGCGGGTTAGTGTTAGCGTACGGGTTAGGATTAGGGGACGGGTGAGGGTCAGGCTTCGGGGAAGGGTTAGGCGTAGGGTTCGGGCTAGGGTTAGGGTTAGGGGACAGGGACGGTTTAGGGTCCAGGTTAGGGTATGACAACGCTTTAGGGGGAGCGAACGTGTGAGGGCGCGGGTTAGTGTTAGCGTACGGGTTAGGATTAGGGCACGGGTGCGGGTCAGGCTTCGGGGAAGGGTTAGTGTTAGGGTTCGGGCTAGGGTTAGGGTTAGGGGACGGGGACGGTTTAGGGTCCAGGTGAGGGTACGACAACGCTTTAGGAGGAGCGTACGTGTGAGGGCGCGGGTTAGTGTTAGCGTACGGTTTAGGATTAGGGGATGGGTGAGGGTAAGGCTTCGGGGAAGGGTTAGGGTTAGGGTTAGGGTTCGGGGTAGGGTTAGGGTTAGGGGACGGGGACGGTTTAGGGTCCAGGTGAGGGTACGACAACAGTTTAGGCTGAGCGTACATGTGAGGGCACGGGTTAGTGTTAGCATACGGGTTAGGATTAGGGGACGGGTGAGGGTAAGGCTTCGGGGAAGGGTTAGGGTTAGGGTTCGGGCTAGGGTTAGGGTTATGGGACGGGGACGGTTTAGGGTCCAAGTGAGCGTACGACAACGCTTTAGGGGGAGCGTACGTGTGAGGGCGCGGGTTAGTGTCAGCGTACGGGTTAGGATTAGGGGACGGGTGAGGGTCAGGCTTCGGGGAAGGGTTAGGGTTAGGGTTCGGGCTAGGGTTAGGGTTAGGGGACGGGGACGGTTTAGGGTCCAGGTGAGGGTACGACAACGCTTTAGGGGGAGCGTAGGTGTGAGGGCGCGGGTTAGTGTCAGCGTACGGGTTAGGATTAGGGGACGGGTGAGGGTCAGGCTTCGGGGAAGGGTTAGGGTTAGGGTTCGGGCTAGGGTTAGGGTTAGGGGACGGGGACGGTTTAGGGTCCAGGTGAGGGTACGACAACGCTTTAGGGGGAGCGTACGTGTGAGGGCGCGGGTTAGTGTCAGCGTACGGGTTAGGATTAGGGGACGGGTGAGGGTCAGGCTTCGGGGAAGGGTTAGGGTTAGGGTTCGGGCTAGGGTTAGGGTTAGGGGACGGGGACGGTTTAGGGTCCAGGTGAGGGTACGACAAAGCTTTAGGGGGAGCGTACGTGTGAGGGCGCGGGTTAGTGTCAGCGTACATGTTAGGATTAGGGGACGGGTGAGGGTCAGGCTTCGGGGATGTGTTAGGGTTAGGGTTCGGGCTAGGGTTAGGGTTAGGGGACGGGGACGGTTTAGGGTCCAGGTGAGGGTACGACAACGCTTTAGGGGGAGCGTAGGTGTGAGGGCGCGGGTTAGTGTCAGCGTGCGGGTTAGGATTAGGGGACGGGTGAGGGTCAGGCTTCGGGGAAGGGTTAGGGTTAGGGTTCGGGCTAGGGTTAGGGTTAGGGGACGGGGACGGTTTAGGGTCCAGGTGAGGGTACGACAACGCTTTAGGGGGAGCGTACGTGTGAGGGCGTGGGTTAGTGTAGGCGTACGGGTTAGGATTAGGGGACGGGTGAGGGTCAGGCTTCGGGGAAGGGTTAGGGTTAGGGTTCGGGCTAGGGTTAGGGTTAGGGGACGGGGACGGTTTAGGGTCCAGGTGAGGGTACGACAACGCTTTAGGGGGAGCGTACGTGTGAGGGCGCGGGTTAGGGTCAGCGTACGGGTTAGGATTAGGGGACGGGTGAGGGTCAGGCTTCGGGGAAGGGTTAGGGTTAGGGTTCGGGCTAGGGTTAGGGTTAGGGGACGGGGACGGTTTAGGGTCCAGGTGAGGGTACGACAACGCTTTAGGGGGAGCGTACGTGAGAGGGCGCGGGTTAGCGTCAGCGTACGGGTTAGGATTAGGGGACGGGTGAGGGTCAGGCTTCGGGGAAGGGTTAGGGTTAGGGTTCGGGCTAGGGTTAGGGTTAGGGGACGGGGACGGTTTAGGGTCCAGGTGAGGGTACGACAACGCTTTAGGGGGAGCGTACGTGTGAGGGCGCGGGTTAGTGTCAGCGTACGGGTTAGGATTAGGGGACGGGTGAGGGTCAGGCTTCGGGGAAGGGTTAGGGTTAGGGTTCGGGCTAGGGTTAGGGTTAGGGGACGGGGACGGTTTAGGGTCCAGGTGAGGGTACGACAACGCTTTAGGGGGAGCGTACGTGTGAGGGCGCGGGTTAGTGTCAGCGTACGGGTTAGGATTAGGGGACGGGTGAGGGTCAGGCTTCGGGGAAGGGTTAGGGTTAGGGTTCGGGCTAGGGTTAGGGTTAGGGGACGGGGACGGTTTAGGGTCCAGGTGAGGGTACGACAACGCTTTAGGGGGAGCGTACGTGTGAGGGCGCGGGTTAGTGTCAGCGTACGGGTTAGGATTAGGGGACGGCTGAGGGTCAGGCTTCGGGGAAGGGTTAGGGTTGGGGTTCGGGCTAGGGTTAGGGTTAGGGGACGGGGACGGTTTAGGGTCCAGGTGAGGGTACGACAACGCTTTAGGGGGAGCGTACGTGTGAGGGCGCGGGTTAGTGTCAGCGTACGGGTTAGGATTAGGGGACGGGTGAGGTTCAGGCTTCGGGGAAGGGTTAGGGTTAGGGTTCGGGCTAGGGTTAGGGTTAGGGGACGGGGACGCTTTAGGGTCCAGGTGAGGATACGACAACGCTTTAGGGGGAGCGTAGGTGTGAGGGCGCGGGTTAGTGTCAGCGTACGGGTTAGGATTAGGGGACGGCTGAGGGTCAGGCTTCGGGGAAGGGTTAGGGTTAGGGTTCGGGCTGGGTTAGGGTTAGGGGACAGGGACGGTTTAGGGTCCAGGTGAGGGTACGACAACGCTTTAGGGGGAGCGTACGTGTGAGGGCGCGGGTTAGTGTAGGCGTACGGGTTAGGATTAGCGGACGGGTGAGGGTCAGGCTTCGGGGAAGTGTTAGGGTTAGGGTTCGGGCTAGGGTTAGGGTTAGGGGACGGGGACGCTTTAGGGTCCAGGTGAGGATACGACAACGCTTTAGGGGGAGCGTAGGTGTGAGGGCGCGGGTTAGTGTCAGCGTACGGGTTAGGATTAGGGGACGGCTGAGGGTCAGGCTTCGGGGAAGGGTTAGGGTTAGGGTTCGAGCTAGGGTTAGGGTTAGGGGACAGGGACGGTTTAGGGTCCAGGTGAGGGTACGACAACGCTTTAGGGGGAGCGTACGTGTGAGGGCGCGGGTTAGTGTAGGCGTACGGGTTAGGATTAGGGGACGGGTGAGGGTCAGGCTTCGGGGAAGTGTTAGGGTTAGGGTTCGGGCTAGGGTTAGGGTTAGGGGACGGGGAAGGTTTAGGGTCCAGGTGAGGGTACGACAACGCTTTAGGGGGAGCGTAGGTGTGAGGGCGCGGGTTAGTGTCAGCGTATGGGTTAGGATTAGGGGACGGCTGAGGGTCAGGCTTCGGGGAAGGGTTAGGGTTAGGGTTCGGGCTAGGGTTAGGGTTAGGGGACGGGGACGGTTTAGGGTCCAGGTGAGGGTACGACAACGCTTTAGGGGGAGCGTAGGTGTGAGGGCGCGGGTTAGTGTCAGCGTACGGGTTAGGATTAGGGGACGGCTGAGGGTCAGGCTTCGGGGAAGGGTTAGGGTTAGGGTTCGGGCTAGGGTTAGGGTTAGGGGACGGGGACGGTTTAGGGTCCAGGTGAGGGTACGACAACGCTTTAGGGGGAGCGTACGTGTGAGGGCGCGGGTTAGTGTCAGCGTACGGTTTAGGATTAGGGGACAGCTGAGGGTCAGGCTTCGGGGAAGGGTTAGGGTTGGGGTTCGGGCTAGGGTTAGGGTTAGGGGACGGGGACGGTTTAGGGTCCAGGTGAGGGTACGACAACGCTTTAGGGGGAGCGTAGGTGTGAGGGCGCGGGTTAGTGTCAATGTACGGGTTAGGATTAGGGGACGGGTGAGGGTCAGGCTTCGGGGAAGGGTTAGGGTTAGGGTTCGGGCTAGGGTTAGGGTTAGGGGACGGGGACGGTTTAGGGTCCAGGTGAGGGTACGACAACGCTTTAGGGGGAGCGTACGTGTGAGGGCGCGGGTTAGTGTCAGCGTACGGGTTAGGATTAGGGGACGGGTGAGGGTCAGGCTTCGGGGAAGGGTTAGGGTTAGGGTTCGGGCTAGGGTTAGGGTTAGGGGACGGGGACGGTTTAGGGTCCAGGTGAGGGTACGACAAAGCTTTAGGGGGAGCGTACGTGTGAGGGCGCGGGTTAGTGTCAGCGTACAGGTTAGGATTAGGGGACGGGTGAGGGTCAGGCTTCGGGGATGTGTTAGGGTTAGGGTTCGGGCTAGGGTTAGGGTTAGGGGACGGGGACGGTTTAGGGTCCAGGTGAGGGTACGACAACGCTTTAGGGGGAGCGTAGGTGTGAGGGCGCGGGTTAGTGTCAGCGTACGGGTTAGGATTAGGGGACGGGTGAGGGTCAGGCTTCGGGGAAGGGTTAGGGTTAGGGTTCGGGCTAGGGTTAGGGTTAGGGGACGGGGACGGTTTAGGGTCCAGGTGAGGGTACGACAACGCTTTAGGGGGAGCGTACGTGTGAGGGCGTGGGTTAGTGTAGGCGTACGGGTTAGGATTAGGGGACGGGTGAGGGTCAGGCTTCGGGGAAGGGTTAGGGTTAGGGTTCGGGCTAGGGTTAGGGTTAGGGGACGGGGACGGTTTAGGGTCCAGGTGAGGGTACGACAACGCTTTAGGGGGAGCGTACGTGTGAGGGCGCGGGTTAGGGTCAGCGTACGGGTTAGGATTAGGGGACGGGTGAGGGTCAGGCTTCGGGGAAGGGTTAGGGTTAGGGTTCGGGCTAGGGTTAGGGTTAGGGGACGGGGACGGTTTAGGGTCCAGGTGAGGGTACGACAACGCTTTAGGGGGAGCGTACGTGAGAGGGCGCGGGTTAGCGTCAGCGTACGGGTTAGGATTAGGGGACGGGTGAGGGTCAGGCTTCGGGGAAGGGTTAGGGTTAGGGTTCGGGCTAGGGTTAGGGTTAGGGGACGGGGACGGTTTAGGGTCCAGGTGAGGGTACGACAACGCTTTAGGGGGAGCGTACGTGTGAGGGCGCGGGTTAGTGTCAGCGAACGGGTTAGGATTAGGGGACGGGTGAGGGTCAGGCTTCGGGGAAGGGTTAGGGTTAGGGTTCGGGCTAGGGTTAGGGTTAGGGGACGGGGACGGTTTAGGGTCCAGGTGAGGGTACGACAACGCTTTAGGGGGAGCGTACGTGTGAGGGCGCGGGTTAGTGTCAGCGTACGGGTTAGGATTAGGGGACGGCTGAGGGTCAGGCTTCGGGGAAGGGTTAGGGTTGGGGTTCGGGCTAGGGTTAGGGTTAGGGGACGGGGACGGTTTAGGGTCCAGGTGAGGGTACGACAACGCTTTAGGGGGAGCGTACGTGTGAGGGCGCGGGTTAGTGTCAGCGTACGGGTTAGGATTAGGGGACGGGTGAGGTTCAGGCTTCGGGGAAGGGTTAGGGTTAGGGTTCGGGCTAGGGTTAGGGTTAGGGGACGGGGACGCTTTAGGGTCCAGGTGAGGATACGACAACGCTTTAGGGGGAGCGTAGGTGTGAGGGCGCGGGTTAGTGTCAGCGTACGGGTTAGGATTAGGGGACGGCTGAGGGTCAGGCTTCGGGGAAGGGTTAGGGTTAGGGTTCGGGCTGGGTTAGGGTTAGGGGACAGGGACGGTTTAGGGTCCAGGTGAGGGTACGACAACGCTTTAGGGGGAGCGTACGTGTGAGGGCGCGGGTTAGTGTAGGCGTACGGGTTAGGATTAGCGGACGGGTGAGGGTCAGGCTTCGGGGAAGTGTTAGGGTTAGGGTTCGGGCTAGGGTTAGGGTTAGGGGACGGGGACGCTTTAGGGTCCAGGTGAGGATACGACAACGCTTTAGGGGGAGCGTAGGTGTGAGGGCGCGGGTTAGTGTCAGCGTACGGGTTAGGATTAGGGGACGGCTGAGGGTCAGGCTTCGGGGAAGGGTTAGGGTTAGGGTTCGAGCTAGGGTTAGGGTTAGGGGACAGGGACGGTTTAGGGTCCAGGTGAGGGTACGACAACGCTTTAGGGGGAGCGTACGTGTGAGGGCGCGGGTTAGTGTAGGCGTACGGGTTAGGATTAGGGGACGGGTGAGGGTCAGGCTTCGGGGAAGTGTTAGGGTTAGGGTTCGGGCTAGGGTTAGGGTTAGGGGACGGGGAAGGTTTAGGGTCCAGGTGAGGGTACGACAACGCTTTAGGGGGAGCGTAGGTGTGAGGGCGCGGGTTAGTGTCAGCGTATGGGTTAGGATTAGGGGACGGCTGAGGGTCAGGCTTCGGGGAAGGGTTAGGGTTAGGGTTCGGGCTAGGGTTAGGGTTAGGGGACGGGGACGGTTTAGGGTCCAGGTGAGGGTACGACAACGCTTTAGGGGGAGCGTAGGTGTGAGGGCGCGGGTTAGTGTCAGCGTACGGGTTAGGATTAGGGGACGGCTGAGGGTCAGGCTTCGGGGAAGGGTTAGGGTTAGGGTTCGGGCTAGGGTTAGGGTTAGGGGATGGGGACGGTTTAGGGTCCAGGTGAGGGTACGACAACGCTTTAGGGGGAGCGTATGTGTGAGGGCGCGGGTTAGTGTCAGCGTACGGTTTAGGATTAGGGGACAGCTGAGGGTCAGGCTTCGGGGAAGGGTTAGGGTTGGGGTTCGGGCTAGGGTTAGGGTTAGGGGACGGGGACGGTTTAGGGTCCAGGTGAGGGTACGACAACGCTTTAGGGGGAGCGTACGTGTGAGGGCGCGGGTTAGTGTCAGCGTACGGGTTAGGATTAGGGGACGGGTGAGGTTCAGGCTTCGGGGAAGGGTTAGGGTTAGGGTTCGGGCTAGGGTTAGGGTTAGGGGACTGGGACGCTTTAGGGTCCAGGTGAGGATACGACAACGCTTTAGGGGGAGCGTAGGTGTGAGGGCGCGGGTTAGTGTCAGCGTACGGGTTAGGATTAGGGGACGGCTGAGGGTCAGGCTTCGGGGAAGGGTTAGGGTTAGGGTTCGGGCTGGGTTAGGGTTAGGGGACAGGGACGGTTTAGGGTCCAGGTGAGGGTACGACAACGCTTTAGGGGGAGCGTACGTGTGAGGGCGCGGGTTAGTGTAGGCGTACGGGTTAGGATTAGGGGACGGGTGAGGGTCAGGCTTCGGGGAAGTGTTAGGGTTAGGGTTCGGGCTAGGGTTAGGGTTAGGGGACGGGGAAGGTTTAGGGTCCAGGTGAGGGAACGACAAAGCTTTAGGGGGAGCGTAGGTGTGAGGGCGCGGGTTAGTGTCAGCGTATGGGTTAGGATTAGGGGACGGCTGAGGGTCAGGCTTCGGGGAAGGGTTAGGGTTAGGGTTCGGGCTAGGGTTAGGGTTAGGGGACGGGGACGGTTTAGGTTCCAGTTGAGGGTACGACAACGCTTTAGGGGGAGCTTACGTGTGAGGGCGCGGTTTAGTGTCAGCGTACGGGTTAGGATTAGGGGACGGGTGAGGGTCAGGCTTCGGGGAAGGGTTAGGGTTAGGGTTCGGGCTAGGTTTAGGGTTAGGGGACGGGGACGGTTTAGGGTCCAGGTGAGGGTACGACAACGCTTTAGGGGTAGCGTACGTGTGAGGGCGCGGGTTAGTGTCAGTGTACGGGTTAGGATTAGGGGACGGGTGAGGGTCAGGCTTCGGGGAAGGGTTAGGGTTAGGGTTCGGGCTAGGGTTAGGGTTAGGGGACGGGGACGGTTTAGGGTCCAGGTGAGGGTACGACAACGCTTTAGGGGGAGCGTACGTGTGAGGGCGCGGGTTAGTGTCAGCGTACGGGTTAGGATTAGGGGACGGCTGAGGGTCAGGCTTCGGGGAAGGGTTAGGGTTGGGGTTCGGGCTAGGGTTAGGGTTAGGGGACGGGGACGGTTTAGGGTCCAGGTGAGGGTACGACAACGCTTTAGGGGGAGCGTACGTGTGAGGGCGCGGGTTAGTGTAGGCGTACGGGTTAGGATTAGGGGACGGGTGAGGGTCAGGCTTCGGGGAACTGTTAGGGTTAGGGTTCGGGCTAGGGTTAGGGTTAGGGGACGGGGAAGGTTTAGGGTCCAGGTGAGGGTACGACAACGCTTTAGGGGGAGCGTAGGTGTGAGGGCGCGGGTTAGTGTCAGCGTATGTGTTAGGATTAGGGGACGGCTGAGGGTCAGGCTTCGGGGAAGGGTTAGGGTTAGGGTTCGGGCTAGGGTTAGGGTTAGGGGACGGGGACGGTTTAGGGTCCAGGTGAGGGTACGACAACGCTTTAGGGGGAGCGTAGGTGTGAGGGCGCGGGTTAGTGTCAGCGTACGGGTTAGGATTAGGGGACGGCTGAGGGACAGGCTTCGGGGAAGGGTTAGGGTTAGGGTTCGGGCTAGGGTTAGGGTTAGGGGACGGGGACGGTTTAGGGTCCAGGTGAGGGTACGACAATGCTTTAGGGGGAGCGTACGTGTGAGGGCGCGGGTTAGTGTAGGCGTACGGGTTAGGATTAGGGGACAGGTGAGGGTCAGGCTTCGGGGAAGGGTTAGGGTTAGGGTTCGGGTTAGGGTTAGGGTTAGGGGACGGGGACGGTTTAGGGTCCAGGTGAGGGTACGACAACGCTTTAGGGGGAGCGTAGGTGTGAGGGCGCGGGTTAGTGTCAGCGTACGGGTTAGGATTAGGGGACGGCTGAGGGTCAGGCTTCGGGGAAGGGTTAGGGTTAGGGTTCGGGCTAGGGTTAGGGTTAGGGGACGGGGACGGTTTAGGGTCCAGGTGAGGGTATGACAACGCTTTAGGGGGAGCGTACGTGTGAGGGCGCGGTTTAGTGTCAGCGTACGGGTTAGGATTAGGGGACGGCTGAGGGTCAGGCTTCGGGGAAGTGTTAGGGTTAGGGTTCGGGCTAGGGTTAGGGTTAGGGGACGGGGACAGTTTAGGGTCCAGGTGAGGGTACGACAACGCTTTAGGGGGAGCGTAGGTGTGAGGGCACGGGTTAGTGTCAGCGTACGGGTTAGGATTAGGGGACGGGTGAGGGTCAGGCTTCGGGGAAGGGTTAGGGTTAGGGTTCGGGCTAGGGTTAGGGTTAGGGGACGGGGACGGTTTAGGGTCCAGGTGAGGGTACGACAACGCTTTAGGGGGAGCGTACGTGTGAGAGCGCGGGTTAATGTCAGCGTACGGGTTAGGATTAGGGGACGGGTGAGGGTCAGGCTTCGGGGAAGGGTTAGGGTTAGGGTTCGGGCGAGGGTTAGGGTTAAGGGACGGGGACGGTTTAGGGTCCAGGTGAGGGTACGACAACGCTTTAGGGGGAGCGTACGTGTGAGGGCGCGGGTTAGTGTCAGCGTACGGGTTAGGATTAGGGGACGGCTGAGGGTCAGGCCTCGGGGAAGGGTTAGGGTTAGGGTTCGGGCTAGGGTTAGGGTTAGGGGACGGGGAAGGTTTAGGGTCCAGGTGAGGGTACGACAACGCTTTAGGGGGAGCGTACGTGTGAGGTCGCGGGTTAGTGTAGGCGTACGGGTTAGGATTAGGGGACGGGTGAGGGTCAGGCTTCGGGGAAGGGTTAGGGTTAGGGTTCGGGCTAGGGTTAGGGTTAGGGGACGGGGACGGTTTAGGGTCCAGGTGAGGGTACGACAACGCTTTACGGGGAGCGTACATGTGAGGGCGCGGGTTAGCGTCAGCGTACGGGTTAGGATTAGGGGACGGGTGAGGGTCAGGTTTCGGGGAAGTGTTAGGGTTAGGGTTCGGGCTAGAGTTAGGGTTAGGGGACGGGGACGGTTTAGGGTCCAGGTGAGGGTACGACAACGCTTTAGGGGGAGCGTACGTGTGAGGGCGCGGGTTAGCGTCAGCGTACGGGTTAGGATTAGGGGACGGGTGAGGGTCAGGCTTCGGGGAAGGGTTAGGGTTAGGGTTCGGGCTAGGGTTAGGGTTAGGGGAGGGGACGGTTTAGGGTCCAGGCGAGGGTACGACAACGCTTTAGGGGGAGCGTACGTGTGAGGGCGCGGGTTAGCATCAGCGTACGGGTTAGGATTAGGGGACGGTGAGGGTCAGGCTTCGGGGAAGGGTTAGGGTTAGGGTTCGGGCTAGGGTTAGGGTTAGGGGACGGGGACGGTTTAGGGTCCAGGTGAGGGTACGACAACACTTTAGGGGGAGCGTACGTGGGAGGGCGCGGGTTAGCGTCAGCTTACGGGTTAGGATTAGGGGACGGGTGAGGGTCAGGCTTCGGGGAAGGGTTAGGGTTAGGGTTCGGGCTAGGGTTAGGGTTAGGGGACGGGGACGGTTTAGGGTCCAGGTGAGGGTACGACAACGCTTTAGGGGGAGCGTACTTGTGAGGGCGCGGGTTAGGGTCAGCGTACGGGTTAGGATTAGGGGACGGGTGAGGGTCAGGCTTCGGGGAAGGGTTAGGCTTAGGGTTCGGGCTAGGGTTAGGGTTAGGGGACGGGGACGGTTTAGGGTCCAGGTGAGGGTACGACAACGCTTTAGGGGGAGCGTACGTGTGAGGGCGCGCGTTAGTGTCAGCGTACGGGTTAGGATTAGGGGACGGGTGAGGGTCAGGCTTCGGGGAAGGGTTAGGGTTAGGGTTCGGGCTAGGGTTAGGGTTAGGGGACGGGGACGGTTTAGGGTCCAGGTGAGGGTACGACAACGCTTTAGGGGGAGCGTACGTGTGAGGGCGCGGGTTAGTGTCAGCGTACGGGTTAGGATTAGGGGACGGGTGAGGGTCACGCTTCGGGGAAGGGTTAGGGTTAGGGTTCGTGCTAGGGTTAGGGTTAGGGGACGGGGACGGTTTAGGGTCCAGGTGAGGGTACGACAACGCTTTAGGGTGAGCGTACGTGTGAGGGCGTGGGTTAGTGTCAGCGTACGGGTTAGGATTAGGGGACGGGTGAGGGTCAGGCTTCGGGGCAGGGTTAGGGTTAGGGTTCGGGCTAGGGTTAGGGTTAGGGGACGGGGACGGTTTAGGGTCCAGGTGAGGGTACGACAACGCTTTAGGGGGAGCGTACGTGTGAGGGCGCGGGTTAGTGTCAGCGTACGGGTTAGGATTAGGGGACGGGTGAGGGTCAGGCTTCGGGGAAGGGTTAGGGTTAGGGTTCGGGCTAGGGTTAGGGTTAGGGGACGGGGACGGTTTAGGGTCCAGGTGAGGGTATGACAACGCTTTAGGGGGTGCGTACGTGTGAGGGCGCGTGTTAGTGTCAGCGTACGGGTTAGGATTAGGGGACGGGTGAGGGTCAGGCTTCGGGGAAGGGTTAGGGTTAGGGTTCGGGCTAGGGTTAGGGTTAGGGGACGGGGACGGTTTAGGGTCCAGGTGAGGGTACGACAACGCTTTAGGGGGAGCGTACGTGTGAGGGCGCGGGTTAGTGTCAGCGTACGGGTTAGGATTAGGGGACGGGTGAGGGTCAGGCTTCGGGGAAGGGTTAGGGTTAGGGTTCGGGCTAGGGTTAGGGTTAGGGGACGGGGACGGTTTAGGGTCCAGGTGAGGGTACGACAACGCTTTAGGGGGAGCGTACGTGTGAGGGCGCGGGTTAGTGTCAGCGTACGGGTTAGGATTAGGGGACGGGTGAGGGTCAGGCTTCGGGGAAGGGTTAGGGTTAGGGTTCGGGCTAGGGTTAGGGTTAGGGAATGGGGACGGTTTAGGGTCCAGTTGAGGGTACGACAACACTTTAGGGGGAGCGTACGTGTGAGGGCGCGGGTTAGTGTCAGCGTACGGGTTAGGATTAGGGGACGGGTGAGGGTCAGGCTTCGGGGAAGGGTTAGGGTTAGGGTTCGGGCTAGGGTTAGGGTTAGGGGACGGGGACGGTTTAGGGTCCAGGTGAGGGTACGACAACGCTTTAGGGGTAGCGTACGTGTGAAGGCGCTGGTTAGCGTCAGCGTACGGGTTAGGATTGGGGGACGGGTGAGGGTCAGGCTTCGGGGAAGGGTTAGGGTTAGGGTTCGGGCTAGGGTTAGGGTTAGGGGACGGGGACGGTTTAGGGTCCAGGTGAGGGTACGACAACGCTTTAGGGGGAGCGTACGTGTGAGGGCGCGGTTTAGCGTCAGCGTACGGGTTAGGATTAGGGGACGGGTGAGGGTCAGGCTTCGGGGAAGGGTTAGGGTTAGGGTTCGGGCTAGGGTTAGGGTTAGGGGACGGGGACAGTTTAGGGTCCAGGTGAGGGTACGACAACGCTTTAGGGGGAGCGTACGTGTGAGGGCGCGGGTTAGCGTCAGCGTACGGGTTAGGATTAGGGGACGTGTGAGGGTCAGGCTTCGGGGAAGGGTTAGGGTTAGGGTTCGGGCTAGGGTTAGGGTTAGGGGACGGGGACGGTTTAGGGTCCAGGTGAGGGTACGACAACGCTTTAGGGGGAGGGTACGTGTGAGGGCGCGGATTAGCGTCAGCGTACGGGTTAGGATTAGGGGACGGGTGAGGGTCAGGCTTCGGGGAAGGGTTAGGGTTAGGGTTCGGGCTAGGGTTAGGGTTAGGGGACGGGGACGGTTTAGGGTCCAGGTGAGGGTACGACAACGCTTTAGGGGGAGCGTACGTGTGAGGGCGCGGGTTAGCGTCAGCGTACGGGTTAGGATTAGGGGACGGGTGAGGGTCAGGCTTCGGGGAAGGGTTAGGGTTAGGGTTCGTTGTAGGGTTAGGGTTAGGGGACGGGGACGGTTTAGGGTCCAGGTGAGGGTACGACAACGCTTTAGGGGGAGCGTACGTGTGAGGGCGCGGGTTAGCGTCAGCGTACGGGTTAGGATTAGGGGACGGGTGAGGGTCAGGCTTCGGGGAAGGGTTAGGGTTAGGGTTCGGGCTAGGGTTAGGGTTAGGGGACGGGGACGGTTTAGGGTCCAGGTGAGGGTACGACAACGCTTTAGGGGGAGCGTACGTGTGAGGGCGTGGGTTAGCGTCAGTGTACGGGTTAGGATTAGGGGACGGGTGAGGGTCAGGCTTCGGGGAAGGATTAGGGTTAGGGTTCGGGCTAGGGTTAGGGTTAGGGGACGGGGACGGTTTAGGGTCCAGGTGAGGGTACGACAACGCTTTAGGGGGAGCGTACGTGTGAGGGCGCGGGTTAGTGTCAGCGTACGGGTTAGGATTAGGGGACGGGTGAGGGTCAGGCTTCGGGGAAGGGTTAGGGTTAGGGTTCGGGCTAGGGTTAGGGTTAGGGGACGGGGACGGTTTAGGGTCCAGGTGAGGGTACGACAACGCTTTAGGGGGAGCGTACGTGTGAGGGAGCGGGTTAGTGTCAGCGTACGGGTTTGGATTAGGGGACGGGTGAGGGTCAGGCTTCGGGGCAGGGTTAGGGTTAGGGTTCGGGCTAGGGTTAGGGTTAGGGGACGGGGACGGTTTAGGTTCCAGGTGAGGGTACGACAACGCTTTAGGGGGAGCGTACGTGTGAGGGCGCGGGTTAGCGTCAGCGTACGGGTTAGGATTAGGGGACGGGTGAGGGTCAGGCTTCGGGGAAGGGTTAGGGTTAGGGTTCGGGCTAGGGTTAGGGTTAGGGGATGGGGACGGTTTAGGGTCCAGATGAGGGTACGACAACGCTTTAGGGGGAGCGTACGTGTGAGGGCGCGGGTTAGCGTCAGCGTACGGGTTAGGATTAGGGGACGGGTGAGGGTCAGGCTTCGGGGAAGGGTTAGGGTTAGGGTTCGGGCTAGGGTTAGGGTTAGGGGACGGGGACGGTTTAGGGTCCAGGTGAGGGTACGACAACGCTTTAGGGGGAGCGTACGTGTGAGGGCGCGGGTTAGCGTCAGCGTACGGGTTAGGATTAGGGGACGGGTGAGGGTCAGGCTTCGGGGAAGGATTAGGGTTAGGGTTCGGGCTAGGGTTAGGGTTAGGGGACGGGGACGGTTTAGGGTCCAGGTGAGGGTACGACAACGCTTTAGGGGGAGCGTACGTGTGAGGGCGCGGGTTAGCGTCAGCGTACGGGTTAGGATTAGGGGATGGGTGAGGGTCAGGCTTCGGGGAAGGGTTAGGGTTAGGGTTCGGGCTAGGGTTAGGGTTAGGGGACGGGGACGGTTTAGGGTCCAGGTGAGGGTACGACAACGCTTTAGGGGGAGCGTACGTGTGAGGGCGCGGGTTAGCGTCAGCGTACGGGTTAGGATTAGGGGACGGGTGAGGGTCAGGCTTCGGGGAAGGGTTAGGGTTAGGGTTCGGGCTAGGGTTAGGGTTAGGGGACGGGGACGGTTTAGGGTCCAGGTGAGGGTACGACAACGCTTTAGGGGGAGCGTACGTGTGAGGGTGCGGGTTAGCGTCAGCGTACGGGTTAGGATTAGGGGAGGGGTGAGGGTCAGGCTTCGGGGAAGGGTTAGTGTTAGGGTTCGGGCTAGGGTTAGGGTTAGGGGACGGGGACGGTTTAGTGTCCAGGTGAGGGTACGACAAGCTTTAGGGGGAGCGTACGTGTGAGGGCGCGGTTTAGCGTCAGCGTACGGGTTAGGATTAGGGGACGGGTGAGGGTCAGGCTTCGGGGAAGGGTTAGGGTTAGGGTTCGGGCTAGGGTTAGGGTTAGGGGACGGGGACGGTTTAGGGTCCAGGTGAGGGTACGACAACGCTTTAGGGGGAGCGTACGTGTGAGGGCGCGGGTTAGCGTCAGCGTACGGGTTAGGATTAGGGGACGGCTGAGGGTCAGGCTTCGGGGAAGGGTTAGGGTTAGGGTTCGAGCTAGGGTTAGGGTTAGGGGACAGGGACGGTTTAGGGTCCAGGTGAGGGTACGACAACGCTTTAGGGGGAGCGTACGTGTGAGGGCGCGGGTTAGTGTAGGCGTACGGGTTAGGATTAGGGGACGGGTGAGGGTCAGGCTTCGGGGAAGTGTTAGGGTTAGGGTTCGGGCTAGGGTTAGGGTTAGGGGACGGGGAAGGTTTAGGGTCCAGGTGAGGGTACGACAACGCTTTAGGGGGAGCGTAGGTGTGAGGGCGCAGGTTAGTGTCAGCGTATGGGTTAGGATTAGGGGACGGCTGAGGGTCAGGCTTCGGGGAAGGGTTAGGGTTAGGGTTCGGGCTAGGGTTAGGGTTAGGGGACGGGGACGGTTTAGGGTCCAGGTGAGGGTACGACAACGCTTTAGGGGGAGCGTAGGTGTGAGGGCGCGGGTTAGTGTCAGCGTACGGGTTAGGATTAGGGGACGGCTGAGGGTCAGGCTTCGGGGAAGGGTTAGGGTTAGGGTTCGGGCTAGGGTTAGGGTTAGGGGACGGGGACGGTTTAGGGTCCAGGTGAGGGTACGACAACGCTTTAGGGGGAGCGTACGTGTGAGGGCGCGGGTTAGTGTCAGCGTACGGGTTAGGATTAGGGGACAGCTGAGGGTCAGGCTTCGGGGAAGGGTTAGGGTTGGGGTTCGGGCTAGGGTTAGGGTTAGGGGACGGGGACGGTTTAGGGTCCAGGTGAGGGTACGACAACGCTTTAGGGGGAGCGTACGTGTGAGGGTGCGGGTTAGCGTCAGCGTACGGGTTAGGATTAGGGGACGGGTGAGGGTCAGGCTTCGGGGAAGGGTTAGGGTTAGGGTTCGGGCTAGGGTTAGGGTTAGGGGACGGGGACGGTTTAGGGTCCAGGTGAGGGTACGACAAGCTTTAGGGGGAGCGTACGTGTGAGGGCGCGGATTAGCGTCAGCGTACGGGTTAGAATTAGGGGACGGGTGAGGGTCAGGCTTCGGGGAAGGGTTAGGGTTAGGGTTCGGGCTAGGGTTAGGGTTATGGGACGGGGACGGTTTAGGGTCCAGGTGAGGGTACGACAACGCTTTAGGGGGAGCGTACGTGTGAGGGCGCGGGTTAGCGTCAGCGTACGGGTTAGGATTAGGGGACGGGTGAGGGCCAGGCTTCGGGGAAGGGTTAGGGTTAGGGTTCGGGCTAGGGTTAGGGTTAGGGGACGGGGACGGTTTAGGGTCCAGGTGAGGGTACGACAACGCTTTAGGGGGAGCGTAGGTGTGAGGGTGCGGGTTAGCGTCAGCGTACGGGTTAGGATTAGGGGACGGCTGAGGGTCAGGCTTCGGGGAAGGGTTAGGGTTAGGGTTCGGGCTAGGGTTAGGGTTAGGGGACGGGGACGGTTTAGGGTCCAGGTGAGGGTACGACAACGCTTTAGGGGGAGCGTACGTGTGAGGGCGCGGGTTAGTGTCAGCGTACGGGTTAGGATTAGGGGACAGCTGAGGGTCAGGCTTCGGGGAAGGGTTAGGGTTGGGGTTCGGGCTAGGGTTAGGGTTAGGGGACGGGGACGGTTTAGGGTCCAGGTGAGGGTACGACAACGCTTTAGGGGGAGCGTACGTGTGAGGGTGCGGGTTAGCGTCAGCGTACGGGTTAGGATTAGGGGACGGGTGAGGGTCAGGCTTCGGGGAAGGGTTAGGGTTAGGGTTCGGGCTAGGGTTAGGGTTAGGGGACGGAGACGGTTTAGGGTCCAGGTGAGGGTACGACAATGCTTTAGGGGGAGCGTACGTGTGAGGGCGCGGTTTAGCGTCAGCGTACGGGTTAGAATTAGGGGACGGGTGAGGGTCAGGCTTCGGGGAAGGGTTAGGGTTAGGGTTCGGGCTAGGGTTAGGGTTATGGGACGGGGACGGTTTAGGGTCCAGGTGAGGGTACGACAACGCTTTAGGGGGAGCGTACGTGTGAGGGCGCGGGTTAGCGTCAGCGTACGGGTTAGGATTAGGGGACGGGTGAGGGCCAGGCTTAGGGAAGGGTTAGGGTTAGGGTTCGGGCTAGGGTTAGGGTTAGGGGACGGGGACGGTTTAGGGTCCAGGTGAGGGTACGACAACGCTTTAGGGGGAGCGTACGTGTGAGGGCACGGGTTAGCGTCAGCGTACGGGTTAGGATTAGGGGACGGGTGAGGGTCAGGCTTCGGGGAAGGGTTAGGGTTAGGGTTCGGGCTAGGGTTAGGGTTAGGGGACGGGGACGGTTTAGGGTCCAGGTGAGGGTACGACAACGCTTTAGGGGGAGCGTACGTGTGAGGGCGCGGGTTGGCGTCAGCGTACGGGTTAGGATTAGGGGACGGCTGAGGGTCAGGCTTCGGGGAAGGGTTAGGGTTAGGGTTCGAGCTAGGGTTAGGGTTAGGGGACAGGGACGGTTTAGGGTCCAGGTGAGGGTACGACAACGCTTTAGGGGGAGCGTACGTTTGAGGGCGCGGGTTAGTGTAGGCGTACGGGTTAGGATTAGGGGACGGGTGAGGGTCAGGCTTCGGGGAAGGGTTAGGGTTAGGGTTCGGGCTAGGGTTAGGGTTAGGGGACGGGGAAGGTTTAGGGTCCAGGTGAGGGTACGACAACGCTTTAGGGGGAGCGTACGTGTGAGGGCGCGGGTTAGCGTCAGCGTACGGGTTAGGATTAGGGGACGGGTGAGGGTCAGGCTTCGGGGAAGGGTTAGGGTTAGGGTTCGTTGTAGGGTTAGGGTTAGGGGACGGGGACGGTTTAGGGTCCAGGTGAGGGTACGACAACGCTTTAGGGGGAGCGTACGTGTGAGGGCGCGGGTTAGCGTCAGCGTACGGGTTAGGATTAGGGGACGGGTGAGGGTCAGGCTTCGGGGAAGGGTTAGGGTTAGGGTTCGGGCTAGGGTTAGGGTTAGGGGACGGGGACGGTTTAGGGTCCAGGTGAGGGTACGACAACGCTTTAGGGGGAGCGTACGTGTGAGGGCGTGGGTTAGCGTCAGTGTACGGGTTAGGATTAGGGGACGGGTGAGGGTCAGGCTTCGGGGAAGGGTTAGGGTTAGGGTTCGGGCTAGGGTTAGGGTTAGGGGACGGGGACGGTTTAGGGTCCAGGTGAGGGTACGACAACGCTTTAGGGGGAGCGTACGTGTGAGGGCGCGGGTTAGTGTCAGCGTACGGGTTAGGATTAGGGGACGGGTGAGGGTCAGGCTTCGGGGAAGGGTTAGGGTTAGGGTTCGGGCTAGGGTTAGGGTTAGGGGATGGGGACGGTTTAGGGTCCAGGTGAGGGTACGACAACGCTTTAGGGGGAGCGTACGTGTGAGGGCGCGGGTTAGTGTCAGCGTACGGGTTAGGATTAGGGGACGGGTGAGGGTCAGGCTTCGGGGCAGGGTTAGGGTTAGGGTTCGGGCTAGGGTTAGGGTTAGGGGACGGGGACGGTTTAGGGTCCAGGTGAGGGTACGACAACGCTTTAGGGGGAGCGTACGTGTGAGGGCGCGGGTTAGCGTCAGCGTACGGGTTAGGATTAGGGGACGGGTGAGGGTCAGGCTTCGGGGAAGGGTTAGGGTTAGGGTTCGGGCTTGGGTTAGGGTTAGGGGATGGGGACGGTTTAGGGTCCAGATGAGGGTACGACAACGCTTTAGGGGGAGCGTACGTGTGAGGGCGCGGGTTAGCGTCAGCGTACGGGTTAGGATTAGGGGACGGGTGAGGGTCAGGCTTCGGGGAAGGGTTAGGGTTAGGGTTCGGGCTAGGGTTAGGGTTAGGGGACGGGGACGGTTTAGGGTCCAGGTGAGGGTACGACAACGCTTTAGGGGGAGCGTACGTGTGAGGGTGCGGGTTAGCGTCAGCGTACGGGTTAGGATTAGGGGAGGGGTGAGGGTCAGGCTTCGGGGAAGGGTTAGGGTTAGGGTTCGGGCTAGGGTTAGGGTTAGGGGACGGGGACGGTTTAGGGTCCAGGTGAGGGTACGACAAGCTTTAGGGGGAGCGTACGTGTGAGGGCGCGGTTTAGCGTCAGCGTACGGGTTAGGATTAGGGGACGGGTGAGGGTCAGGCTTCGGGGAAGGGTTAGGGTTAGGGTTCGGGCTAGGGTTAGGGTTAGGGGACGGGGACGGTTTAGGGTCCAGGTGAGGGTACGACAACGCTTTAGGGGGAGCGTACGTGTGAGGGCGCGGGTTAGCGTCAGCGTACGGGTTAGGATTAGGGGACGGCTGAGGGTCAGGCTTCGGGGAAGGGTTAGGGTTAGGGTTCGAGCTAGGGTTAGGGTTAGGGGACAGGGACGGTTTAGGGTCCAGGTGAGGGTACGACAACGCTTTAGGGGGAGCGTACGTGTGAGGGCGCGGGTTAGTGTAGGCGTACGGGTTAGGATTAGGGGACGGGTGAGGGTCAGGCTTCGGGGAAGTGTTAGGGTTAGGGTTCGGGCTAGGGTTAGGGTTAGGGGACGGGGAAGGTTTAGGGTCCAGGTGAGGGTACGACAACGCTTTAGGGGGAGCGTAGGTGTGAGGGCGCGGGTTAGTGTCAGCGTATGGGTTAGGATTAGGGGACGGCTGAGGGTCAGGCTTCGGGGAAGGGTTAGGGTTAGGGTTCGGGCTAGGGTTAGGGTTAGGGGACGGGGACGGTTTAGGGTCCAGGTGAGGGTACGACAACGCTTTAGGGGGAGCGTAGGTGTGAGGGCGCGGGTTAGTGTCAGCGTACGGGTTAGGATTAGGGGACGGCTGAGGGTCAGGCTTCGGGGAAGGGTTAGGGTTAGGGTTCGGGCTAGGGTTAGGGTTAGGGGACGGGGACGGTTTAGGGTCCAGGTGAGGGTACGACAACGCTTTAGGGGGAGCGTACGTGTGAGGGCGCGGGTTAGTGTCAGCGTACGGGTTAGGATTAGGGGACAGCTGAGGGTCAGGCTTCGGGGAAGGGTTAGGGTTGGGGTTCGGGCTAGGGTTAGGGTTAGGGGACGGGGACGGTTTAGGGTCCAGGTGAGGGTACGACAACGCTTTAGGGGGAGCGTACGTGTGAGGGTGCGGGTTAGCGTCAGCGTACGGGTTAGGATTAGGGGACGGGTGAGGGTCAGGCTTCGGGGAAGGGTTAGGGTTAGGGTTCGGGCTAGGGTTAGGGTTAGGGGACGGGGACGGTTTAGGGTCCAGGTGAGGGTACGACAAGCTTTAGGGGGAGCGTACGTGTGAGGGCGCGGTTTAGCGTCAGCGTACGGGTTAGAATTAGGGGACGGGTGAGGGTCAGGCTTCGGGGAAGGGTTAGGGTTAGGGTTCGGGCTAGGGTTAGGGTTATGGGACGGGGACGGTTTAGGGTCCAGGTGAGGGTACGACAACGCTTTAGGGGGAGCGTACGTGTGAGGGCGCGGGTTAGCGTCAGCGTACGGGTTAGGATTAGGGGACGGGTGAGGGCCAGGCTTCGGGGAAGGGTTAGGGTTAGGGTTCGGGCTAGGGTTAGGGTTAGGGGACGGGGACGGTTTAGGGTCCAGGTGAGGGTACGACAACGCTTTAGGGGGAGCGTAGGTGTGAGGGTGCGGGTTAGCGTCAGCGTACGGGTTAGGATTAGGGGACGGCTGAGGGTCAGGCTTCGGGGAAGGGTTAGGGTTAGGGTTCGGGCTAGGGTTAGGGTTAGGGGACGGGGACGGTTTAGGGTCCAGGTGAGGGTACCACAACGCTTTAGGGGGAGCGTACGTGTGAGGGCGCGGGTTAGTGTCAGCGTACGGGTTAGGATTAGGGGACAGCTGAGGGTCAGGCTTCGGGGAAGGGTTAGGGTTGGGGTTCGGGCTAGGGTTAGGGTTAGGGGACGGGGACGGTTTAGGGTCCAGGTGAGGGTACGACAACGCTTTAGGGGGAGCGTACGTGTGAGGGTGCGGGTTAGCGTCAGCGTACGGGTTAGGATTAGGGGACGGGTGAGGGTCAGGCTTCGGGGAAGGGTTAGGGTTAGGGTTCGGGCTAGGGTTAGGGTTAGGGGACGGGGACGGTTTAGGGTCCAGGTGAGGGTACGACAATGCTTTAGGGGGAGCGTACGTGTGAGGGCGCGGTTTAGCGTCAGCGTACGGGTTAGAATTAGGGGACGGGTGAGGGTCAGGCTTCGGGGAAGGGTTAGGGTTAGGGTTCGGGCTAGGGTTAGGGTTATGGGACGGGGACGGTTTAGGGTCCAGGTGAGGGTACGACAACGCTTTAGGGGGAGCGTACGTGTGAGGGCGCGGGTTAGCGTCAGCGTACGGGTTAGGATTAGGGGACGGGTGAGGGCCAGGCTTCGGGGAAGGGTTAGGGTTAGGGTTCGGGCTAGGGTTAGGGTTAGGGGACGGGGACGGTTTAGGGTCCAGGTGAGGGTACGACAACGCTTTAGGGGGAGCGTACGTGTGAGGGCACGGGTTAGCGTCAGCGTACGGGTTAGGATTAGGGGACGGGTGAGTGTCAGGCTTCGGGGAAGGGTTAGGGTTAGGGTTCGGGCTAGGGTTAGGGTTAGGGGACGGGGACGGTTTAGGGTCCAGGTGAGGGTACGACAACGCTTTAGGGGGAGCGTACGTGTGAGGGCGCGGGTTGGCGTCAGCGTACGGGTTAGGATTAGGGGACGGCTGAGGGTCAGGCTTCGGGGAAGGGTTAGGGTTAGGGTTCGAGCTAGGGTTAGGGTTAGGGGACAGGGACGGTTTAGGGTCCAGGTGAGGGTACGACAACGCTTTAGGGGGAGCGTACGTTTGAGGGCGCGGGTTAGTGTAGGCGTACGGGTTAGGATTAGGGGACGGGTGAGGGTCAGGCTTCGGGGAAGTGTTAGGGTTAGTGTTCGGGCTAGGGTTAGGGTTAGGGGACGGGGAAGGTTTAGGGTCCAGGTGAGGGTACGACAACGCTTTAGGGGGAGCGTAGGTGTGAGGGCGCGGGTTAGTGTCAGCGTATGGGTTAGGATTAGGGGACGGCTGAGGGTCAGGCTTCGGGGAAGGGTTAGGGTTAGGGTTCGGGCTAGGGTTAGGGTTAGGGGACGGGGACGGTTTAGGGTCCAGGTGAGGGTACGACAACGCTTTAGGGGGAGCGTAGGTGTGAGGGCGCGGGTTAGTGTCAGCGTACGGGTTAGGATTAGGGGACGGCTGAGGGTCAGGCTTCGGGGAAGGGTTAGGGTTAGGGTTCGGGCTAGGGTTAGGGTTAGGGGACGGGGACGGTTTAGGGTCCAGGTGAGGGTACGACAACGCTTTAGGGGGAGCGTACGTGTGAGGGCGCGGGTTAGTGTCAGCGTACGGGTTAGGATTAGGGGACAGCTGAGGGTCAGGCTTCGGGGAAGGGTTAGGTTTGGGGTTCGGGCTAGGGTTAGGGTTAGGGGACGGGGACGGTTTAGGGTCCAGGTGAGGGTACGACAACGCTTTAGGGGGAGCGTACGTGTGAGGGCGCGGGTTAGTGTCAGCGTACGGGTTAGGATTAGGGGACGGGTGAGGTTCAGGCTTCGGGCAAGGGTTAGGGTTAGGGTTCGGGCTAGGGTTAGGGTTAGGGGACTGGGACGCTTTAGGGTCCAGGTGAGGATACGACAACGCTTTAGGGGGAGCGTAGGTGTGAGGGCGCGGGTTAGTGTCAGCGTACGGGTTAGGATTAGGGGACGGCTGAGGGTCAGGCTTCGGGGAAGGGTTAGGGTTAGGGTTCGGACTGGGTTAGGGTTAGGGGACAGGGACGGTTTAGGGTCCAGATGAGGGTACGACAACGCTTTAGGGGGAGCGTACGTGTGAGGGCGCGGGTTAGTGTAGGCGTACGGGTTAGGATTAGGGGACGGGTGAGGGTCAGGCTTCGGGGAAGTGTTAGGGTTAGGGTTCGGGCTAGGGTTAGGGTTAGGGGACGGGGAAGGTTTAGGGTCCAGGTGAGGGTACGACAAAGCTTTAGGGGGAGCGTAGGTGTGAGGGCGCGGGTTAGTGTCAGCGTATGGGTTAGGATTAGGGGACGGCTGAGGGTCAGGCTTCGGGGAAGGGTTAGGGTTAGGGTTCGGGCTAGGGTTAGGGTTAGGGGACGGGGACGGTTTAGGGTCCAGGTGAGGGTACGACAATGCTTTAGGGGGAGCGTACGTGTGAGGGCGCGGGTTAGTGTAGGCGTACGGGTTAGGATTAGGGGACAGGTGAGGGTCAGGCTTCGGGGAAGGGTTAGGGTTAGGGTTCGGGCTAGGGTTAGGGTTAGGGGACGGGGACGTTTTAGGGTCCAGGTGAGGGTACGATAACGCTTTAGGGGGAGCGTACGTGTGAGGGCGCGGGTTAGTGTCAGCGTACGGGTTCGGATTAGGGGACGGCTGAGGGTCAGGCTTCGGGGAAGGGTTAGGGTTAGGGTGCGGGCTAGGGTTAGGGTTAGGGGACGGGGACGGTTTAGGGTCCAGGTGAGGGTACGACAACGCTTTAGGGGGAGCGTACGTGTGAGGGCGCGGGTTAGTGTCAGCGTACGGGTTAGGATTAGGGGACGGGTGAGGGTCAGGCTTCGGGGAAGGGTTAGGGTTAGGGTTCGGGCTAGGGTTAGGGTTAGGGGACGGGGACGGTTTAGGGTCCAGGTGAGGGTACGACAACGCTTTAGGGGGAGCGTAGGTGTGAGGGCGCGGGTTAGTGTCAGCGTACGGGTTAGGATTAGGGGACGGGTGAGTGTCAGGCTTCGGGGAAGGGTTAGGGTTAGGGTTCGAGCTAGGTTAGGGTTAGGGGACGGGGACGGTTTAGGGTCCAGGTGAGGGTACGACAACGCTTTAGGGGGAGCTTACGTGTGAGGGCGCGGGTTAGTGTCAGCGTACGGGTTAGGATTAGGGGACGGGTGAGGGTCAGGCTTCGGGGAAGGGTTAGGGTTAGGGTTCGGGCTAGGTTTAGGGTTAGGGGACGGGGACGGTTTAGGGTCCAGGTGAGGGTACGACAACGCTTTAGGGGTAGCGTACGTGTGAGGGCGCGGGTTAGTGTCAGCGTACGGGTTAGGATTAGGGGACTGGTGAGGGTCAGGCTTCGGGGAAGGGTTAGGGTTAGGGTTCGGGCTAGGGTTAGGGTTAGGGGACGGGGACGGTTTAGGGTCCAGGTGAGGGTACGACAACGCTTTAGGGGGAGCATACGTGTGAGGGCGCGGGTTAGTGTCAGCGTACGGGTTAGGATTAGGGGACGGCTGAGGGTCAGGCTTCGGGGAAGGGTTAGGGTTGGGGTTCGGGCTAGGGTTAGGGTTAGGGGACGGGGACGGTTTAGGGTCCAGGTGAGGGTACGACAACGCTTTAGGGGGAGCGTACGTGTGAGGGCGCGGGTTAGTGTAGGCGTACGGGTTAGGATTAGGGGACGGGTGAGGGTCAGGCTTCGGGGAAGTGTTAGGGTTAGGGTTCGGGCTAGGGTTAGGGTTAGGGGACGGGGAAGGTTTAGGGTCCAGGTGAGGGTACAACAACGCTTTAGGGGGAGCGTAGGTGTGAGGGCGCGGGTTAGTGTCAGCGTATGGGTTAGGATTAGGGGACGGCTGAGTGTCAGGCTTCGGGGAAGGGTTAGGGTTAGGGTTCGGGCTAGGGTTAGGGTTAGGGGACGGGGACGGTTTAGGGTCCAGGTGAGGGTACGACAACGCTTTAGGGGGAGCGTAGGTGTGAGGGCGCGGGTTAGTGTCAGCGTACGGGTGAGGATTAGGGGACGGCTGAGGGTCAGGCTTCGGGGAAAGGTTAGGGTTAGGGTTCGGGCTAGGGTTAGGGTTAGGGGACGGGGACGGTTTAGGGTGCAGGTGAGGGTACGACAATGCTTTAGGGGGAGCGTACGTGTGAGGGCGCGGGTTAGTGTAGGCGTACGGGTTAGGATTAGGGGACAGGTGAGGATCAGGCTTCGGGGAAGGGTTAGGGTTAGGGTTCGGGCTAGGGTTAGGGTTAGGGGACGGGGACGGTTTAGGGTCCAGGTGAGGGTACGACAATGCTTTAGGGGGAGCGTACGTGTGAGGGCGCGGGTTAGTGTAGGCGTACGGGTTAGGATTAGGGGACAGGTGAGGATCAGGCTTCGGGGAAGGGTTAGGGTTAGGGTTCGGGCTAGGGTTAGGGTTAGGGGACGGGGACGGTTTAGGGTCCAGGTGAGGGTACGACAACGCTTTAGGGGGAGCGTAGGTGTGAGGGCACGGGTTAGTGTCAGCGTACGGGTTAGGATTAGGGGACGGGTGAGGGTCAGGCTTCGGGGAAGGGTTAGGGTTAGGGTTCGGGCTAGGGTTAGGGTTAGGGGACGGGGACGTTTTAGGGTCCAGGTGAGGGTACGACAACGCTTTAGGGGGAGCGAAGGTGTGAGGGCGCGGGTTAGTGTCAGCGTACGGGTTAGGATTAGGGGACGGGTGAGGGTCAGGCTTCGGGGAAGGGTTAGGGTTAGGGTTCGGGCGAGGGTTAGGGTTAAGGGACGGGGACGGTTTAGGGTCCAGGTGAGGGTACGACAACGCTTTAGGGGGAGCGTACGTGTGAGGGCGCGCGTTAGTGTCAGCGTACGGGTTAGGATTAGGGGACGGGTGAGGGTCAGGCTTCGGGGAAGGGTTAGGGTTAGGGTTCGGGCTAGGGTTAGGGTTAGGGGACGGGGACGGTTTAGGGTCCAGGTGAGGGTACGACAACGCTTTAGGGGGAGCGTACGTGTGAGGGCGCGGGTTAGTGTCAGCGTACGGGTTAGGATTAGGGGACGGGTGAGGGTCAGGCTTCGGGGAAGGGTTAGGGTTAGGGTTCGGGCTAGGGTTAGGGTTAGGGGACGGGGACGGTTTAGGGTCCAGGTGAGGGTACGACAACGCTTTAGGGGGAGCGTACGTGTGAGGGCGCGGGTTAGCGTCAGCGTACGGGTTAGGATTAGGGGACGGGTGAGGGTCAGGCTTCGGGGAAGGGTTAGGGTTAGGGTTCGGGCTAGGGTTAGGGTTAGGGGACGGGGACGGTTTAGGGTCCAGGTGAGGGTACGACAACGCTTTAGGGGGAGCGTACGTGTGAGGGCGCGGGTTAGCGTCAGCGTACGGGTTAGGATTAGGGGACGGGTGAGGGTCAGGCTTCGGGGAAGGGTTAGGGTTAGGGTTCGGGCTAGCGTTAGGGTTAGGGGACGGGGACGGTTTAGGGTCCAGGTGAGGGTACGACAACGATTTAGGGGGAGCGTATGTGTGAGGGCGCGGGTTAGCGTCAGCGTACGGGTTAGGATTAGGGGAGGGGTGAGGGTCAGGCTTCGGGGAAGTGTTAGGGTTAGGGTTCGGGCTAGGGTTAGGGTTAGGGGACGGGGACGGTTTAGGGTCCAGGTGAGGGTACGACAACGCTTTAGGGGGAGCGTACGTGTGAGGGCGCGGGTTAGCGTCAGCGTACGGGTTAGGATTAGGGGACGGTGAGGGTCAGGCTTCGGGGAAGGGTTAGGGTTAGGGTTCGGGCTAGGGTTAGGCTTAGGGGACGGGGAAGGTTTAGGGTCCAGGTGAGGGTACGACAACGCTTTAGGGGGAGCGTACTTGTGAGGGCGCGGGTTAGGGTCAGCGTACGGGTTAGGATTAGGGGACGGGTGAGGGTCAGGCTTCGGGGAAGGGTTAGGGTTAGGGTTCGGGCTAGGGTTAGGGTTAGGGGACGGGGACGGTTTAGGGTCCAGGTGAGGGTACGACAACGCTTTAGGGGGAGCGTATGTGTGAGGGCGCGGGTTAGCGTCAGCGTACGGGTTAGGATTAGGGGACGGGTGAGGGTCAGGCTTCGGGGAAGTGTTAGGGTTAGGGTTCGGGCTAGGGTTAGGGTTAGGGGACGGGGACGGTTTAGGGTCCAGGTGAGGGTACGACAACGCTTTAGGGGGAGCGTACGTGTGAGGGCGCGGGTTAGCGTCAGCGTACGGGTTAGGATTAGGGGACGGTGAGGGTCAGGCTTCGGGGAAGGGTTAGGGTTAGGGTTCGGGCTAGGGTTAGGGTTAGGGGACGGGGAAGGTTTAGGGTCCAGGTGAGGGTACGACAACGCTTTAGGGGGAGCGTAGGTGTGAGGGCGCGGGTTAGTGTCAGCGTATGGGTTAGGATTAGGGGACGGCTGAGGGTCAGGCTTCGGGGAAGGGTTAGGGTTAGGGTTCGGGCTAGGGTTAGGGTTAGGGGACGGGGACGGTTTAGGGTCCAGGTGAGGGTACGACAACGCTTTAGGGGGAGCGTAGGTGTGAGGGCGCGGGTTAGTGTCAGCGTACGGGTTAGGATTAGGGGACGGCTGAGCTTCAGGCTTCGGGGAAGGGTTAGGGTTAGGGTTCGGGCTAGGGTTAGGGTTAGGGGACGGGGACGGTTTAGGGTCCAGGTGAGGGTACGACAACGCTTTAGGGGGAGCGTACGTGTGAGGGCGCGGGTTAGTGTCAGCGTACGGGTTAGGATTAGGGGACAGCTGAGGGTCAGGCTTCGGGGAAGGGTTAGGGTTGGGGTTCGGGCTAGGGTTAGGGTTAGGGGACGGGGACGGTTTAGGGTCCAGGTGAGGGTACGACAACGCTTTAGGGGGAGCGTACGTGTGAGGGTGCGGGTTAGCGTCAGCGTACGGGTTAGGATTAGGGGACGGGTGAGGGTCAGGCTTCGGGGAAGGGTTAGGGTTAGGGTTCGGGCTAGGGTTAGGGTTAGGGGACGGGGACGGTTTAGGGTCCAGGTGAGGGTACGACAAGCTTTAGGGGGAGCGTACGTGTGAGGGCGCGGTTTAGCGTCAGCGTACGGGTTAGAATTAGGGGACGGGTGAGGGTCAGGCTTCGGGGAAGGGTTAGGGTTAGGGTTCGGGCTAGGGTTAGGGTTATGGGACGGGGACGGTTTAGGGTCCAGGTGAGGGTACGACAACGCTTTAGGGGGAGCGTACGTGTGAGGGCGCGGGTTAGCGTCAGCGTACGGGTTAGGATTAGGGGACGGGTGAGGGCCAGGCTTCGGGGAAGGGTTAGGGTTAGGGTTCGGGCTAGGGTTAGGGTTAGGGGACGGGGACGGTTTAGGGTCCAGGTGAGGGTACGACAACGCTTTAGGGGGAGCGTAGGTGTGAGGGTGCGGGTTAGCGTCAGCGTACGGGTTAGGATTAGGGGACGGCTGAGGGTCAGGCTTCGGGGAAGGGTTAGGGTTAGGGTTCGGGCTAGGGTTAGGGTTAGGGGACGGGGACGGTTTAGGGTCCAGGTGAGGGTACGACAACGCTTTAGGGGGAGCGTACGTGTGAGGGCGCGGGTTAGTGTCAGCGTACGGGTTAGGATTAGGGGACAGCTGAGGGTCAGGCTTCGGGGAAGGGTTAGGGTTGGGGTTCGGGCTAGGGTTAGGGTTAGGGGACGGGGACGGTTTAGGGTCCAGGTGAGGGTACGACAACGCTTTAGGGGGAGCGTACGTGTGAGGGTGCGGGTTAGCGTCAGCGTACGGGTTAGGATTAGGGGACGGGTGAGGGTCAGGCTTCGGGGAAGGGTTAGGGTTAGGGTTCGGGCTAGGGTTAGGGTTAGGGGACGGGGACGGTTTAGGGTCCAGGTGAGGGTACGACAATGCTTTAGGGGGAGCGTACGTGTGAGGGCGCGGTTTAGCGTCAGCGTACGGGTTAGAATTAGGGGACGGGTGAGGGTCAGGCTTCGGGGAAGGGTTAGGGTTAGGGTTCGGGCTAGGGTTAGGGTTATGGGACGGGGACGGTTTAGGGTCCAGGTGAGGGTACGACAACGCTTTAGGGGGAGCGTACGTGTGAGGGCGCGGGTTAGCGTCAGCGTACGGGTTAGGATTAGGGGACGGGTGAGGGCCAGGCTTCGGGGAAGGGTTAGGGTTAGGGTTCGGGCTAGGGTTAGGGTTAGGGGACGGGGACGGTTTAGGGTCCAGGTGAGGGTACGACAACGCTTTAGGGGGAGCGTACGTGTGAGGGCACGGGTTAGCGTCAGCGTACGGGTTAGGATTAGGGGACGGGTGAGGGTCAGGCTTCGGGGAAGGGTTAGGGTTAGGGTTCGGGCTAGGGTTAGGGTTAGGGGACGGGGACGGTTTAGGGTCCAGGTGAGGGTACGACAACGCTTTAGGGGGAGCGTACGTGTGAGGGCGCGGGTTGGCGTCAGCGTACGGGTTAGGATTAGGGGACGGCTGAGGGTCAGGCTTCGGGGAAGGGTTAGGGTTAGGGTTCGAGCTAGGGTTAGGGTTAGGGGACAGGGACGGTTTAGGGTCCAGGTGAGGGTACGACAACGCTTTAGGGGGAGCGTACGTTTGAGGGCGCGGGTTAGTGTAGGCGTACGGGTTAGGATTAGGGGACGGGTGAGGGTCAGGCTTCGGGGAAGTGTTAGGGTTAGGGTTCGGGCTAGGGTTAGGGTTAGGGGACGGGGAAGGTTTAGGGTCCAGGTGAGGGTACGACAACGCTTTAGGGGGAGCGTAGGTGTGAGGGCGCGGGTTAGTGTCAGCGTATGGGTTAGGATTAGGGGACGGCTGAGGGTCAGGCTTCGGGGAAGGGTTAGGGTTAGGGTTCGGGCTAGGGTTAGGGTTAGGGGACGGGGACGGTTTAGGGTCCAGGTGAGGGTACGACAACGCTTTAGGGGGAGCGTAGGTGTGAGGGCGCGGGTTAGTGTCAGCGTACGGGTTAGGATTAGGGGACGGCTGAGGGTCAGGCTTCGGGGAAGGGTTAGGGTTAGGGTTCGGGCTAGGGTTAGGGTTAGGGGACGGGGACGGTTTAGGGTCCAGGTGAGGGTACGACAACGCTTTAGGGGGAGCGTACGTGTGAGGGCGCGGGTTAGTGTCAGCGTACGGGTTAGGATTAGGGGACAGCTGAGGGTCAGGCTTCGGGGAAGGGTTAGGTTTGGGGTTCGGGCTAGGGTTAGGGTTAGGGGACGGGGACGGTTTAGGGTCCAGGTGAGGGTACGACAACGCTTTAGGGGGAGCGTACGTGTGAGGGCGCGGGTTAGTGTCAGCGTACGGGTTAGGATTAGGGGACGGGTGAGGTTCAGGCTTCGGGCAAGGGTTAGGGTTAGGGTTCGGGCTAGGGTTAGGGTTAGGGGACTGGGACGCTTTAGGGTCCAGGTGAGGATACGACAACGCTTTAGGGGGAGCGTAGGTGTGAGGGCGCGGGTTAGTGTCAGCGTACGGGTTAGGATTAGGGGACGGCTGAGGGTCAGGCTTCGGGGAAGGGTTAGGGTTAGGGTTCGGACTGGGTTAGGGTTAGGGGACAGGGACGGTTTAGGGTCCAGATGAGGGTACGACAACGCTTTAGGGGGAGCGTACGTGTGAGGGCGCGGGTTAGTGTAGGCGTACGGGTTAGGATTAGGGGACGGGTGAGGGTCAGGCTTCGGGGAAGTGTTAGGGTTAGGGTTCGGGCTAGGGTTAGGGTTAGGGGACGGGGAAGGTTTAGGGTCCAGGTGAGGGTACGACAAAGCTTTAGGGGGAGCGTAGGTGTGAGGGCGCGGGTTAGTGTCAGCGTATGGGTTAGGATTAGGGGACGGCTGAGGGTCAGGCTTCGGGGAAGGGTTAGGGTTAGGGTTCGGGCTAGGGTTAGGGTTAGGGGACGGGGACGGTTTAGGGTCCAGGTGAGGGTACGACAATGCTTTAGGGGGAGCGTACGTGTGAGGGCGCGGGTTAGTGTAGGCGTACGGGTTAGGATTAGGGGACAGGTGAGGGTCAGGCTTCGGGGAAGGGTTAGGGTTAGGGTTCGGGCTAGGGTTAGGGTTAGGGGACGGGGACGTTTTAGGGTCCAGGTGAGGGTACGATAACGCTTTAGGGGGAGCGTACGTGTGAGGGCGCGGGTTAGTGTCAGCGTACGGGTTCGGATTAGGGGACGGCTGAGGGTCAGGCTTCGGGGAAGGGTTAGGGTTAGGGTGCGGGCTAGGGTTAGGGTTAGGGGACGGGGACGGTTTAGGGTCCAGGTGAGGGTACGACAACGCTTTAGGGGGAGCGTACGTGTGAGGGCGCGGGTTAGTGTCAGCGTACGGGTTAGGATTAGGGGACGGGTGAGGGTCAGGCTTCGGGGAAGGGTTAGGGTTAGGGTTCGGGCTAGGGTTAGGGTTAGGGGACGGGGACGGTTTAGGGTCCAGGTGAGGGTACGACAACGCTTTAGGGGGAGCGTAGGTGTGAGGGCGCGGGTTAGTGTCAGCGTACGGGTTAGGATTAGGGGACGGGTGAGTGTCAGGCTTCGGGGAAGGGTTAGGGTTAGGGTTCGAGCTAGGTTAGGGTTAGGGGACGGGGACGGTTTAGGGTCCAGGTGAGGGTACGACAACGCTTTAGGGGGAGCTTACGTGTGAGGGCGCGGGTTAGTGTCAGCGTACGGGTTAGGATTAGGGGACGGGTGAGGGTCAGGCTTCGGGGAAGGGTTAGGGTTAGGGTTCGGGCTAGGTTTAGGGTTAGGGGACGGGGACGGTTTAGGGTCCAGGTGAGGGTACGACAACGCTTTAGGGGTAGCGTACGTGTGAGGGCGCGGGTTAGTGTCAGCGTACGGGTTAGGATTAGGGGACTGGTGAGGGTCAGGCTTCGGGGAAGGGTTAGGGTTAGGGTTCGGGCTAGGGTTAGGGTTAGGGGACGGGGACGGTTTAGGGTCCAGGTGAGGGTACGACAACGCTTTAGGGGGAGCGTACGTGTGAGGGCGCGGGTTAGTGTCAGCGTACGGGTTAGGATTAGGGGACGGCTGAGGGTCAGGCTTCGGGGAAGGGTTAGGGTTGGGGTTCGGGCTAGGGTTAGGGTTAGGGGACGGGGACGGTTTAGGGTCCAGGTGAGGGTACGACAACGCTTTAGGGGGAGCGTACGTGTGAGGGCGCGGGTTAGTGTAGGCGTACGGGTTAGGATTAGGGGACGGGTGAGGGTCAGGCTTCGGGGAAGTGTTAGGGTTAGGGTTCGGGCTAGGGTTAGGGTTAGGGGACGGGGAAGGTTTAGGGTCCAGGTGAGGGTACGACAACGCTTTAGGGGGAGCGTAGGTGTGAGGGCGCGGGTTAGTGTCAGCGTATGGGTTAGGATTAGGGGACGGCTGAGTGTCAGGCTTCGGGGAAGGGTTAGGGTTAGGGTTCGGGCTAGGGTTAGGGTTAGGGGACGGGGACGGTTTAGGGTCCAGGTGAGGGTACGACAACGCTTTAGGGGGAGCGTAGGTGTGAGGGCGCGGGTTAGTGTCAGCGTACGGGTGAGGATTAGGGGACGGCTGAGGGTCAGGCTTCGGGGAAAGGTTAGGGTTAGGGTTCGGGCTAGGGTTAGGGTTAGGGGACGGGGACGGTTTAGGGTGCAGGTGAGGGTACGACAATGCTTTAGGGGGAGCGTACGTGTGAGGGCGTGGTTTAGTGTAGGCGTACGGGTTAGGATTAGGGGACAGGTGAGGATCAGGCTTCGGGGAAGGGTTAGGGTTAGGGTTCGGGCTAGGGTTAGGGTTAGGGGACGGGGACGGTTTAGGGTCCAGGTGAGGGTACGACAATGCTTTAGGGGGAGCGTACGTGTGAGGGCGCGGGTTAGTGTAGGCGTACGGGTTAGGATTAGGGGACAGGTGAGGATCAGGCTTCGGGGAAGGGTTAGGGTTAGGGTTCGGGCTAGGGTTAGGGTTAGGGGACGGGGACGGTTTAGGGTCCAGGTGAGGGTACGACAACGCTTTAGGGGGAGCGTAGGTGTGAGGGCACGGGTTAGTGTCAGCGTACGGGTTAGGATTAGGGGACGGGTGAGGGTCAGGCTTCGGGGAAGGGTTAGGGTTAGGGTTCGGGCTAGGGTTAGGGTTAGGGGACGGGGACGTTTTAGGGTCCAGGTGAGGGTACGACAACGCTTTAGGGGGAGCGAAGGTGTGAGGGCGCGGGTTAGTGTCAGCGTACGGGTTAGGATTAGGGGACGGGTGAGGGTCAGGCTTCGGGGAAGGGTTAGGGTTAGGGTTCGGGCGAGGGTTAGGGTTAAGGGACGGGGACGGTTTAGGGTCCAGGTGAGGGTACGACAACGCTTTAGGGGGAGCGTACGTGTGAGGGCGCGGGTTAGTGTCAGCGTACGGGTTAGGATTAGGGGACGGCTGAGGGTCAGGCCTCGGGGAAGGGTTAGGGTTAGGGTTCGGGCTAGGGTTAGGGTTAGGGGACGGGGAAGGTTTAGGGTCCAGGTGAGGGTACGACAACGCTTTAGGGGGAGCGTACGTGTGAGGTCGCGGGTTAGTGTAGGCGTACGGGTTAGGATTAGGGGACGGGTGAGTGTCAGGCTTCGGGGAAGGGTTAGGGTTAGGGTTCGGGCTAGGGTTAGGGTTAGGGGACGGGGATGGTTTAGGGTCCAGGTGAGGGTACGACAACGCTTTAGGGGGAGCGTACGTGTGAGGGCGCGGGTTAGCGTCAGCGTACGGGTTAGGATTAGGGGACGGGTGAGGGTCAGGTTTCGGGGAAGGGTTAGGGTTAGGGTTCGGGCTAGAGTTAGGGTTAGGGGACGGGGACGGTTTAGGGTCCAGGTGAGGGTACGACAACGCTTTAGGGGGAGCGTACGTGTGAGGGCGCGGGTTAGCGTCAGCGTACGGGTTAGGATTAGGGGACGGGTGAGGGTCAGGCTTCGGGGAAGGGTTAGGGTTAGGGTTCGGGCTAGGGTTAGGGTTAGGGGAGGGGACGGTTTAGGGTCCAGGTGAGGGTACGACAACGCTTTAGGGGGAGCGTACGTGTGAGGGCGCGGGTTAGCGTCAGCGTACGGGTTAGGATTAGGGGACGGTGAGGGTCAGGCTTCGGGGAAGGGTTAGGGTTAGGGTTCGGGCTAGGGTTAGGCTTAGGGGACGGGGAAGGTTTAGGGTCCAGGTGAGGGTACGACAACGCTTTAGGGGGAGCGTACTTGTGAGGGCGCGGGTTAGGGTCAGCGTACGGGTTAGGATTAGGGGACGGGTGAGGGTCAGGCTTCGGGGAAGGGTTAGGGTTAGGGTTCGGGCTAGGGTTAGGGTTAGGGGACGGGGACGGTTTAGGGTCCAGGTGAGGGTACGACAACGCTTTAGGGGGAGCGTACGTGTGAGGGCGCGCGTTAGTGTCAGCGTACGGGTTAGGATTAGGGGACGGGTGAGGGTCAGGCTTCGGGGAAGGGTTAGGGTTAGGGTTCGGGCTAGGGTTAGGGTTAGGGGACGGGGACGGTTTAGGGTCCAGGTGAGGGTACGACAACGCTTTAGGGGGAGCGTACGTGTGAGGGCGCGGGTTAGTGTCAGCGTACGGGTTAGGATTAGGGGACGGGTGAGGGTCAGGCTTCGGGGAAGGGTTAGGGTTAGGGTTCGGGCTAGGGTTAGGGTTAGGGGACGGGGACGGTTTAGGGTCCAGGTGAGGGTACGACAACGCTTTAGGGGGAGCGTACGTGTGAGGGCGCGGGTTAGCGTCAGCGTACGGGTTAGGATTAGGGGACGGGTGAGGGTCAGGCTTCGGGGAAGGGTTAGGGTTAGGGTTCGGGCTAGGGTTAGGGTTAGGGGACGGGGACGGTTTAGGGTCCAGGTGAGGGTACGACAACGCTTTAGGGGGAGCGTACGTGTGAGGGCGCGGGTTAGCGTCAGCGTACGGGTTAGGATTAGGGGACGGGTGAGGGTCAGGCTTCGGGGAAGGGTTAGGGTTAGGGTTCGGGCTAGGGTTAGGGTTAGGGGACGGGGACGGTTTAGGGTCCAGGTGAGGGTACGACAACGATTTAGGGGGAGCGTATGTGTGAGGGCGCGGGTTAGCGTCAGCGTACGGGTTAGGATTAGGGGACGGGTGAGGGTCAGGCTTCAGGGAAGTGTTAGGGTTAGGGTTCGGGCTAGGGTTAGGGTTAGGGGACGGGGACGGTTTAGGGTCCAGGTGAGGGTACGACAACGCTTTAGGGGGAGCGTACGTGTGAGGGCGCGGGTTAGCGTCAGCGTACGGGTTAGGATTAGGGGACGGTGAGGGTCAGGCTTCGGGGAAGGGTTAGGGTTAGGGTTCGGGCTAGGGTTAGGCTTAGGGGACGGGGAAGGTTTAGGGTCCAGGTGAGGGTACGACAACGCTTTAGGGGGAGCGTACTTGTGAGGGCGCGGGTTAGGGTCAGCGTACGGGTTAGGATTAGGGGACGGGTGAGGGTCAGGCTTCGGGGAAGGGTTAGGGTTAGGGTTCGGGCTAGGGTTAGGGTTAGGGGACGGGGACGGTTTAGGGTCCAGGTGAGGGTACGACAACGCTTTAGGGGGAGCGTATGTGTGAGGGTGCGGGTTAGCGTCAGCGTACGGGTTAGGATTAGGGGACGGGTGAGGGTCAGGCTTCGGGGAAGTGTTAGGGTTAGGGTTCGGGCTAGGGTTAGGGTTAGGGGACGGGGACGGTTTAGGGTCCAGGTGAGGGTACGACAACGCTTTAGGGGGAGCGTACGTGTGAGGGCGCGGGTTAGCGTCAGCGTACGGGTTAGGATTAGGGGACGGTGAGGGTCAGGCTTCGGGGAAGGGTTAGGGTTAGGGTTCGGGCTAGGGTTAGGCTTAGGGGACGGGGAAGGTTTAGGGTCCAGGTGAGGGTACGACAACGCTTTAGGGGGAGCGTACTTGTGAGGGCGCGGGTTAGGGTCAGCGTACGGGTTAGGATTAGGGGACGGGTGAGGGTCAGGCTTCGGGGAAGGGTTAGGGTTAGGGTTCGGGCTAGGGTTAGGGTTAGGGGACGGGGACGGTTTAGGGTCCAGGTGAGGGTACGACAACGCTTTAGGGGGAGCGTACGTGTGAGGGCGCGCGTTAGTGTCAGCGTACGGGTTAGGATTAGGGGACGGGTGAGGGTCAGGCTTCGGGGAAGGGTTAGGGTTAGGGTTCGGGCTAGGGTTAGGGTTAGGGGACGGGGACGGTTTAGGGTCCAGGTGAGGGTACGACAACGCTTTAGGGGGAGCGTACGTGTGAGGGCGCGGGTTAGTGTCAGCGTACGGGTTAGGATTAGGGGACGGGTGAGGGTCAGGCTTCGGGGAAGGGTTAGGGTTAGGGTTCGGGCTAGGGTTAGGGTTAGGGGACGGGGACGGTTTAGGGTCCAGGTGAGGGTACGACAACGCTTTAGGGGGAGCGTACGTGTGAGGGCGCGGGTTAGCGTCAGCGTACGGGTTAGGATTAGGGGACGGGTGAGGGTCAGGCTTCGGGGAAGGGTTAGGGTTAGGGTTCGGGCTAGGGTTAGGGTTAGGGGACGGGGACGGTTTAGGGTCCAGGTGAGGGTACGACAACGCTTTAGGGGGAGCGTACGTGTGAGGGCGCGGGTTAGCGTCAGCGTACGGGTTAGGATTAGGGGATGGGTGAGGGTCAGGCTTCGGGGAAGGGTTAGGGTTAGGGTTCGGGCTAGGGTTAGGGTTAGGGGACGGGGACGGTTTAGGGTCCAGGTGAGGGTACGACAACGCTTTAGGGGGAGCGTACGTGTGAGGGCGCGGGTTAGCGTCAGCGTACGGGTTAGGATTAGGGGACGGGTGAGGGTCAGGCTTCGGGGAAGGGTTAGGGTTAGGGTTCGGGCTAGGGTTAGGGTTAGGGGACGGGGACGGTTTAGGGTCCAGGTGAGGGTACGACAACGCTTTAGGGGGAGCGTACGTGTGAGGGTGCGGGTTAGCGTCAGCGTACGGGTTAGGATTAGGGGAGGGGTGAGGGTCAGGCTTCGGGGAAGGGTTAGTGTTAGGGTTCGGGCTAGGGTTAGGGTTAGGGGACGGGGACGGTTTAGGGTCCAGGTGAGGGTACGACAAGCTTTAGGGGGAGCGTACGTGTGAGGGCGCGGTTTAGCGTCAGCGTACGGGTTAGGATTAGGGGACGGGTGAGGGTCAGGCTTCGGGGAAGGGTTAGGGTTAGGGTTCGGGCTAGGGTTAGGGTTAGGGGACGGGGACGGTTTAGGGTCCAGGTGAGGGTACGACAACGCTTTAGGGGGAGCGTACGTGTGAGGGCGCGGGTTAGCGTCAGCGTACGGGTTAGGATTAGGGGACGGCTGAGGGTCAGGCTTCGGGGAAGGGTTAGGGTTAGGGTTCGAGCTAGGGTTAGGGTTAGGGGACAGGGACGGTTTAGGGTCCAGGTGAGGGTACGACAACGCTTTAGGGGGAGCGTACGTGTGAGGGCGCGGGTTAGTGTAGGCGTACGGGTTAGGATTAGGGGACGGGTGAGGGTCAGGCTTCGGGGAAGTGTTAGGGTTAGGGTTCGGGCTAGGGTTAGGGTTAGGGGACGGGGAAGGTTTAGGGTCCAGGTGAGGGTACGACAACGCTTTAGGGGGAGCGTAGGTGTGAGGGCGCAGGTTAGTGTCAGCGTATGGGTTAGGATTAGGGGACGGCTGAGGGTCAGGCTTCGGGGAAGGGTTAGGGTTAGGGTTCGGGCTAGGGTTAGGGTTAGGGGACGGGGACGGTTTAGGGTCCAGGTGAGGGTACGACAACGCTTTAGGGGGAGCGTAGGTGTGAGGGCGCGGGTTAGTGTCAGCGTACGGGTTAGGATTAGGGGACGGCTGAGGGTCAGGCTTCGGGGAAGGGTTAGGGTTAGGGTTCGGGCTAGGGTTAGGGTTAGGGGACGGGGACGGTTTAGGGTCCAGGTGAGGGTACGACAACGCTTTAGGGGGAGCGTACGTGTGAGGGCGCGGGTTAGTGTCAGCGTACGGGTTAGGATTAGGGGACAGCTGAGGGTCAGGCTTCGGGGAAGGGTTAGGGTTGGGGTTCGGGCTAGGGTTAGGGTTAGGGGACGGGGACGGTTTAGGGTCCAGGTGAGGGTACGACAACGCTTTAGGGGGAGCGTACGTGTGAGGGTGCGGGTTAGCGTCAGCGTACGGGTTAGGATTAGGGGACGGGTGAGGGTCAGGCTTCGGGGAAGGGTTAGGGTTAGGGTTCGGGCTAGGGTTAGGGTTAGGGGACGGGGACGGTTTAGGGTCCAGGTGAGGGTACGACAAGCTTTAGGGGGAGCGTACGTGTGAGGGCGCGGATTAGCGTCAGCGTACGGGTTAGAATTAGGGGACGGGTGAGGGTCAGGCTTCGGGGAAGGGTTAGGGTTAGGGTTCGGGCTAGGGTTAGGGTTATGGGACGGGGACGGTTTAGGGTCCAGGTGAGGGTACGACAACGCTTTAGGGGGAGCGTACGTGTGAGGGCGCGGGTTAGCGTCAGCGTACGGGTTAGGATTAGGGGACGGGTGAGGGCCAGGCTTCGGGGAAGGGTTAGGGTTAGGGTTCGGGCTAGGGTTAGGGTTAGGGGACGGGGACGGTTTAGGGTCCAGGTGAGGGTACGACAACGCTTTAGGGGGAGCGTAGGTGTGAGGGTGCGGGTTAGCGTCAGCGTACGGGTTAGGATTAGGGGACGGCTGAGGGTCAGGCTTCGGGGAAGGGTTAGGGTTAGGGTTCGGGCTAGGGTTAGGGTTAGGGGACGGGGACGGTTTAGGGTCCAGGTGAGGGTACGACAACGCTTTAGGGGGAGCGTACGTGTGAGGGCGCGGGTTAGTGTCAGCGTACGGGTTAGGATTAGGGGACAGCTGAGGGTCAGGCTTCGGGGAAGGGTTAGGGTTGGGGTTCGGGCTAGGGTTAGGGTTAGGGGACGGGGACGGTTTAGGGTCCAGGTGAGGGTACGACAACGCTTTAGGGGGAGCGTACGTGTGAGGGTGCGGGTTAGCGTCAGCGTACGGGTTAGGATTAGGGGACGGGTGAGGGTCAGGCTTCGGGGAAGGGTTAGGGTTAGGGTTCGGGCTAGGGTTAGGGTTAGGGGACGGAGACGGTTTAGGGTCCAGGTGAGGGTACGACAATGCTTTAGGGGGAGCGTACGTGTGAGGGCGCGGTTTAGCGTCAGCGTACGGGTTAGAATTAGGGGACGGGTGAGGGTCAGGCTTCGGGGAAGGGTTAGGGTTAGGGTTCGGGCTAGGGTTAGGGTTATGGGACGGGGACGGTTTAGGGTCCAGGTGAGGGTACGACAACGCTTTAGGGGGAGCGTACGTGTGAGGGCGCGGGTTAGCGTCAGCGTACGGGTTAGGATTAGGGGACGGGTGAGGGCCAGGCTTCGGGGAAGGGTTAGGGTTAGGGTTCGGGCTAGGGTTAGGGTTAGGGGACGGGGACGGTTTAGGGTCCAGGTGAGGGTACGACAACGCTTTAGGGGGAGCGTACGTGTGAGGGCACGGGTTAGCGTCAGCGTACGGGTTAGGATTAGGGGACGGGTGAGGGTCAGGCTTCGGGGAAGGGTTAGGGTTAGGGTTCGGGCTAGGGTTAGGGTTAGGGGACGGGGACGGTTTAGGGTCCAGGTGAGGGTACGACAACGCTTTAGGGGGAGCGTACGTGTGAGGGCGCGGGTTGGCGTCAGCGTACGGGTTAGGATTAGGGGACGGCTGAGGGTCAGGCTTCGGGGAAGGGTTAGGGTTAGGGTTCGAGCTAGGGTTAGGGTTAGGGGACAGGGACGGTTTAGGGTCCAGGTGAGGGTACGACAACGCTTTAGGGGGAGCGTACGTTTGAGGGCGCGGGTTAGTGTAGGCGTACGGGTTAGGATTAGGGGACGGGTGAGGGTCAGGCTTCGGGGAAGGGTTAGGGTTAGGGTTCGGGCTAGGGTTAGGGTTAGGGGACGGGGAAGGTTTAGGGTCCAGGTGAGGGTACGACAACGCTTTAGGGGGAGCGTACGTGTGAGGGCGCGGGTTAGCGTCAGCGTACGGGTTAGGATTAGGGGACGGGTGAGGGTCAGGCTTCGGGGAAGGGTTAGGGTTAGGGTTCGTTGTAGGGTTAGGGTTAGGGGACGGGGACGGTTTAGGGTCCAGGTGAGGGTACGACAACGCTTTAGGGGGAGCGTACGTGTGAGGGCGCGGGTTAGCGTCAGCGTACGGGTTAGGATTAGGGGACGGGTGAGGGTCAGGCTTCGGGGAAGGGTTAGGGTTAGGGTTCGGGCTAGGGTTAGGGTTAGGGGACGGGGACGGTTTAGGGTCCAGGTGAGGGTACGACAACGCTTTAGGGGGAGCGTACGTGTGAGGGCGTGGGTTAGCGTCAGTGTACGGGTTAGGATTAGGGGACGGGTGAGGGTCAGGCTTCGGGGAAGGGTTAGGGTTAGGGTTCGGGCTAGGGTTAGGGTTAGGGGACGGGGACGGTTTAGGGTCCAGGTGAGGGTACGACAACGCTTTAGGGGGAGCGTACGTGTGAGGGCGCGGGTTAGTGTCAGCGTACGGGTTAGGATTAGGGGACGGGTGAGGGTCAGGCTTCGGGGAAGGGTTAGGGTTAGGGTTCGGGCTAGGGTTAGGGTTAGGGGATGGGGACGGTTTAGGGTCCAGGTGAGGGTACGACAACGCTTTAGGGGGAGCGTACGTGTGAGGGCGCGGGTTAGTGTCAGCGTACGGGTTAGGATTAGGGGACGGGTGAGGGTCAGGCTTCGGGGCAGGGTTAGGGTTAGGGTTCGGGCTAGGGTTAGGGTTAGGGGACGGGGACGGTTTAGGGTCCAGGTGAGGGTACGACAACGCTTTAGGGGGAGCGTACGTGTGAGGGCGCGGGTTAGCGTCAGCGTACGGGTTAGGATTAGGGGACGGGTGAGGGTCAGGCTTCGGGGAAGGGTTAGGGTTAGGGTTCGGGCTAGGGTTAGGGTTAGGGGATGGGGACGGTTTAGGGTCCAGATGAGGGTACGACAACGCTTTAGGGGGAGCGTACGTGTGAGGGCGCGGGTTAGCGTCAGCGTACGGGTTAGGATTAGGGGACGGGTGAGGGTCAGGCTTCGGGGAAGGGTTAGGGTTAGGGTTCGGGCTAGGGTTAGGGTTAGGGGACGGGGACGGTTTAGGGTCCAGGTGAGGGTACGACAACGCTTTAGGGGGAGCGTACGTGTGAGGGTGCGGGTTAGCGTCAGCGTACGGGTTAGGATTAGGGGAGGGGTGAGGGTCAGGCTTCGGGGAAGGGTTAGGGTTAGGGTTCGGGCTAGGGTTAGGGTTAGGGGACGGGGACGGTTTAGGGTCCAGGTGAGGGTACGACAAGCTTTAGGGGGAGCGTACGTGTGAGGGCGCGGTTTAGCGTCAGCGTACGGGTTAGGATTAGGGGACGGGTGAGGGTCAGGCTTCGGGGAAGGGTTAGGGTTAGGGTTCGGGCTAGGGTTAGGGTTAGGGGACGGGGACGGTTTAGGGTCCAGGTGAGGGTACGACAACGCTTTAGGGGGAGCGTACGTGTGAGGGCGCGGGTTAGCGTCAGCGTACGGGTTAGGATTAGGGGACGGCTGAGGGTCAGGCTTCGGGGAAGGGTTAGGGTTAGGGTTCGAGCTAGGGTTAGGGTTAGGGGACAGGGACGGTTTAGGGTCCAGGTGAGGGTACGACAACGCTTTAGGGGGAGCGTACGTGTGAGGGCGCGGGTTAGTGTAGGCGTACGGGTTAGGATTAGGGGACGGGTGAGGGTCAGGCTTCGGGGAAGTGTTAGGGTTAGGGTTCGGGCTAGGGTTAGGGTTAGGGGACGGGGAAGGTTTAGGGTCCAGGTGAGGGTACGACAACGCTTTAGGGGGAGCGTAGGTGTGAGGGCGCGGGTTAGTGTCAGCGTATGGGTTAGGATTAGGGGACGGCTGAGGGTCAGGCTTCGGGGAAGGGTTAGGGTTAGGGTTCGGGCTAGGGTTAGGGTTAGGGGACGGGGACGGTTTAGGGTCCAGGTGAGGGTACGACAACGCTTTAGGGGGAGCGTAGGTGTGAGGGCGCGGGTTAGTGTCAGCGTACGGGTTAGGATTAGGGGACGGCTGAGGGTCAGGCTTCGGGGAAGGGTTAGGGTTAGGGTTCGGGCTAGGGTTAGGGTTAGGGGACGGGGACGGTTTAGGGTCCAGGTGAGGGTACGACAACGCTTTAGGGGGAGCGTACGTGTGAGGGCGCGGGTTAGTGTCAGCGTACGGGTTAGGATTAGGGGACAGCTGAGGGTCAGGCTTCGGGGAAGGGTTAGGGTTGGGGTTCGGGCTAGGGTTAGGGTTAGGGGACGGGGACGGTTTAGGGTCCAGGTGAGGGTACGACAACGCTTTAGGGGGAGCGTACGTGTGAGGGTGCGGGTTAGCGTCAGCGTACGGGTTAGGATTAGGGGACGGGTGAGGGTCAGGCTTCGGGGAAGGGTTAGGGTTAGGGTTCGGGCTAGGGTTAGGGTTAGGGGACGGGGACGGTTTAGGGTCCAGGTGAGGGTACGACAAGCTTTAGGGGGAGCGTACGTGTGAGGGCGCGGTTTAGCGTCAGCGTACGGGTTAGAATTAGGGGACGGGTGAGGGTCAGGCTTCGGGGAAGGGTTAGGGTTAGGGTTCGGGCTAGGGTTAGGGTTATGGGACGGGGACGGTTTAGGGTCCAGGTGAGGGTACGACAACGCTTTAGGGGGAGCGTACGTGTGAGGGCGCGGGTTAGCGTCAGCGTACGGGTTAGGATTAGGGGACGGGTGAGGGCCAGGCTTCGGGGAAGGGTTAGGGTTAGGGTTCGGGCTAGGGTTAGGGTTAGGGGACGGGGACGGTTTAGGGTCCAGGTGAGGGTACGACAACGCTTTAGGGGGAGCGTAGGTGTGAGGGTGCGGGTTAGCGTCAGCGTACGGGTTAGGATTAGGGGACGGCTGAGGGTCAGGCTTCGGGGAAGGGTTAGGGTTAGGGTTCGGGCTAGGGTTAGGGTTAGGGGACGGGGACGGTTTAGGGTCCAGGTGAGGGTACCACAACGCTTTAGGGGGAGCGTACGTGTGAGGGCGCGGGTTAGTGTCAGCGTACGGGTTAGGATTAGGGGACAGCTGAGGGTCAGGCTTCGGGGAAGGGTTAGGGTTGGGGTTCGGGCTAGGGTTAGGGTTAGGGGACGGGGACGGTTTAGGGTCCAGGTGAGGGTACGACAACGCTTTAGGGGGAGCGTACGTGTGAGGGTGCGGGTTAGCGTCAGCGTACGGGTTAGGATTAGGGGACGGGTGAGGGTCAGGCTTCGGGGAAGGGTTAGGGTTAGGGTTCGGGCTAGGGTTAGGGTTAGGGGACGGGGACGGTTTAGGGTCCAGGTGAGGGTACGACAATGCTTTAGGGGGAGCGTACGTGTGAGGGCGCGGTTTAGCGTCAGCGTACGGGTTAGAATTAGGGGACGGGTGAGGGTCAGGCTTCGGGGAAGGGTTAGGGTTAGGGTTCGGGCTAGGGTTAGGGTTATGGGACGGGGACGGTTTAGGGTCCAGGTGAGGGTACGACAACGCTTTAGGGGGAGCGTACGTGTGAGGGCGCGGGTTAGCGTCAGCGTACGGGTTAGGATTAGGGGACGGGTGAGGGCCAGGCTTCGGGGAAGGGTTAGGGTTAGGGTTCGGGCTAGGGTTAGGGTTAGGGGACGGGGACGGTTTAGGGTCCAGGTGAGGGTACGACAACGCTTTAGGGGGAGCGTACGTGTGAGGGCACGGGTTAGCGTCAGCGTACGGGTTAGGATTAGGGGACGGGTGAGGGTCAGGCTTCGGGGAAGGGTTAGGGTTAGGGTTCGGGCTAGGGTTAGGGTTAGGGGACGGGGACGGTTTAGGGTCCAGGTGAGGGTACGACAACGCTTTAGGGGGAGCGTACGTGTGAGGGCGCGGGTTGGCGTCAGCGTACGGGTTAGGATTAGGGGACGGCTGAGGGTCAGGCTTCGGGGAAGGGTTAGGGTTAGGGTTCGAGCTAGGGTTAGGGTTAGGGGACAGGGACGGTTTAGGGTCCAGGTGAGGGTACGACAACGCTTTAGGGGGAGCGTACGTTTGAGGGCGCGGGTTAGTGTAGGCGTACGGGTTAGGATTAGGGGACGGGTGAGGGTCAGGCTTCGGGGAAGTGTTAGGGTTAGTGTTCGGGCTAGGGTTAGGGTTAGGGGACGGGGAAGGTTTAGGGTCCAGGTGAGGGTACGACAACGCTTTAGGGGGAGCGTAGGTGTGAGGGCGCGGGTTAGTGTCAGCGTATGGGTTAGGATTAGGGGACGGCTGAGGGTCAGGCTTCGGGGAAGGGTTAGGGTTAGGGTTCGGGCTAGGGTTAGGGTTAGGGGACGGGGACGGTTTAGGGTCCAGGTGAGGGTACGACAACGCTTTAGGGGGAGCGTAGGTGTGAGGGCGCGGGTTAGTGTCAGCGTACGGGTTAGGATTAGGGGACGGCTGAGGGTCAGGCTTCGGGGAAGGGTTAGGGTTAGGGTTCGGGCTAGGGTTAGGGTTAGGGGACGGGGACGGTTTAGGGTCCAGGTGAGGGTACGACAACGCTTTAGGGGGAGCGTACGTGTGAGGGCGCGGGTTAGTGTCAGCGTACGGGTTAGGATTAGGGGACAGCTGAGGGTCAGGCTTCGGGGAAGGGTTAGGTTTGGGGTTCGGGCTAGGGTTAGGGTTAGGGGACGGGGACGGTTTAGGGTCCAGGTGAGGGTACGACAACGCTTTAGGGGGAGCGTACGTGTGAGGGCGCGGGTTAGTGTCAGCGTACGGGTTAGGATTAGGGGACGGGTGAGGTTCAGGCTTCGGGCAAGGGTTAGGGTTAGGGTTCGGGCTAGGGTTAGGGTTAGGGGACTGGGACGCTTTAGGGTCCAGGTGAGGATACGACAACGCTTTAGGGGGAGCGTAGGTGTGAGGGCGCGGGTTAGTGTCAGCGTACGGGTTAGGATTAGGGGACGGCTGAGGGTCAGGCTTCGGGGAAGGGTTAGGGTTAGGGTTCGGACTGGGTTAGGGTTAGGGGACAGGGACGGTTTAGGGTCCAGATGAGGGTACGACAACGCTTTAGGGGGAGCGTACGTGTGAGGGCGCGGGTTAGTGTAGGCGTACGGGTTAGGATTAGGGGACGGGTGAGGGTCAGGCTTCGGGGAAGTGTTAGGGTTAGGGTTCGGGCTAGGGTTAGGGTTAGGGGACGGGGAAGGTTTAGGGTCCAGGTGAGGGTACGACAAAGCTTTAGGGGGAGCGTAGGTGTGAGGGCGCGGGTTAGTGTCAGCGTATGGGTTAGGATTAGGGGACGGCTGAGGGTCAGGCTTCGGGGAAGGGTTAGGGTTAGGGTTCGGGCTAGGGTTAGGGTTAGGGGACGGGGACGGTTTAGGGTCCAGGTGAGGGTACGACAATGCTTTAGGGGGAGCGTACGTGTGAGGGCGCGGGTTAGTGTAGGCGTACGGGTTAGGATTAGGGGACAGGTGAGGGTCAGGCTTCGGGGAAGGGTTAGGGTTAGGGTTCGGGCTAGGGTTAGGGTTAGGGGACGGGGACGTTTTAGGGTCCAGGTGAGGGTACGATAACGCTTTAGGGGGAGCGTACGTGTGAGGGCGCGGGTTAGTGTCAGCGTACGGGTTCGGATTAGGGGACGGCTGAGGGTCAGGCTTCGGGGAAGGGTTAGGGTTAGGGTGCGGGCTAGGGTTAGGGTTAGGGGACGGGGACGGTTTAGGGTCCAGGTGAGGGTACGACAACGCTTTAGGGGGAGCGTACGTGTGAGGGCGCGGGTTAGTGTCAGCGTACGGGTTAGGATTAGGGGACGGGTGAGGGTCAGGCTTCGGGGAAGGGTTAGGGTTAGGGTTCGGGCTAGGGTTAGGGTTAGGGGACGGGGACGGTTTAGGGTCCAGGTGAGGGTACGACAACGCTTTAGGGGGAGCGTAGGTGTGAGGGCGCGGGTTAGTGTCAGCGTACGGGTTAGGATTAGGGGACGGGTGAGTGTCAGGCTTCGGGGAAGGGTTAGGGTTAGGGTTCGAGCTAGGTTAGGGTTAGGGGACGGGGACGGTTTAGGGTCCAGGTGAGGGTACGACAACGCTTTAGGGGGAGCTTACGTGTGAGGGCGCGGGTTAGTGTCAGCGTACGGGTTAGGATTAGGGGACGGGTGAGGGTCAGGCTTCGGGGAAGGGTTAGGGTTAGGGTTCGGGCTAGGTTTAGGGTTAGGGGACGGGGACGGTTTAGGGTCCAGGTGAGGGTACGACAACGCTTTAGGGGTAGCGTACGTGTGAGGGCGCGGGTTAGTGTCAGCGTACGGGTTAGGATTAGGGGACTGGTGAGGGTCAGGCTTCGGGGAAGGGTTAGGGTTAGGGTTCGGGCTAGGGTTAGGGTTAGGGGACGGGGACGGTTTAGGGTCCAGGTGAGGGTACGACAACGCTTTAGGGGGAGCATACGTGTGAGGGCGCGGGTTAGTGTCAGCGTACGGGTTAGGATTAGGGGACGGCTGAGGGTCAGGCTTCGGGGAAGGGTTAGGGTTGGGGTTCGGGCTAGGGTTAGGGTTAGGGGACGGGGACGGTTTAGGGTCCAGGTGAGGGTACGACAACGCTTTAGGGGGAGCGTACGTGTGAGGGCGCGGGTTAGTGTAGGCGTACGGGTTAGGATTAGGGGACGGGTGAGGGTCAGGCTTCGGGGAAGTGTTAGGGTTAGGGTTCGGGCTAGGGTTAGGGTTAGGGGACGGGGAAGGTTTAGGGTCCAGGTGAGGGTACAACAACGCTTTAGGGGGAGCGTAGGTGTGAGGGCGCGGGTTAGTGTCAGCGTATGGGTTAGGATTAGGGGACGGCTGAGTGTCAGGCTTCGGGGAAGGGTTAGGGTTAGGGTTCGGGCTAGGGTTAGGGTTAGGGGACGGGGACGGTTTAGGGTCCAGGTGAGGGTACGACAACGCTTTAGGGGGAGCGTAGGTGTGAGGGCGCGGGTTAGTGTCAGCGTACGGGTGAGGATTAGGGGACGGCTGAGGGTCAGGCTTCGGGGAAAGGTTAGGGTTAGGGTTCGGGCTAGGGTTAGGGTTAGGGGACGGGGACGGTTTAGGGTGCAGGTGAGGGTACGACAATGCTTTAGGGGGAGCGTACGTGTGAGGGCGCGGGTTAGTGTAGGCGTACGGGTTAGGATTAGGGGACAGGTGAGGATCAGGCTTCGGGGAAGGGTTAGGGTTAGGGTTCGGGCTAGGGTTAGGGTTAGGGGACGGGGACGGTTTAGGGTCCAGGTGAGGGTACGACAATGCTTTAGGGGGAGCGTACGTGTGAGGGCGCGGGTTATTGTAGGCGTACGGGTTAGGATTAGGGGACAGGTGAGGATCAGGCTTCGGGGAAGGGTTAGGGTTAGGGTTCGGGCTAGGGTTAGGGTTAGGGGACGGGGACGGTTTAGGGTCCAGGTGAGGGTACGACAACGCTTTAGGGGGAGCGTAGGTGTGAGGGCACGGGTTAGTGTCAGCGTACGGGTTAGGATTAGGGGACGGGTGAGGGTCAGGCTTCGGGGAAGGGTTAGGGTTAGGGTTCGGGCTAGGGTTAGGGTTAGGGGACGGGGACGTTTTAGGGTCCAGGTGAGGGTACGACAACGCTTTAGGGGGAGCGAAGGTGTGAGGGCGCGGGTTAGTGTCAGCGTACGGGTTAGGATTAGGGGACGGGTGAGGGTCAGGCTTCGGGGAAGGGTTAGGGTTAGGGTTCGGGCGAGGGTTAGGGTTAAGGGACGGGGACGGTTTAGGGTCCAGGTGAGGGTACGACAACGCTTTAGGGGGAGCGTACGTGTGAGGGCGCGGGTTAGTGTCAGCGTACGGGTTAGGATTAGGGGACGGCTGAGGGTCAGGCCTCGGGGAAGGGTTAGGGTTAGGGTTCGGGCTAGGGTTAGGGTTAGGGGACGGGGAAGGTTTAGGGTCCAGGTGAGGGTACGACAACGCTTTAGGGGGAGCGTACGTGTGAGGTCGCGGGTTAGTGTAGGCGTACGGGTTAGGATTAGGGGACGGGTGAGTGTCAGGCTTCGGGGAAGGGTTAGGGTTAGGGTTCGGGCTAGGGTTAGGGTTAGGGGACGGGGATGGTTTAGGGTCCAGGTGAGGGTACGACAACGCTTTAGGGGGAGCGTACGTGTGAGGGCGCGGGTTAGCGTCAGCGTACGGGTTAGGATTAGGGGACGGGTGAGGGTCAGGTTTCGGGGAAGGGTTAGGGTTAGGGTTCGGGCTAGAGTTAGGGTTAGGGGACGGGGACGGTTTAGGGTCCAGGTGAGGGTACGACAACGCTTTAGGGGGTGCGTACGTGTGAGGGCGCGGGTTAGCGTCAGCGTACGGGTTAGGATTAGGGGACGGGTGAGGGTCAGGCTTCGGGGAAGGGTTAGGGTTAGGGTTCGGGCTAGGGTTAGGGTTAGGGGAGGGGACGGTTTAGGGTCCAGGTGAGGGTACGACAACGCTTTAGGGGGAGCGTACGTGTGAGGGCGCGGGTTAGCGTCAGCGTACGGGTTAGGATTAGGGGACGGTGAGGGTCAGGCTTCGGGGAAGGGTTAGGGTTAGGGTTCGGGCTAGGGTTAGGCTTAGGGGACGGGGAAGGTTTAGGGTCCAGGTGAGGGTACGACAACGCTTTAGGGGGAGCGTACTTGTGAGGGCGCGGGTTAGGGTCAGCGTACGGGTTAGGATTAGGGGACGGGTGAGGGTCAGGCTTCGGGGAAGGGTTAGGGTTAGGGTTCGGGCTAGGGTTAGGGTTAGGGGACGGGGACGGTTTAGGGTCCATGTGAGGGTACGACAACGCTTTAGGGGGAGCGTACGTGTGAGGGCGCGCGTTAGTGTCAGCGTACGGGTTAGGATTAGGGGACGGGTGAGGGTCAGGCTTCGGGGAAGGGTTAGGGTTAGGGTTCGGGCTAGGGTTAGGGTTAGGGGACGGGGACGGTTTAGGGTCCAGGTGAGGGTACGACAACGCTTTAGGGGGAGCGTACGTGTGAGGGCGCGGGTTAGTGTCAGCGTACGTGTTAGGATTAGGGGACGGGTGAGGGTCAGGCTTCGGGGAAGGGTTAGGGTTAGGGTTCGGGCTAGGGTTAGGGTTAGGGGACGGGGACGGTTTAGGGTCCAGGTGAGGGTACGACAACGCTTTAGGGGGAGCGTACGTGTGAGGGCGCGGGTTAGCGTCAGCGTACGGGTTAGGATTAGGGGACGGGTGAGGGTCAGGCTTCGGGGAAGGGTTAGGGTTAGGGTTCGGGCTAGGGTTAGGGTTAGGGGACGGGGACGGTTTAGGGTCCAGGTGAGGGTACGACAACGCTTTAGGGGGAGCGTACGTGTGAGGGCGCGGGTTAGCGTCAGCGTACGGGTTAGGATTAGGGGACGGGTGAGGGTCAGGCTTCGGGGAAGGGTTAGGGTTAGGGTTCGGGCTAGGGTTAGGGTTAGGGGACGGGGACGGTTTAGGGTCCAGGTGAGGGTACGACAACGCTTTAGGGGGAGCGTATGTGTGAGGGCGCGGGTTAGCGTCAGCGTACGGGTTAGGATTAGGGGACGGGTGAGGGTCAGGCTTCGGGGAAGTGTTAGGGTTAGGGTTCGGGCTAGGGTTAGGGTTAGGGGACGGGGACGGTTTAGGGTCCAGGTGAGGGTACGACAACGCTTTAGGGGGAGCGTACGTGTGAGGGCGCGGGTTAGCGTCAGCGTACGGGTTAGGATTAGGGGACGGTGAGGGTCAGGCTTCGGGGAAGGGTTAGGGTTAGGGTTCGGGCTAGGGTTAGGGTTAGGGGACGGGGAAGGTTTAGGGTCCAGGTGAGGGTACGACAACGCTTTAGGGGGAGCGTAGGTGTGAGGGCGCGGGTTAGTGTCAGCGTATGGGTTAGGATTAGGGGACGGCTGAGGGTCAGGCTTCGGGGAAGGGTTAGGGTTAGGGTTCGGGCTAGGGTTAGGGTTAGGGGACGGGGACGGTTTAGGGTCCAGGTGAGGGTACGACAACGCTTTAGGGGGAGCGTAGGTGTGAGGGCGCGGGTTAGTGTCAGCGTACGGGTTAGGATTAGGGGACGGCTGAGCTTCAGGCTTCGGGGAAGGGTTAGGGTTAGGGTTCGGGCTAGGGTTAGGGTTAGGGGACGGGGACGGTTTAGGGTCCAGGTGAGGGTACGACAACGCTTTAGGGGGAGCGTACGTGTGAGGGCGCGGGTTAGTGTCAGCGTACGGGTTAGGATTAGGGGACAGCTGAGGGTCAGGCTTCGGGGAAGGGTTAGGGTTGGGGTTCGGGCTAGGGTTAGGGTTAGGGGACGGGGACGGTTTAGGGTCCAGGTGAGGGTACGACAACGCTTTAGGGGGAGCGTACGTGTGAGGGTGCGGGTTAGCGTCAGCGTACGGGTTAGGATTAGGGGACGGGTGAGGGTCAGGCTTCGGGGAAGGGTTAGGGTTAGGGTTCGGGCTAGGGTTAGGGTTAGGGGACGGGGACGGTTTAGGGTCCAGGTGAGGGTACGACAAGCTTTAGGGGGAGCGTACGTGTGAGGGCGCGGTTTAGCGTCAGCGTACGGGTTAGAATTAGGGGACGGGTGAGGGTCAGGCTTCGGGGAAGGGTTAGGGTTAGGGTTCGGGCTAGGGTTAGGGTTATGGGACGGGGACGGTTTAGGGTCCAGGTGAGGGTACGACAACGCTTTAGGGGGAGCGTACGTGTGAGGGCGCGGGTTAGCGTCAGCGTACGGGTTAGGATTAGGGGACGGGTGAGGGCCAGGCTTCGGGGAAGGGTTAGGGTTAGGGTTCGGGCTAGGGTTAGGGTTAGGGGACGGGGACGGTTTAGGGTCCAGGTGAGGGTACGACAACGCTTTAGGGGGAGCGTAGGTGTGAGGGTGCGGGTTAGCGTCAGCGTACGGGTTAGGATTAGGGGACGGCTGAGGGTCAGGCTTCGGGGAAGGGTTAGGGTTAGGGTTCGGGCTAGGGTTAGGGTTAGGGGACGGGGACGGTTTAGGGTCCAGGTGAGGGTACGACAACGCTTTAGGGGGAGCGTACGTGTGAGGGCGCGGGTTAGTGTCAGCGTACGGGTTAGGATTAGGGTACAGCTGAGGGTCAGGCTTCGGGGAAGGGTTAGGGTTGGGGTTCGGGCTAGGGTTAGGGTTAGGGGACGGGGACGGTTTAGGGTCCAGGTGAGGGTACGACAACGCTTTAGGGGGAGCGTACGTGTGAGGGTGCGGGTTAGCGTCAGCGTACGGGTTAGGATTAGGGGACGGGTGAGGGTCAGGCTTCGGGGAAGGGTTAGGGTTAGGGTTCGGGCTAGGGTTAGGGTTAGGGGACGGGGACGGTTTAGGGTCCAGGTGAGGGTACGACAATGCTTTAGGGGGAGCGTACGTGTGAGGGCGCGGTTTAGCGTCAGCGTACGGGTTAGAATTAGGGGACGGGTGAGGGTCAGGCTTCGGGGAAGGGTTAGGGTTAGGGTTCGGGCTAGGGTTAGGGTTATGGGACGGGGACGGTTTAGGGTCCAGGTGAGGGTACGACAACGCTTTAGGGGGAGCGTACGTGTGAGGGCGCGGGTTAGCGTCAGCGTACGGGTTAGGATTAGGGGACGGGTGAGGGCCAGGCTTCGGGGAAGGGTTAGGGTTAGGGTTCGGGCTAGGGTTAGGGTTAGGGGACGGGGACGGTTTAGGGTCCAGGTGAGGGTACGACAACGCTTTAGGGGGAGCGTACGTGTGAGGGCACGGGTTAGCGTCAGCGTACGGGTTAGGATTAGGGGACGGGTGAGGGTCAGGCTTCGGGGAAGGGTTAGGGTTAGGGTTCGGGCTAGGGTTAGGGTTAGGGGACGGGGACGGTTTAGGGTCCAGGTGAGGGTACGACAACGCTTTAGGGGGAGCGTACGTGTGAGGGCGCGGGTTGGCGTCAGCGTACGGGTTAGGATTAGGGGACGGCTGAGGGTCAGGCTTCGGGGAAGGGTTAGGGTTAGGGTTCGAGCTAGGGTTAGGGTTAGGGGACAGGGACGGTTTAGGGTCCAGGTGAGGGTACGACAACGCTTTAGGGGGAGCGTACGTTTGAGGGCGCGGGTTAGTGTAGGCGTACGGGTTAGGATTAGGGGACGGGTGAGGGTCAGGCTTCGGGGAAGTGTTAGGGTTAGGGTTCGGGCTAGGGTTAGGGTTAGGGGACGGGGAAGGTTTAGGGTCCAGGTGAGGGTACGACAACGCTTTAGGGGGAGCGTAGGTGTGAGGGCGCGGGTTAGTGTCAGCGTATGGGTTAGGATTAGGGGACGGCTGAGGGTCAGGCTTCGGGGAAGGGTTAGGGTTAGGGTTCGGGCTAGGGTTAGGGTTAGGGGACGGGGACGGTTTAGGGTCCAGGTGAGGGTACGACAACGCTTTAGGGGGAGCGTAGGTGTGAGGGCGCGGGTTAGTGTCAGCGTACGGGTTAGGATTAGGGGACGGCTGAGGGTCAGGCTTCGGGGAAGGGTTAGGGTTAGGGTTCGGGCTAGGGTTAGGGTTAGGGGACGGGGACGGTTTAGGGTCCAGGTGAGGGTACGACAACGCTTTAGGGGGAGCGTACGTGTGAGGGCGCGGGTTAGTGTCAGCGTACGGGTTAGGATTAGGGGACAGCTGAGGGTCAGGCTTCGGGGAAGGGTTAGGTTTGGGGTTCGGGCTAGGGTTAGGGTTAGGGGACGGGGACGGTTTAGGGTCCAGGTGAGGGTACGACAACGCTTTAGGGGGAGCGTACGTGTGAGGGCGCGGGTTAGTGTCAGCGTACGGGTTAGGATTAGGGGACGGGTGAGGTTCAGGCTTCGGGCAAGGGTTAGGGTTAGGGTTCGGGCTAGGGTTAGGGTTAGGGGACTGGGACGCTTTAGGGTCCAGGTGAGGATACGACAACGCTTTAGGGGGAGCGTAGGTGTGAGGGCGCGGGTTAGTGTCAGCGTACGGGTTAGGATTAGGGGACGGCTGAGGGTCAGGCTTCGGGGAAGGGTTAGGGTTAGGGTTCGGACTGGGTTAGGGTTAGGGGACAGGGACGGTTTAGGGTCCAGATGAGGGTACGACAACGCTTTAGGGGGAGCGTACGTGTGAGGGCGCGGGTTAGTGTAGGCGTACGGGTTAGGATTAGGGGACGGGTGAGGGTCAGGCTTCGGGGAAGTGTTAGGGTTAGGGTTCGGGCTAGGGTTAGGGTTAGGGGACGGGGAAGGTTTAGGGTCCAGGTGAGGGTACGACAAAGCTTTAGGGGGAGCGTAGGTGTGAGGGCGCGGGTTAGTGTCAGCGTATGGGTTAGGATTAGGGGACGGCTGAGGGTCAGGCTTCGGGGAAGGGTTAGGGTTAGGGTTCGGGCTAGGGTTAGGGTTAGGGGACGGGGACGGTTTAGGGTCCAGGTGAGGGTACGACAATGCTTTAGGGGGAGCGTACGTGTGAGGGCGCGGGTTAGTGTAGGCGTACGGGTTAGGATTAGGGGACAGGTGAGGGTCAGGCTTCGGGGAAGGGTTAGGGTTAGGGTTCGGGCTAGGGTTAGGGTTAGGGGACGGGGACGTTTTAGGGTCCAGGTGAGGGTACGATAACGCTTTAGGGGGAGCGTACGTGTGAGGGCGCGGGTTAGTGTCAGCGTACGGGTTCGGATTAGGGGACGGCTGAGGGTCAGGCTTCGGGGAAGGGTTAGGGTTAGGGTGCGGGCTAGGGTTAGGGTTAGGGGACGGGGACGGTTTAGGGTCCAGGTGAGGGTACGACAACGCTTTAGGGGGAGCGTACGTGTGAGGGCGCGGGTTAGTGTCAGCGTACGGGTTAGGATTAGGGGACGGGTGAGGGTCAGGCTTCGGGGAAGGGTTAGGGTTAGGGTTCGGGCTAGGGTTAGGGTTAGGGGACGGGGACGGTTTAGGGTCCAGGTGAGGGTACGACAACGCTTTAGGGGGAGCGTAGGTGTGAGGGCGCGGGTTAGTGTCAGCGTACGGGTTAGGATTAGGGGACGGGTGAGTGTCAGGCTTCGGGGAAGGGTTAGGGTTAGGGTTCGAGCTAGGTTAGGGTTAGGGGACGGGGACGGTTTAGGGTCCAGGTGAGGGTACGACAACGCTTTAGGGGGAGCTTACGTGTGAGGGCGCGGGTTAGTGTCAGCGTACGGGTTAGGATTAGGGGACGGGTGAGGGTCAGGCTTCGGGGAAGGGTTAGGGTTAGGGTTCGGGCTAGGTTTAGGGTTAGGGGACGGGGACGGTTTAGGGTCCAGGTGAGGGTACGACAACGCTTTAGGGGTAGCGTACGTGTGAGGGCGCGGGTTAGTGTCAGCGTACGGGTTAGGATTAGGGGACTGGTGAGGGTCAGGCTTCGGGGAAGGGTTAGGGTTAGGGTTCGGGCTAGGGTTAGGGTTAGGGGACGGGGACGGTTTAGGGTCCAGGTGAGGGTACGACAACGCTTTAGGGGGAGCGTACGTGTGAGGGCGCGGGTTAGTGTCAGCGTACGGGTTAGGATTAGGGGACGGCTGAGGGTCAGGCTTCGGGGAAGGGTTAGGGTTGGGGTTCGGGCTAGGGTTAGGGTTAGGGGACGGGGACGGTTTAGGGTCCAGGTGAGGGTACGACAACGCTTTAGGGGGAGCGTACGTGTGAGGGCGCGGGTTAGTGTAGGCGTACGGGTTAGGATTAGGGGACGGGTGAGGGTCAGGCTTCGGGGAAGTGTTAGGGTTAGGGTTCGGGCTAGGGTTAGGGTTAGGGGACGGGGAAGGTTTAGGGTCCAGGTGAGGGTACGACAACGCTTTAGGGGGAGCGTAGGTGTGAGGGCGCGGGTTAGTGTCAGCGTATGGGTTAGGATTAGGGGACGGCTGAGTGTCAGGCTTCGGGGAAGGGTTAGGGTTAGGGTTCGGGCTAGGGTTAGGGTTAGGGGACGGGGACGGTTTAGGGTCCAGGTGAGGGTACGACAACGCTTTAGGGGGAGCGTAGGTGTGAGGGCGCGGGTTAGTGTCAGCGTACGGGTGAGGATTAGGGGACGGCTGAGGGTCAGGCTTCGGGGAAAGGTTAGGGTTAGGGTTCGGGCTAGGGTTAGGGTTAGGGGACGGGGACGGTTTAGGGTGCAGGTGAGGGTACGACAATGCTTTAGGGGGAGCGTACGTGTGAGGGCGTGGTTTAGTGTAGGCGTACGGGTTAGGATTAGGGGACAGGTGAGGATCAGGCTTCGGGGAAGGGTTAGGGTTAGGGTTCGGGCTAGGGTTAGGGTTAGGGGACGGGGACGGTTTAGGGTCCAGGTGAGGGTACGACAATGCTTTAGGGGGAGCGTACGTGTGAGGGCGCGGGTTAGTGTAGGCGTACGGGTTAGGATTAGGGGACAGGTGAGGATCAGGCTTCGGGGAAGGGTTAGGGTTAGGGTTCGGGCTAGGGTTAGGGTTAGGGGACGGGGACGGTTTAGGGTCCAGGTGAGGGTACGACAACGCTTTAGGGGGAGCGTAGGTGTGAGGGCACGGGTTAGTGTCAGCGTACGGGTTAGGATTAGGGGACGGGTGAGGGTCAGGCTTCGGGGAAGGGTTAGGGTTAGGGTTCGGGCTAGGGTTAGGGTTAGGGGACGGGGACGTTTTAGGGTCCAGGTGAGGGTACGACAACGCTTTAGGGGGAGCGAAGGTGTGAGGGCGCGGGTTAGTGTCAGCGTACGGGTTAGGATTAGGGGACGGGTGAGGGTCAGGCTTCGGGGAAGGGTTAGGGTTAGGGTTCGGGCGAGGGTTAGGGTTAAGGGACGGGGACGGTTTAGGGTCCAGGTGAGGGTACGACAACGCTTTAGGGGGAGCGTACGTGTGAGGGCGCGGGTTAGTGTCAGCGTACGGGTTAGGATTAGGGGACGGCTGAGGGTCAGGCCTCGGGGAAGGGTTAGGGTTAGGGTTCGGGCTAGGGTTAGGGTTAGGGGACGGGGAAGGTTTAGGGTCCAGGTGAGGGTACGACAACGCTTTAGGGGGAGCGTACGTGTGAGGTCGCGGGTTAGTGTAGGCGTACGGGTTAGGATTAGGGGACGGGTGAGTGTCAGGCTTCGGGGAAGGGTTAGGGTTAGGGTTCGGGCTAGGGTTAGGGTTAGGGGACGGGGATGGTTTAGGGTCCAGGTGAGGGTACGACAACGCTTTAGGGGGAGCGTACGTGTGAGGGCGCGGGTTAGCGTCAGCGTACGGGTTAGGATTAGGGGACGGGTGAGGGTCAGGTTTCGGGGAAGGGTTAGGGTTAGGGTTCGGGCTAGAGTTAGGGTTAGGGGACGGGGACGGTTTAGGGTCCAGGTGAGGGTACGACAACGCTTTAGGGGGAGCGTACGTGTGAGGGCGCGGGTTAGCGTCAGCGTACGGGTTAGGATTAGGGGACGGGTGAGGGTCAGGCTTCGGGGAAGGGTTAGGGTTAGGGTTCGGGCTAGGGTTAGGGTTAGGGGAGGGGACGGTTTAGGGTCCAGGTGAGGGTACGACAACGCTTTAGGGGGAGCGTACGTGTGAGGGCGCGGGTTAGCGTCAGCGTACGGGTTAGGATTAGGGGACGGTGAGGGTCAGGCTTCGGGGAAGGGTTAGGGTTAGGGTTCGGGCTAGGGTTAGGCTTAGGGGACGGGGAAGGTTTAGGGTCCAGGTGAGGGTACGACAACGCTTTAGAGGGAGCGTACTTGTGAGGGCGCGGGTTAGGGTCAGCGTACGGGTTAGGATTAGGGGACGGGTGAGGGTCAGGCTTCGGGGAAGGGTTAGGGTTAGGGTTCGGGCTAGGGTTAGGGTTAGGGGACGGGGACGGTTTAGGGTCCAGGTGAGGGTACGACAACGCTTTAGGGGGAGCGTACGTGTGAGGGCGCGCGTTAGTGTCAGCGTACGGGTTAGGATTAGGGGACGGGTGAGGGTCAGGCTTCGGGGAAGGGTTAGGGTTAGGGTTCGGGCTAGGGTTAGGGTTAGGGGACGGGGACGGTTTAGGGTCCAGGTGAGGGTACGACAACGCTTTAGGGGGAGCGTACGTGTGAGGGCGCGGGTTAGTGTCAGCGTACGGGTTAGGATTAGGGGACGGGTGAGGGTCAGGCTTCGGGGAAGGGTTAGGGTTAGGGTTCGGGCTAGGGTTAGGGTTAGGGGACGGGGACGGTTTAGGGTCCAGGTGAGGGTACGACAACGCTTTAGGGGGAGCGTACGTGTGAGGGCGCGGGTTAGCGTCAGCGTACGGGTTAGGATTAGGGGACGGGTGAGGGTCAGGCTTCGGGGAAGGGTTAGGGTTAGGGTTCGGGCTAGGGTTAGGGTTAGGGGACGGGGACGGTTTAGGGTCCAGGTGAGGGTACGACAACGCTTTAGGGGGAGCGTACGTGTGAGGGCGCGGGTTAGCGTCAGCGTACGGGTTAGGATTAGGGGACGGGTGAGGGTCAGGCTTCGGGGAAGGGTTAGGGTTAGGGTTCGGGCTAGGGTTAGGGTTAGGGGACGGGGACGGTTTAGGGTCCAGGTGAGGGTACGACAACGATTTAGGGGGAGCGTATGTGTGAGGGCGCGGGTTAGCGTCAGCGTACGGGTTAGGATTAGGGGACGGGTGAGGGTCAGGCTTCAGGGAAGTGTTAGGGTTAGGGTTCGGGCTAGGGTTAGGGTTAGGGGACGGGGACGGTTTAGGGTCCAGGTGAGGGTACGACAACGCTTTAGGGGGAGCGTACGTGTGAGGGCGCGGGTTAGCGTCAGCGTACGGGTTAGGATTAGGGGACGGTGAGGGTCAGGCTTCGGGGAAGGGTTAGGGTTAGGGTTCGGGCTAGGGTTAGGCTTAGGGGACGGGGAAGGTTTAGGGTCCAGGTGAGGGTACGACAACGCTTTAGGGGGAGCGTACTTGTGAGGGCGCGGGTTAGGGTCAGCGTACGGGTTAGGATTAGGGGACGGGTGAGGGTCAGGCTTCGGGGAAGGGTTAGGGTTAGGGTTCGGGCTAGGGTTAGGGTTAGGGGACGGGGACGGTTTAGGGTCCAGGTGAGGGTACGACAACGCTTTAGGGGGAGCGTATGTGTGAGGGTGCGGGTTAGCGTCAGCGTACGGGTTAGGATTAGGGGACGGGTGAGGGTCAGGCTTCGGGGAAGTGTTAGGGTTAGGGTTCGGGCTAGGGTTAGGGTTAGGGGACGGGGACGGTTTAGGGTCCAGGTGAGGGTACGACAACGCTTTAGGGGGAGCGTACGTGTGAGGGCGCGGGTTAGCGTCAGCGTACGGGTTAGGATTAGGGGACGGTGAGGGTCAGGCTTCGGGGAAGGGTTAGGGTTAGGGTTCGGGCTAGGGTTAGGCTTAGGGGACGGGGAAGGTTTAGGGTCCAGGTGAGGGTACGACAACGCTTTAGGGGGAGCGTACTTGTGAGGGCGCGGGTTAGGGTCAGCGTACGGGTTAGGATTAGGGGACGGGTGAGGGTCAGGCTTCGGGGAAGGGTTAGGGTTAGGGTTCGGGCTAGGGTTAGGGTTAGGGGACGGGGACGGTTTAGGGTCCAGGTGAGGGTACGACAACGCTTTAGGGGGAGCGTACGTGTGAGGGCGCGCGTTAGTGTCAGCGTACGGGTTAGGATTAGGGGACGGGTGAGGGTCAGGCTTCGGGGAAGGGTTAGGGTTAGGGTTCGGGCTAGGGTTAGGGTTAGGGGACGGGGACGGTTTAGGGTCCAGGTGAGGGTACGACAACGCTTTAGGGGGAGCGTACGTGTGAGGGCGCGGGTTAGTGTCAGCGTACGGGTTAGGATTAGGGGACGGGTGAGGGTCAGGCTTCGGGGAAGGGTTAGGGTTAGGGTTCGGGCTAGGGTTAGGGTTAGGGGACGGGGACGGTTTAGGGTCCAGGTGAGGGTACGACAACGCTTTAGGGGGAGCGTACGTGTGAGGGCGCGGGTTAGCGTCAGCGTACGGGTTAGGATTAGGGGACGGGTGAGGGTCAGGCTTCGGGGAAGGGTTAGGGTTAGGGTTCGGGCTAGGGTTAGGGTTAGGGGACGGGGACGGTTTAGGGTCCAGGTGAGGGTACGACAACGCTTTAGGGGGAGCGTACGTGTGAGGGCGTGGGTTAGCGTCAGCGTACGGGTTAGGATTAGGGGACGGGTGAGGGTCAGGCTTCGGGGAAGGGTTAGGGTTAGGGTTCGGGCTAGGGTTAGGGTTAGGGGACGGGGACGGTTTAGGGTCCAGGTGAGGGTACGACAACGCTTTAGGGGGAGCGTATGTGTGAGGGCGCGGGTTAGCGTCAGCGTACGGGTTAGGATTAGGGGACGGGTGAGGGTCAGGCTTCGGGGAAGTGTTAGGGTTAGGGTTCGGGCTAGGGTTAGGGTTAGGGGACGGGGACGGTTTAGGGTCCAGGTGAGGGTACGACAACGCTTTAGGGGGAGGGTACGTGTGAGGGCGCGGGTTAGCGTCAGCGTACGGGTTAGGATTAGGGGACGGATGAGGGTCAGGCTTCGGGGAAGGGTTAGGGTTAGGGTTCGGGCTAGGGTTAGGGTTAGGGGACGGGGACGGTTTAGGGTCCAGGTGAGGGTACGACAACGCTTTAGGGGGAGCGTACGTGTGAGGGCGTGGGTTAGCGTCAGCGTACGGGTTAGGATTAGGGGACGGGTGAGGGTCAGGCTTCGGGGAAGGGTTAGGGTTAGGGTTCGGGCTAGGGTTAGGGTTAGGGGACGGGGACGGTTTAGGGTCCAGGTGAGGGTACGACAACGCTTTAGGGGGAGCGTACGTGTGAGGGCGCGGGTTAGCGTCAGCGTACAGGTTAGGATTAGGGGACGGGTGAGGGTCAGGCTTCGGGGAAGGGTTAGGGTTAGGGTTCGGGCTAGGGTTAGGGTTAGGGGACGGGGACGGTTTAGGGTCCAGGTGAGGGTACGACAACGCTTTAGGGGGAGCGTACGTGTGAGGGCGCGGGTTAGCGTCAGTGTACGGGTTAGGATTAGGGGACGGGTGAGGGTCAGGCTTCGGGGAAGGGTTAGGGTTAGGGTTCGGGCTAGGGTTAGGGTTAGGGGACGGGGACGGTTTAGGGTCCAGGTGAGGGTACGACAACGCTTTAGGGGGAGCGTACGTGTGAGGGCGCGGGTTAGTGTCAGCGTACGGGTTAGGATTAGGGGACCGGTGAGGGTCAGGCTTCGGGGAAGGGTTAGGGTTAGGGTTCGGGCTAGGGTTAGGGTTAGGGGACGGGGACGGTTTAGGGTCCAGGTGAGGGTACGACAACGCTTTAGGGGGAGCGTACGTGTGAGGGCGTGGGTTAGTGTCAGCGTACGGGTTAGGACTAGGGGACGGGTGAGGGTCAGGCTTCGGGGAAGGGTTAGGGTTAGGGTTCGGGCTAGGGTTAGGGTTAGGGGATGGGGACGGTTTAGGGTCCAGGTGAGGGTATGACAACGCTTTAGGGGGAGCGTACGTGTGAGGGCGCGGGTTAGCGTCAGCGTACGGGTTAGGATTAGGGGACGGGTGAGGGTCAGGCTTCGGGGAAGTGTTAGGGTTAGGGTTCGGGCTAGGGTTAGGGTTAGGGGACGGGGACGGTTTAGGGTCCAGGTGAGGGTACGACAACGCTTTAGGGGGAGCGTACGTGTGAGGGCGCGGGTTAGCGTCAGCGTACGGGTTAGGATTAGGGGACGGGTGAGGGTCAGGCTTCGGGGAAGGGTTAGGGTTAGGGTTCGGGCTAGGGTTAGGGTTAGGGGACGGGGACGGTTTAGGGTCCAGGTGAGGGTACGACAACGCTTTAGGGGGAGCGTACGTGTGAGGGCGCGGGTTAGCGTCAGCGTACGGGTTAGGATTAGGGGACGGGTGAGGGTCAGGCTTCGGGGAAGGGTTAGGGTTAGGGTTCGGGCTAGGGTTAGGGTTAGGGGACGGGGACGGTTTAGGGTCCAGGTGAGGGTACGACAACGCTTTAGGGGGAGCGTACGTGTGAGGGCGCGGGTTAGCGTCAGCGTACGGGTTAGGATTAGGGGACGGGTGAGGGTCAGGCTTCGGGGAAGGGTTAGGGTTAGGGTTCGGGCTAGGGTTAGGGTTAGGGGACGGGGACGGTTTAGGGTCCAGGTGAGGGTACGACAACGCTTTAGGGGGAGCGTACGAGTGAGGGCGCGGGTTAGCGTCAGCGTACGGGTTAGGATTAGGGGACGGGTGAGGGTCAGGCTTCGGGGAAGGATTAGGGTTAGGGTTCGGGCTAGGGTTAGGGTTAGGGGACGGGGACGGTTTAGGGTCCAGGTGAGGGTACGACAACGCTTTAGGGGGAGCGTACGTGTGAGGGCGCGGGTTAGCGTCAGCGTACGGGTTAGGATTAGGGGACGGGTGAGGGTCAGGCTTCGGGGAAGGATTAGGGTTAGGGTTCGGGCTAGGGTTAGGGTTAGGGGACGGGGACGGTTTAGGGTCCAGGTTAGGGTACGACAACGCTTTAGGGGGAGCGTACGTGTGAGGGCGCGGGTTAGCGTCAGCGTACGGGTTAGGATTAGGGGATGGGTGAGGGTCAGGCTTCGGGGAAGGGTTAGGGTTAGGGTTCGGGCTAGGGTTAGGGTTAGGGGACGGGGACGGTTTAGGGTCCAGGTGAGGGTACGACAACGCTTTAGGGGGAGCGTACGTGTGAGGGCGCGGGTTAGCGTCAGCGTACGGGTTAGGATTAGGGGACGGGTGAGGGTCAGGCTTCGGGGAAGGGTTAGGGTTAGGGTTCGGGCTAGGGTTAGGGTTAGGGGACGGGGACGGTTTAGGGTCCAGGTGAGGGTACGACAACGCTTTAGGGGGAGCGTACGTGTGAGGGTGCGGGTTAGCGTCAGCGTACGGGTTAGGATTAGGGGACGGGTGAGGGTCAGGCTTCGGGGAAGGGTTAGGGTTAGGGTTCGGGCTAGGGTTAGGGTTAGGGGACGGGGACGGTTTAGGGTCCAGGTGAGGGTACGACAAGCTTTAGGGGGAGCGTACGTGTGAGGGCGCGGTTTAGCGTCAGCGTACGGGTTAGAATTAGGGGACGGGTGAGGGTCAGGCTTCGGGGAAGGGTTAGCGTTAGGGTTCGGGCTAGGGTTAGGGTTATGGGACGGGGACGGTTTAGGGTCCAGGTGAGGGTACGACAACGCTTTAGGGGGAGCGTACGTGTGAGGGCGCGGGTTAGCGTCAGCGTACGGGTTAGGATTAGGGGACGGGTGAGGGTCAGGCTTCGGGGAAGGGTTAGGGTTAGGGTTCGGGCTAGGGTTAGGGTTAGGGGACGGGGACGGTTTAGGGTCCAGGTGAGGGTACGAGAACGCTTTAGGGGGAGCGTACGTGTGAGGGCACGGGTTAGCGTCAGCGTACGGGTTAGGATTAGGGGACGGGTGAGGGTCAGGCTTCGGGGAAGGGTTAGGGTTAGGGTTCGGGCTAGGGTTAGGGTTAGGGGACGGGGACGGTTTAGGGTCCAGGTGAGGGTACGACAACGCTTTAGGGGGAGCGTACGTGTGAGGGCGCGGGTTAGCGTCAGCGTACGGGTTAGGATTAGGGGACGGGTGAGGGTCAGGCTTCGGGGAAGGGTTAGGGTTAGGGTTCGGGCTAGGGTTAGGGTTAGGGGACGGGGACGGTTTAGGGTCCAGGTGAGGGTACGACAACGCTTTAGGGGGAGCGTACGTGTGAGGGCGCGGGTTAGTGTCAGCGTACGGGTTAGGATTAGGGGACCGGTGAGGGTCAGGCTTCGGGGAAGGGTTAGGGTTAGGGTTCGGGCTAGGGTTAGGGTTAGGGGACGGGGACGGTTTAGGGTCCAGGTGAGGGTACGACAACGCTTTAGGGGGAGCGTACGTGTGAGGGCGCGGGTTAGTGTCAGCGTACGGGTTAGGATTAGGGGACGGGTGAGGGTCAGGCTTCGGGGAAGGGTTAGGGTTAGGGTTCGGGCTAGGGTTAGGGTTAGGGGACGGGGACGGTTTAGGGTCCAGGTGAGGGTATGACAACGCTTTAGGGGGAGCGTACGTGTGAGGGCGCGGGTTAGCGTCAGCGTACGGGTTAGGATTAGGGGACGGGTGAGGGTCAGGCTTCGGGGAAGTGTTAGGGTTAGGGTTCGGGCTAGGGTTAGGGTTAGGGGACGGGGACGGTTTAGGGTCCAGGTGAGGGTACGACAACGCTTTAGGGGGAGCGTACGTGTGAGGGCGCGGGTTAGCGTCAGCGTACGGGTTAGGATTAGGGGACGGGTGAGGGTCAGGCTTCGGGGAAGGGTTAGGGTTAGGGTTCGGGCTAGGGTTAGGGTTAGGGGACGGGGACGGTTTAGGGTCCAGGTGAGGGTACGACAACGCTTTAGGGGGAGCGTACGTGTGAGGGCGCGGGTTAGCGTCAGCGTACGGGTTAGGATTAGGGGACGGGTGAGGGTCAGGCTTCGGGGAAGGGTTAGGGTTAGGGTTCGGGCTAGGGTTAGGGTTAGGGGACGGGGACGGTTTAGGGTCCAGGTGAGGGTACGACAACGCTTTAGGGGGAGCGTACGTGTGAGGGCGCGGGTTAGCGTCAGCGTACGGGTTAGGATTAGGGGACGGGTGAGGGTCAGGCTTCGGGGAAGGGTTAGGGTTAGGGTTCGGGCTAGGGTTAGGGTTAGGGGACGGGGACGGTTTAGGGTCCAGGTGAGGGTACGACAACGCTTTAGGGGGAGCGTACGAGTGAGGGCGCGGGTTAGCGTCAGCGTACGGGTTAGGATTAGGGGACGGGTGAGGGTCAGGCTTCGGGGAAGGATTAGGGTTAGGGTTCGGGCTAGGGTTAGGGTTAGGGGACGGGGACGGTTTAGGGTCCAGGTGAGGGTACGACAACGCTTTAGGGGGAGCGTACGTGTGAGGGCGCGGGTTAGCGTCAGCGTACGGGTTAGGATTAGGGGACGGGTGAGGGTCAGGCTTCGGGGAAGGATTAGGGTTAGGGTTCGGGCTAGGGTTAGGGTTAGGGGACGGGGACGGTTTAGGGTCCAGGTTAGGGTACGACAACGCTTTAGGGGGAGCGTACGTGTGAGGGCGCGGGTTAGGGTCAGCGTACGGGTTAGGATTAGGGGATGGGTGAGGGTCAGGCTTCGGGGAAGGGTTAGGGTTAGGGTTCGGGCTAGGGTTAGGGTTAGGGGACGGGGACGGTTTAGGGTCCAGGTGAGGGTACGACAACGCTTTAGGGGGAGCGTACGTGTGAGGGCGCGGGTTAGCGTCAGCGTACGGGTTAGGATTAGGGGACGGGTGAGGGTCAGGCTTCGGGGAAGGGTTAGGGTTAGGGTTCGGGCTAGGGTTAGGGTTAGGGGACGGGGACGGTTTAGGGTCCAGGTGAGGGTACGACAACGCTTTAGGGGGAGCGTACGTGTGAGGGTGCGGGTTAGCGTCAGCGTACGGGTTAGGATTAGGGGACGGGTGAGGGTCAGGCTTCGGGGAAGGGTTAGGGTTAGGGTTCGGGCTAGGGTTAGGGTTAGGGGACGGGGACGGTTTAGGGTCCAGGTGAGGGTACGACAAGCTTTAGGGGGAGCGTACGTGTGAGGGCGCGCTTTAGCGTCAGCGTACGGGTTAGAATTAGGGGACGGGTGAGGGTCAGGCTTCGGGGAAGGGTTAGGGTTAGGGTTCGGGCTAGGGTTAGGGTTATGGGACGGGGACGGTTTAGGGTCCAGGTGAGGGTACGACAACGCTTTAGGGGGAGCGTACGTGTGAGGGCGCGGGTTAGTGTCAGCTTACGGGTTAGGATTAGGGGACGGGTGAGGGTCAGGCTTCGGGGAAGGGTTAGGGTTAGGGTTCGGGCTAGGGTTAGGGTTAGGGGACGGGGACGGTTTAGGGTCCAGGTGAGGGTACGAGAACGCTTTAGGGGGAGCGTACGTGTGAGGGCACGGGTTAGCGTCAGCGTACGGGTTAGGATTAGGGGACGGGTGAGGGTCAGGCTTCGGGGAAGGGTTAGGGTTAGGGTTCGGGCTAGGGTTAGGGTTAGGGGACGGGGACGGTTTAGGGTCCAGGTGAGGGTACGACAACGCTTTAGGGGGAGCGTACGTGTGAGGGCGCGGGTTAGCGTCAGCGTACGGGTTAGGATTAGGGGACGGGTGAGGGTCAGGCTTCGGGGAAGGGTTAGGGTTAGGGTTCGGGCTAGGGTTAGGGTTAGGGGACGGGGACGGTTTAGGGTCCAGGTGAGGGTACGACAACGCTTTAGGGGGAGCGTACGTGTGAGGGCGCGGGTTAGCGTCAGCGTACGGGTTAGGATTAGGGGACGGGTGAGGGTCAGGCTTCGGGGAAGGGTTAGGGTTAGGGTTCGGGCTAGGGTTAGGGTTAGGGGACGGGGACGGTTTAGGGTCCAGGTGAGGGTACGACAACGCTTTAGGGGGAGCGTACGTGTGAGGGCGCGGGTTAGTGTCAGCGTACGGGTTAGGATTAGGGGACGGGTGAGGGTCAGGCTTCGGGGAAGGGTTAGGGTTAGGGTTCGGGCTAGGGTTAGGGTTAGGGGACGGGGACGGTTTAGGGTCCAGGTGAGGGTACGACAACGCTTTAGGGGGAGCGTACGTGTGAGGGCGCGGGTTAGTGTCAGCGTACGGGTTAGGATTAGGGGACGGGTGAGGGTCAGGCTTCGGGGAAGGGTTAGGGTTAGGGTTCGGGCTAGGGTTAGGGTTAGGGGACGGGGACGGTTTAAGGTCCAGGTGAGGGTACGACAACGCTTTAGGGGGAGCGTACGTGTGAGGGCGCGGGTTAGTGTCAGCGTACGGGTTAGGATTAGGGGACGGGTGAGGGTCAGGCTTCGGGGAAGGGTTAGGGTTAGGGTTTGGGCTAGGGTTAGGGTTAGGGGATGGGGACGGTTTAGGGTCCAGGTGAGGGTACGACAACGCTTTAGGGGGAGCGTACGTGTGAGGGCGCGGGTTAGTGTCAGCGTACGGGTTAGGATTAGGGGACGGGTGAGGGTCAGGCTTCGGGGAAGGGTTAGGGTTAGGGTTCGGGCTAGGGTTAGGGTTAGGGGACGGGGACGGTTTAGGGTCCAGGTGAGGGTACGACAATGCTTTAGGGGGAGCGTACGTGTGAGGGCGCGGGTTAGTGTCAGCGTACGGGTTAGGATTAGGGGACGGGTGAGTGTCAGGCTTCGGGGCAGGGTTAGGGTTAGGGTTCGGCTAGGGTTAGGGTTAGGGGACGGGGACGGTTTAGGGTCCAGGTGAGGGTACGACAACGCTTTAGGGGGAGCGTACATGTGAGGGCGCGGGTTAGTGTCAGCGTACGGGTTAGGATTAGGGGACGGGTGAGGGTCAGGCTTCGGGGCAGGGTTAGGGTTAGGGTTCGGGCTAGGGTTAGGGTTAGGGGACGGGGACGGTTTAGGGTCCAGGTGAGGGTACGACAACGCTTTACGGGGAGCGTACGTGTTAGGGCGCGGGTTAGTGTCAGCGTACGGGTTAGGATTAGGGGACGGGTGAGGGTCAGGCTTCGGGGAAGGGTTAGGGTTAGGGTTCGGGCTAGGGTTAGGGTTAGGGGACGGGGACGGTTTAGGGTCCAGGTGAGGGTACGACAACGCTTTACGGGGAGCGTACGTGTGAGGGCGCGGGTTAGTGTCAGCGTACGGGTTAGGATTAGGGGACGGGTGAGGGTCAGGCTTCGGGGAAGGGTTAGGGTTAGGGTTCGGGCTAGGGTTAGGGTTAGGGGACGGGGACGGTTTAGGGTCCAGGTGAGTGTACGACAACGCTTTAGGGGGAGCGTACGTGTGAGGGCGCGGGTTAGTGTCAGCGTACGGGTTAGGATTAGGGGACGGGTGAGGGTCAGGCTTCGGGGAAGTGTTAGGGTTAGGGTTCGGGCTAGGGTTAGGGTTAGGGGACAGGGACGGTTTAGGGTCCAGGTGAGGGTAAGACAACGCTTTAGGGGGAGCGTACGTGTGAGGGCACGGGTTAGTGTCAGCGTACGGGTTAGGATTAGGGGACGGGTGAGGGTCAGGCTTCGGGGAAGGGTTAGGGTTAGGGTTCGGGCTAGGGTTAGGGTTAGGGGACGGGGACGGTTTAGGGTCCAGGTGAGGGTACGACATCGCTTTAGGGGGAGCGTACGTGTGAGGGCGCGGGTTAGTGTCAGCGTACGGGTTAGGATTAGGGGACGGGTGAGGGTCAGGCTTCGGGGAAGGGTTAGGGTTAGGGTTCGGGCTAGGGTTAGGGTTAGGGGACGGGGACGGTTTAGGGTCCAGGTGAGGGTACGACAACGCTTTAGGGGGAGCGTACGTGTGAGGGCGTGGGTTAGTGTCAGCGTACGGGTTAGGATTAGGGGACGGGTGAGGGTCAGGCTTCGGGGAAGGGTTAGGGTTAGGGTTCGGGCTATTGTTAGGGTTAGGGGAAGGGGACGGTTTAGGGTCCAGGTGAGGGTACGACAACGCTTTAGGGGGAGCGTACGTGTGAGGGCGCGGGTTAGCGTCAGCGTACGGGTTAGGATTAGGGGACGGGTGAGGGTCAGGCTTCGGGGAAGGGTTAGGGTTAGGGTTCGGGCTAGGGTTAGGGTTAGGGGACGGGGACGGTTTAGGGTCCAGGTGAGGGTACGACAACGCTTTAGGGGGAGCGTACGTGTGAGGGCGCGGGTTAGCGTCAGCGTACGGGTTAGGATTAGGGGACGGGTGAGGGTCAGGCTTCGGGGAAGGGTTAGGGTTAGGGTTCGGGCTAGGGTTAGGGTTAGGGGACGGGGACGGTTTAGGGTCCAGGTGAGGGTACGACAACGCTTTAGGGGGAGCGTACGTGTGAGGGCGCGGGTTAGCGTCAGCGTACGGGTTAGGATTAGGGGACGGGTGAGGGTCAGGCTTCGGGGAAGGGTTAGGGTTAGGGTTCGGGCTAGGGTTAGGGTTAGGGGACGGGGACGGTTTAGGGTCCAGGTGAGGGTACGACAACGCTTTAGGGGGAGCGTACGTGTGAGGGTGCGGGTTAGCGTCAGCGTACGGGTTAGGATTAGGGGACGGGTGAGGGTCAGGCTTCGGGGAAGGGTTAGGGTTAGGGTTCGGGCTAGGGTTAGGGTTAGGGGACGGGGACGGTTTAGGGTCCAGGTGAGGGTACGACAAGCTTTAGGGGGAGCGTACGTGTGAGGGCGCGGTTTAGCGTCAGCGTACGGGTTAGAATTAGGGGACGGGTGAGGGTCAGGCTTCGGGGAAGGGTTAGGGTTAGGGTTCGGGCTAGGGTTAGGGTTATGGGACGGGGACGGTTTAGGGTCCAGGTGAGGGTACGACAACGCTTTAGGGGGAGCGTACGTGTGAGGGCGCGGGTTAGTGTCAGCTTACGGGTTAGGATTAGGGGACGGGTGAGGGTCAGGCTTCGGGGAAGGGTTAGGGTTAGGGTTCGGGCTAGGGTTAGGGTTAGGGGACGGGGACGGTTTAGGGTCCAGGTGAGGGTACGAGAACGCTTTAGGGGGAGCGTACGTGTGAGGGCACGGGTTAGCGTCAGCGTACGGGTTAGGATTAGGGGACGGGTGAGGGTCAGGCTTCGGGGAAGGGTTAGGGTTAGGGTTCGGGCTAGGGTTAGGGTTAGGGGACGGGGACGGTTTAGGGTCCAGGTGAGGGTACGACAACGCTTTAGGGGGAGCGTACGTGTGAGGGCGCGGGTTAGCGTCAGCGTACGGGTTAGGATTAGGGGACGGGTGAGGGTCAGGCTTCGGGGAAGGGTTAGGGTTAGGGTTCGGGCTAGGGTTAGGGTTAGGGGACGGGGACGGTTTAGGGTCCAGGTGAGGGTACGACAACGCTTTAGGGGGAGCGTACGTGTGAGGGCGCGGGTTAGCGTCAGCGTACGGGTTAGGATTAGGGGACGGGTGAGGGTCAGGCTTCGGGGAAGGGTTAGGGTTAGGGTTCGGGCTAGGGTTAGGGTTAGGGGACGGGGACGGTTTAGGGTCCAGGTGAGGGTACGACAACGCTTTAGGGGGAGCGTACGTGTGAGGGCGCGGGTTAGTGTCAGCGTACGGGTTAGGATTAGGGGACGGGTGAGGGTCAGGCTTTGGGGAAGGGTTAGGGTTAGGGTTCGGGCTAGGGTTAGGGTTAGGGGACGGGGACGGTTTAGGGTCCAGGTGAGGGTACGACAACGCTTTAGGGGGAGCGTACGTGTGAGGGCGCGGGTTAGTGTCAGCGTACGGGTTAGGATTAGGGGACGGGTGAGGGTCAGGCTTCGGGGAAGGGTTAGGGTTAGGGTTCGGGCTAGGGTTAGGGTTAGGGGACGGGGACGGTTTAAGGTCCAGGTGAGGGTACGACAACGCTTTAGGGGGAGCGTACGTGTGAGGGCGCGGGTTAGTGTCAGCGTACGGGTTAGGATTAGGGGACGGGTGAGGGTCAGGCTTCGGGGAAGGGTTAGGGTTAGGGTTTGGGCTAGGGTTAGGGTTAGGGGATGGGGACGGTTTAGGGTCCAGGTGAGGGTACGACAACGCTTTAGGGGGAGCGTACGTGTGAGGGCGCGGGTTAGTGTCAGCGTACGGGTTAGGATTAGGGGACGGGTGAGGGTCAGGCTTCGGGGAAGGGTTAGGGTTAGGGTTCGGGCTAGGGTTAGGGTTAGGGGACGGGGACGGTTTAGGGTCCAGGTGAGGGTACGACAATGCTTTAGGGGGAGCGTACGTGTGAGGGCGCGGGTTAGTGTCAGCGTACGGGTTAGGATTAGGGGACGGGTGAGGGTCAGGCTTCGGGGCAGGGTTAGGGTTAGGGTTCGGCTAGGGTTAGGGTTAGGGGACGGGGACGGTTTAGGGTCCAGGTGAGGGTACGACAACGCTTTAGGGGGAGCGTACATGTGAGGGCGCGGGTTAGTGTCAGCGTACGGGTTAGGATTAGGGGACGGGTGAGGGTCAGGCTTCGGGGCAGGGTTAGGGTTAGGGTTCGGGCTAGGGTTAGGGTTAGGGGACGGGGACGGTTTAGGGTCCAGGTGAGGGTACGACAACGCTTTACGGGGAGCGTACGTGTGAGGGCGCGGGTTAGTGTCAGCGTACGGGTTAGGATTAGGGGACGGGTGAGGGTCAGGCTTCGGGGAAGGGTTAGGGTTAGGGTTCGGGCTAGGGTTAGGGTTAGGGGACGGGGACGGTTTAGGGTCCAGGTGAGGGTACGACAACGCTTTACGGGGAGCGTACGTGTGAGGGCGCGGGTTAGTGTCAGCGTACGGGTTAGGATTAGGGGACGGGTGAGGGTCAGGCTTCGGGGAAGGGTTAGGGTTAGGGTTCGGGCTAGGGTTAGGGTTAGGGGACGGGGACGGTTTAGGGTCCAGGTGAGTGTACGACAACGCTTTAGGGGGAGCGTACGTGTGAGGGCGCGGGTTAGTGTCAGCGTACGGGTTAGGATTAGGGGACGGGTGAGGGTCAGGCTTCGGGGAAGGGTTAGGGTTAGGGTTCGGGCTAGGGTTAGGGTTAGGGGACAGGGACGGTTTAGGGTCCAGGTGAGGGTAAGACAACGCTTTAGGGGGAGCGTACGTGTGAGGGCGCGGGTTAGTGTCAGCGTACGGGTTAGGATTAGGGGACGGGTGAGGGTCAGGCTTCGGGGAAGGGTTAGGGTTAGGGTTCGGGCTAGGGTTAGGGTTAGGGGACGGGGACGGTTTAGGGTCCAGGTGAGGGTACGACATCGCTTTAGGGGGAGCGTACGTGTGAGGGCGCGGGTTAGTGTCAGCGTACGGGTTAGGATTAGGGGACGGGTGAGGGTCAGGCTTCGGGGAAGGGTTAGGGTTAGGGTTCGGGCTAGGGTTAGGGTTAGGGGACGGGGACGGTTTAGGGTCCAGGTGAGGGTACGACAACGCTTTAGGGGGAGCGTACGTGTGAGGGCGTGGGTTAGTGTCAGCGTACGGGTTAGGATTAGGGGACGGGTGAGGGTCAGGCTTCGGGGAAGGGTTAGGGTTAGGGTTCGGGCTAGTGTTAGGGTTAGGGGAAGGGGACGGTTTAGGGTCCAGGTGAGGGTACGACAACGCTTTAGGGGGAGCGTACGTGTGAGGGCGCGGGTTAGCGTCAGCGTACGGGTTAGGATTAGGGGACGGGTGAGGGTCAGGCTTCGGGGAAGGGTTAGGGTTAGGGTTCGGGCTAGGGTTAGGGTTAGGGGACGGGGACGGTTTAGGGTCCAGGTGAGGGTACGACAACGCTTTAGGGGGAGCGTACGTGTGAGGGCGCGGGTTAGCGTCAGCGTACGGGTTAGGATTAGGGGACGGGTGAGGGTCAGGCTTCGGGGAAGGGTTAGGGTTAGGGTTCGGGCTAGGGTTAGGGTTAGGGGACGGGGACGGTTTAGGGTCCAGGTGAGGGTACGACAACGCTTTAGGGGGAGCGTACGTGTGAGGGCGCGGGTTAGCGTCAGCGTACGGGTTAGGATTAGGGGACGGGTGAGGGTCAGGCTTCGGGGAAGGGTTAGGGTTAGGGTTCGGGCTAGGGTTAGGGTTAGGGGACGGGGACGGTTTAGGGTCCAGGTGAGGGTACGACAACGCTTTAGGGGGAGCGTACGTGTGAGGGTGCGGGTTAGCGTCAGCGTACGGGTTAGGATTAGGGGACGGGTGAGGGTCAGGCTTCGGGGAAGGGTTAGGGTTAGGGTTCGGGCTAGGGTTAGGGTTAGGGGACGGGGACGGTTTAGGGTCCAGGTGAGGGTACGACAAGCTTTAGGGGGAGCGTACGTGTGAGGGCGCGGTTTAGCGTCAGCGTACGGGTTAGAATTAGGGGACGGGTGAGGGTCAGGCTTCGGGGAAGGGTTAGGGTTAGGGTTCGGGCTAGGGTTAGGGTTATGGGACGGGGATGGTTTAGGGTCCAGGTGAGGGTACGACAACGCTTTAGGGGGAGCGTACGTGTGAGGGCGCGGGTTAGCGTCAGCGTACGGGTTAGGATTAGGGGACGGGTGAGGGTCAGGCTTCGGTGAAGGGTTAGGGTTAGGGTTCAGGCTAGGGTTAGGGTTAGGGGACGGGGACGGTTTAGGGTCCAGGTGAGGGTACGACAACGCTTTAGGGGGAGCGTACGTGTGAGGGCACGGGTTAGCGTCAGCGTACGGGTTAGGATTAGGGGACGGGTGAGGGTCAGGCTTCGGGGAAGGGTTAGGGTTAGGGTTCGGGCTAGGGTTAGGGTTAGGGGACGGGGACGGTTTAGGGTCCAGGTGAGGGTACGACAACGCTTTAGGGGGAGCGTACGTGTGAGGGCGCGGGTTAGCGTCAGCGTACGGGTTAGGATTAGGGGACGGGTGAGGGTCAGGCTTCGGGGAAGGGTTAGGGTTAGGGTTCGGGCTAGGGTTAGGGTTAGGGGACGGGGACGGTTTAGGGTCCAGGTGAGGGTACGACAACGCTTTAGGGGGAGCGTACGTGTGAGGGCGCGGGTTAGCGTCAGCGTACGGGTTAGGATTAGGGGACGGGTGAGGGTCAGGCTTCGGGGAAGGGTTAGGGTTAGGGTTCGGGCTAGGGTTAGGGTTAGGGGACGGGGACGGTTTAGGGTCCAGGTGAGGGTACGACAACGCTTTAGGGGGAGCGTACGTGTGAGGGCGCGGGTTAGTGTCAGCGTACGGGTTAGGATTAGGGGACGGGTGAGGGTCAGGCTTCGGGGAAGGGTTAGGGTTAGGGTTCGGGCTAGGGTTAGGGTTAGGGGACGGGGACGGTTTAGGGTCCAGGTGAGGGTACGACAACGCTTTAGGGGGAGCGTACGTGTGAGGGCGCGGGTTAGTGTCAGCGTACGGGTTAGGATTAGGGGACGGGTGAGGGTCAGGCTTCGGGGAAGGGTTAGGGTTAGGGTTCGGGCTAGGGTTAGGGTTAGGGGACGGGGACGGTTTAGGGTCCAGGTGAGGGTACGACAACGCTTTAGGGGGAGCGTACGTGTGAGGGCGCGGGTTAGTGTCAGCGTACGGGTTAGGATTAGGGGACGGGTGAGGGTCAGGCTTCGGGGAAGGGTTAGGGTTAGGGTTCGGGCTAGGGTTAGGGTTAGGGGACGGGGACGGTTTAAGGTCCAGGTGAGGGTACGACAACGCTTTAGGGGGAGCGTACGTGTGAGGGCGCGGGTTAGTGTCAGCGTACGGGTTAGGATTAGGGGACGGGTGAGGGTCAGGCTTCGGGGAAGGGTTAGGGTTAGGGTTTGGGCTAGGGTTAGGGTTAGGGGATGGGGACGGTTTAGGGTCCAGGTGAGGGTACGACAACGCTTTAGGGGGAGCGTACGTGTGAGGGCGCGGGTTAGTGTCAGCGTACGGGTTAGGATTAGGGGACGGGTGAGGGTCAGGCTTCGGGGAAGGGTTAGGGTTAGGGTTCGGGCTAGGGTTAGGGTTAGGGGACGGGGACGGTTTAGGGTCCAGGTGAGGGTACGACAATGCTTTAGGGGGAGCGTACGTGTGAGGGCGCGGGTTAGTGTCAGCGTACGGGTTAGGATTAGGGGACGGGTGAGGGTCAGGCTTCGGGGCAGGGTTAGGGTTAGGGTTCGGCTAGGGTTAGGGTTAGGGGACGGGGACGGTTTAGGGTAGAGGTGAGGGTACGACAACGCTTTAGGGGGAGCGTACATGTGAGGGCGCGGGTTAGTGTCAGCGTACGGGTTAGGATTAGGGGACGGGTGAGGGTCAGGCTTCGGGGCAGGGTTAGGGTTAGGGTTCGGGCTAGGGTTAGGGTTAGGGGACGGGGACGGTTTAGGGTCCAGGTGAGGGTACGACAACGCTTTACGGGGAGCGTACGTGTGAGGGCGCGGGTTAGTGTCAGCGTACGGTTTAGGATTAGGGGACGGGTGAGGGTCAGGCTTCGGGGAAGGGTTAGGGTTAGGGTTCGGGCTAGGGTTAGGGTTAGGGGACGGGGACGGTTTAGGGTCCAGGTGAGGGTACGACAACGCTTTACGGGGAGCGTACGTGTGAGGGCGCGGGTTAGTGTCAGCGTACGGGTTAGGATTAGGGGACGGGTGAGGGTCAGGCTTCGGGGAAGGGTTAGGGTTAGGGTTCGGGCTAGGGTTAGGGTTAGGGGACGGGGACGGTTTAGGGTCCAGGTGAGGGTACGACAACGCTTTAGGGGGAGCGTACGTGTGAGGGCGCGGGTTAGTGTCAGCGTACGGGTTAGGATTAGGGGACGGGTGAGGGTCAGGCTTCGGGGAAGGGTTAGGGTTAGGGTTCGGGCTAGGGTTAGGGTTAGGGGACGGGGACGGTTTAGGGTCCAGGTGAGGGTACGACAACGCTTTACGGGGAGCGTACGTGTGAGGGCGCGGGTTAGTGTCAGCGTACGGGTTAGGATTAGGGGACGGGTGAGGGTCAGGCTTCGGGGAAGGGTTAGGGTTAGGGTTCGGGCTAGGGTTAGGGTTAGGGGACGGGGACGGTTTAGGGTCCAGGTGAGGGTACGACAACGCTTTAGGGGGAGCGTACGTGTGAGGGCGCGGGTTAGTGTCAGCGTACGGGTTAGGATTAGGGGACGGGTGAGGGTCAGGCTTCGGGGAAGGGTTAGGGTTAGGGTTCGGGCTAGGGTTAGGGTTAGGGGACAGGGACGGTTTAGGGTCCAGGTGAGGGTAAGACAACGCTTTAGGGGGAGCGTACGTGTGAGGGCGCAGGTTAGTGTCAGCGTACGGTTTAGGATTAGGGGACGGGTGAGGGTCAGGCTTCGGGGAAGGGTTAGGGTTAGGGTTCGGGCTAGGGTTAGGGTTAGGGGACGGGGACGGTTTAGGGTCCAGGTGAGGGTACGACAACGCTTTAGGGGGAGCGTACGTGTGAGGGCGCGGGTTAGTGTCAGCGTACGGGTTAGGATTAGGGGACGGGTGAGGGTCAGGCTTCGGGGAAGGGTTAGGGTTAGGGTTCGGGCTAGGGTTAGGGTTAGGGGACGGGGACGGTTTAGGGTCCAGGTGAGGGTACGACAACGCTTTAGGGGGAGCGTACGTGTGAGGGCGTGGGTTAGTGTCAGCGTACGGGTTAGGATTAGGGGACGGGTGAGGGTCAGGCTTCGGGGAAGGGTTAGGGTTAGGGTTCGGGCTAGGGTTAGGGTTAGGGGAAGGGGACGGTTTAGGGTCCAGGTGAGGGTACGACAACGCTTTAGGGGGAGCGTACGTGTGAGGGCGCGGGTTAGCGTCAGCGTACGGGTTAGGATTAGGGGACGGGTGAGGGTCAGGCTTCGGGGAAGGGTTAGGGTTAGGGTTCGGGCTAGGGTTAGGGTTAGGGGACGGGGACGGTTTAGGGTCCAGGTGAGGGTACGACAACGCTTTAGGGGGAGCGTACGTGTGAGGGCGCGGGTTAGCGTCAGCGTACGGGTTAGGATTAGGGGACGGGTGAGGGTCAGGCTTCGGGGAAGGGTTAGGGTTAGGGTTCGGGCTAGGGTTAGGGTTAGGGGACGGGGACGGTTTAGGGTCCAGGTGAGGGTACGACAACGCTTTAGGGGGAGCGTACGTGTGAGGGCGCGGGTTAGCGTCAGCGTACGGGTTAGGATTAGGGGACGGGTGAGGGTCAGGCTTCGGGGAAGGGTTAGGGTTAGGGTTCGGGCTAGGGTTAGGGTTAGGGGACGGGGACGGTTTAGGGTCCAGGTGAGGGTACGACAACGCTTTAGGGGGAGCGTACGTGTGAGGGCGCGGGTTAGCGTCAGCGTACGGGTTAGGATTAGGGGATGGGTGAGGGTCAGGCTTCGGGGAAGGGTTAGGGTTAGGGTTCGGGCTAGGGTTAGGGTTAGGGGACGGGGACGGTTTAGGGTCCAGGTGAGGGTACGACAACGCTTTAGGGGGAGCGTACGTGTGAGGGCGCGGGTTAGCGTCAGCGTACGGGTTAGGATTAGGGGACGGGTGAGGGTCAGGCTTCGGGGAAGGGTTAGGGTTAGGGTTCGGGCTAGGGTTAGGGTTAGGGGACGGGGACGGTTTAGGGTCCAGGTGAGGGTACGACAACGCTTTAGGGGGAGCGTACGTGTGAGGGTGCGGGTTAGCGTCAGCGTACGGGTTAGGATTAGGGGACGGGTGAGGGTCAGGCTTCGGGGAAGGGTTAGGGTTAGGGTTCGGGCTAGGGTTAGGGTTAGGGGACGGGGACGGTTTAGGGTCCAGGTGAGGGTACGACAAGCTTTAGGGGGAGCGTACGTGTGAGGGCGCGGTTTAGCGTCAGCGTACGGGTTAGGATTAGGGGACGGGTGAGGGTCAGGCTTCGGGGAAGGGTTAGGGTTAGGGTTCGGGCTAGGGTTAGGGTTATGGGACGGGGATGGTTTAGGGTCCAGGTGAGGGTACGACAACGCTTTAGGGGGAGCGTACGTGTGAGGGCGCGGGTTAGCGTCAGCGTACGGGTTAGGATTAGGGGACGGGTGAGGGTCAGGCTTCGGTGAAGGGTTAGGGTTAGGGTTCAGGCTAGGGTTAGGGTTAGGGGACGGGGACGGTTTAGGGTCCAGGTGAGGGTACGACAACGCTTTAGGGGGAGCGTACGTGTGAGGGCACGGGTTAGCGTCAGCGTACGGGTTAGGATTAGGGGACGGGTGAGGGTCAGGCTTCGGGGAAGGGTTAGGGTTAGGGTTCGGGCTAGGGTTAGGGTTAGGGGACGGGGACGGTTTAGGGTCCAGGTGAGGGTACGACAACGCTTTAGGGGGAGCGTACGTGTGAGGGCGCGGGTTAGCGTCAGCGTACGGGTTAGGATTAGGGGACGGGTGAGGGTCAGGCTTCGGGGAAGGGTTAGGGTTAGGGTTCGGGCTAGGGTTAGGGTTAGGGGACGGGGACGGTTTAGGGTACAGGTGAGGGTACGACAACGCTTTAGGGGGAGCGTACGTGTGAGGGCGCGGGTTAGCGTCAGCGTACGGGTTAGGATTAGGGGACGGGTGAGGGTCAGGCTTCGGGGAAGGGTTAGGGTTAGGGTTCGGGCTAGGGTTAGGGTTAGGGGACGGGGACGGTTTAGGGTCCAGGTGAGGGTACGACAACGCTTTAGGGGGAGCGTACGTGTGAGGGCGCGGGTTAGTGTCAGCGTACGGGTTAGGATTAGGGGACGGGTGAGGATCAGGCTTCGGGGAAGGGTTAGGGTTAGGGTTCGGGCTAGGGTTAGGGTTAGGGGACGGGGACGGTTTAGGGTCCAGGTGAGGGTACGACAACGCTTTAGGGGGAGCGTACGTGTGAGGGCGCGGGTTAGTGTCAGCGTACGGGTTAGGATTAGGGGACGGGTGAGGGTCAGGCTTCGGGGAAGGGTTAGGGTTAGGGTTCGGGCTAGGGTTAGGGTTAGGGGACGGGGACGGTTTAGGGTCCAGGTGAGGGTACGACAACGCTTTAGGGGGAGCGTACGTGTGAGGGCGCGGGTTAGTGTCAGCGTACGGGTTAGGATTAGGGGACGGGTGAGGGTCAGGCTTCGGGGAAGGGTTAGGGTTAGGGTTTGGGCTAGGGTTAGGGTTAGGGGATGGGGACGGTTTAGGGTCCAGGTGAGGGTACGACAACACTTTAGGGGGAGCGTACGTGTGAGGGCGCGGGCTAGGGTCAGCGTACGGGTTAGGATTAGGGGACGGGTGAGGGTCAGGCTTCGGGGAAGGGTTAGGGTTAGGGTTCGGGCTGGGTTAGGGTTAGGGGACGGGGACGGTTTAGGGTCCAGGTGAGGGTACGACAACGCTTTAGGGGGAGCGTACGTGTGAGGGCGCGGGTTAGTGTCAGCGTACGGGTTAGGATTAGGGGACGGGTGAGGGTCAGCCTTCGGGGAAGGGTTAGGGTTAGGGTTCGGGCTAGGGTTAGGGTTAGGGGACGGGGACGGTTTAGGGTCCAGGTGAGGGTACGACAATGCTTTAGGGGGAGCGTACGTGTGAGGGCGCGGGTTAGTGTCAGCGTACGGGTTAGGATTAGGGGACGGGTGAGGGTCAGGCTTCGGGGCAGGGTTAGGGTTAGGGTTCGGCTAGGGTTAGGGTTAGGGGACGGGGACGGTTTAGGGTCCAGGTGAGGGTACGACAACGCTTTAGGGGGAGCGTACATGTGAGGGCGCGGGTTAGTGTCAGGGTACGGGTTAGGATTAGGGGACGGGTGAGGGTCAGGCTTCGGGGCAGGGTTAGGGTTAGGGTTCGGGCTAGGGTTAGGGTTAGGGGACGGGGACGGTTTAGGGTCCAGGTGAGGGTACGACAACGCTTTACGGGGAGCGTACGTGTGAGGGCGCGGGTTAGTGTCAGCGTATGGGTTAGGATTAGGGGACGGGTGAGGGTCAGGCTTCGGGGCAGGGTTAGGGTTAGGGTTCGGCTAGGGTTAGGGTTAGGGGACGGGGACGGTTTAGGGTCCAGGTGAGGGTACGACAACGCTTTAGGGGGAGCGTATGTGTGAGGGCGCGGGTTAGTGTCAGCGTACGGGTTAGGATTAGGGGACGGGTGAGGGTCAGGCTTCGGGGAAGGGTTAGGGTTAGGGTTCGGGCTAGGGTTAGTGTTAGGGGACGGGGACGGTTTAGGGTCCAGGTGAGGGTACGACAACGCTTTAGGGGGAGCGTACGTGTGAGGGCGCGGGTTAGTGTCAGCGTACGGGTTAGGATTAGGGGACGGGTGAGGGTCAGGCTTCGGGGAAGGGTTAGGGTTAGGGTTCGGGCTAGAGTTAGGGTTAGGGGACGGGGAGGGTTTAGGGTCCAGGTTAGGGTACGACAACGCTTTAGGGGGAGCGTACGTGTGAGGGCGCGGGTTAGTGTCAGGGTACGGGTTAGGTTTAGGGGACGGGTGAGGGTCAGGCTTCGGGGAAGGGTTAGGGTTAGGGTTCGGGCTAGGGTTAGGGTTAGGGGACGGGGACGGTTTAGGGTCCAGGTGAGGGTACGACAACGCTTTAGGGGGAGCGTACGTGTGAGGGCGCGGGTTAGTGTCAGCGTACGGGTTAGGATTAGGGGACGGGTGAGGGTCAGGCTTCGGGGAAGGGTTAGGGTTAGGGTTCGGGCTAGGGTTAGGGTTAAGGGACGGGGACGGTTTAGGGTCCAGGTGAGGGTACGACAACGCTTTAGGGGGAGCGTACGTGTGAGGGCGCGGGTTAGTGTCAGCGTACGGGTTAGGATTAGGGGACGGGTGAGGGTCAGGCTTCAGGGAAGGGTTAGGGTTAGGGTTCGGGCTAGGGTTAGGGTTAGGGGTCGGGGACGGTTTAGGGTCCAGGTGAGGGTACGACAACGCTTTAGGGGGAGCGTACGTGTGAGGGCGCGGGTTAGCGTCAGCGTACGGGTTAGGATTAGGGGACGGGTGAGGGTCAGGCTTCGGGGAAGGTTTAGGGTTAGGGTTCGGGCTAGGGTTAGGGTTAGGGGACGGGGACGGTTTAGGGTCCAGGTGAGGGTACGACAACGCTTTAGGGGGAGCGTACGTGTGAGGGCGCGGGTTAGCGTCAGCGTACGGGTTAGGATTAGGGGACGGGTGAGGGTCAGGCTTCGGGGAAGGGTTAGGGTTAGGGTTCGGGCTAGGGTTAGGATTAGGGGACGGGGACGGTTTAGGGTCCAGGTGAGGGTACGACAACGCTTTAGGGGGAGCGTACGAGTGAGGGCGCGGGTTAGCGTCAGCGTACGGGTTAGGATTAGGGGACGGGTGAGGGTCAGGCTTCGGGGAAGGATTAGGGTTAGGGTTCGGGCTAGGGTTAGGGTTAGGGGACGGGGATGGTTTAGGGTCCAGGTGAGGGTACGACAACGCTTTAGGGGGAGCGTACGTGTGAGGGCGCGGGTTAGCGTCAGCGTACGGGTTAGGATTAGGGGACGGGTGAGGGTCAGGCTTCGGGGAAGGATTAGGGTTAGGGTTCGGGCTAGGGTTAGGGTTAGGGGACGGGGACGGTTTAGGGTCCAGGTTAGGGTACGACAACGCTTTAGGGGGAGCGTACGTGTGAGGGCGCGGGTTAGCGTCAGCGTACGGGTTAGGATTAGGGGATGGGTGAGGGTCAGGCTTCGGGGAAGGGTTAGGGTTAGGGTTCGGGCTAGGGTTAGGGTTAGGGGACGGGGACGGTTTAGGGTCCAGGTGAGGGTACGACAACGCTTTAGGGGGAGCGTACGTGTGAGGGCGCGGGTTAGCGTCAGCGTACGGGTTAGGATTAGGGGACGGGTGAGGGTCAGGCTTCGGGGAAGGGTTAGGGTTAGGGTTCGGGCTAGGGTTAGGGTTAGGGGACGGGGACGGTTTAGGGTCCAGGTGAGGGTACGACAACGCTTTAGGGGGAGCGTACGTGTGAGGGCGCGGGTTAGCGTCAGCGTACGGGTTAGGATTAGGGGACGGGTGAGGGTCAGGCTTCGGGGAAGGGTTAGGGTTAGGGTTCGGGCTAGGGTTAGGGTTAGGGGACGGGGACGGTTTAGGGTCCAGGTGAGGGTACGACAACGCTTTAGGGGGAGCGTACGTGTGAGGGCACGGGTTAGCGTCAGCGTACGGGTTAGGATTAGGGGACGGGTGAGGGTCAGGCTTCGGGGAAGGGTTAGGGTTAGGGTTCGGGCTAGGGTTAGGGTTAGGGGACGGGGACGGTTTAGGGTCCAGGTGAGGGTACGACAACGCTTTAGGGGGAGCGTACGTGTGAGGGCGCGGGTTAGCGTCAGCGTACGGGTTAGGATTAGGGGACGGGTGAGGGTCAGGCTTCGGGGAAGGGTTAGGGTTAGGGTTCGGGCTAGGGTTAGGGTTAGGGGACGGGGACGGTTTAGGGTCCAGGTGAGGGTACGACAACGCTTTAGGGGGAGCGTACGTGTGAGGGCGCGGGTTAGCGTCAGCGTACGGGTTAGGATTAGGGGACGGGTGAGGGTCAGGCTTCGGGGAAGGGTTAGGGTTAGGGTTCGGGCTAGGGTTAGGGTTAGGGGACGGGGACGGTTTAGGGTCCAGGTGAGGGTACGACAACGCTTTAGGGGGAGCGTACGTGTGAGGGCGCGGGTTAGTGTCAGCGTACGGGTTAGGATTAGGGGACGGGTGAGGGTCAGGCTTCGGGGAAGGGTTAGGGTTAGGGTTCGGGCTAGGGTTAGGGTTAGGGGACGGGGACGGTTTAGGGTCCAGGTGAGGGTACGACAACGCTTTAGGGGGAGCGTACGTGTGAGGGCGCGGGTTAGTGTCAGCGTACGGGTTAGGATTAGGGGACGGGTGAGGGTCAGGCTTCGGGGAAGGGTTAGGGTTAGGGTTCGGGCTAGGGTTAGGGTTAGGGGACGGGGACGGTTTAAGGTCCAGGTGAGGGTACGACAACGCTTTAGGGGGAGCGTACATGTGAGGGCGCGGGTTAGTGTCAGCGTACGGGTTAGGATTAGGGGACGGGTGAGGGTCAGGCTTCGGGGAAGGGTTAGGGTTAGGGTTTGGGCTAGGGTTAGGGTTAGGGGATGGGGACGGTTTAGGGTCCAGGTGAGGGTACGACAACGCTTTAGGGGGAGCGTACGTGTGAGGGCGCGGGTTAGTGTCAGCGTACGGGTTAGGATTAGGGGACGGGTGAGGGTCAGGCTTCGGGGAAGGGTTAGGGTTAGGGTTCGGGCTAGGGTTAGGGTTAGGGGACGGGGACGGTTTAGGGTCCAGGTGAGGGTACGACAATGCTTTAGGGGGAGCGTACGTGTGAGGGCGCGGGTTAGTGTCAGCGTACGGGTTAGGATTAGGGGACGGGTGAGGGTCAGGCTTCGGGGCAGGGTTAGGGTTAGGGTTCGGCTAGGGTTAGGGTTAGGGGACGGGGACGGTTTAGGGTCCAGGTGAGGGTACGACAACGCTTTAGGGGGAGCGTACATGTGAGGGCGCGGGTTAGTGTCAGCGTACGGGTTAGGATTAGGGGACGGGTGAGGGTCAGGCTTCGGGGCAGGGTTAGGGTTAGGGTTCGGGCTAGGGTTAGGGTTAGGGGACGGGGACGGTTTAGGGTCCAGGTGAGGGTACGACAACGCTTTACGGGGAGCGTACGTGTGAGGGCGCGGGTTAGTGTCAGCGTACGGGTTAGGATTAGGGGACGGGTGAGGGTCAGGCTTCGGGGAAGGGTTAGGGTTAGGGTTCGGGCTAGGGTTAGGGTTAGGGGACGGGGACGGTTTAGGGTCCAGGTGAGGGTACGACAACGCTTTACGGGGAGCGTACGTGTGAGGGCGCGGGTTAGTGTCAGCGTACGGGTTAGGATTAGGGGACGGGTGAGGGTCAGGCTTCGGGGAAGGGTTAGGGTTAGGGTTCGGGCTAGGGTTAGGGTTAGGGGACGGGGACGGTTTAGGGTCCAGGTGAGGGTACGACAACGCTTTAGGGGGAGCGTACGTGTGAGGGCGCGGGTTAGTGTCAGCGTACGGGTTAGGATTAGGGGACGGGTGAGGGTCAGGCTTCGGGGAAGGGTTAGGGTTAGGGTTCGGGCTAGGGTTAGGGTTAGGGGACAGGGACGGTTTAGGGTCCAGGTGAGGGTAAGACAACGCTTTAGGGGGAGCGTACGTGTGAGGGCGCGGGTTAGTGTCAGCGTACGGGTTAGGATTAGGGGACGGGTGAGGGTCAGGCTTCGGGGAAGGGTTAGGGTTAGGGTTCGGGCTAGGGTTAGGGTTAGGGGACGGGGACGGTTTAGGGTCCAGGTGAGGGTACGACAACGCTTTAGGGGGAGCGTACGTGTGAGGGCGCGGGTTAGTGTCAGCGTACGGGTTAGGATTAGGGGACGGGTGAGGGTCAGGCTTCGGGGAAGAGTTAGGGTTAGGGTTCGGGCTAGGGTTAGGGTTAGGGGACGGGGACGGTTTAGGGTCCAGGTGAGGGTACGACAACGCTTTAGGGGGAGCGTACGTGTGAGGGCGCGGGTTAGTGTCAGCGTACGGGTTAGGATTAGGGGACGGGTGAGGGTCAGGCTTCGGGGAAGGGTTAGGGTTAGGGTTCGGGCTAGGGTTAGGGTTAGGGGACGGGGACGGTTTAGGGTCCAGGTGAGGGTACGACAACGCTTTAGGGGGAGCGTACGTGTGAGGGCGCGGGTTAGTGTCAGCGTACGAGTTAGGATTAGGGGACGGGTGAGGGTCAGGCTTCGGGGAAGGGTTAGGGTTAGGGTTCGGGCTAGAGTTAGGGTTAGGGGACGGGGACGGTTTAGGGTCCAGGTGAGGGTACGACAACGCTTTAGGGGGAGCGTACGTGTGAGGGCGCGGGTTAGTGTCAGCGTACGGGTTAGGATTAGGGGACGGGTGAGGGTCAGGCTTCGGGGAAGGGTTAGGGTTAGGGTTCGGGCTAGGGTTAGGGTTAGGGGACGGGGACGGTTTAGGGTCCAGGTGAGGGTACGACAACGCTTTAGGGGGAGCGTACGTGTGAGGGCGTGGGTTAGTGTCAGCGTACGGGTTAGGATTAGGGGACGGGTGAGGGTCAGGCTTCGGGGAAGGGTTAGGGTTAGGGTTCGGGCTAGGGTTAGGGTTAGGGGACGGGGACGGTTTAGGGTCCAGGTGAGGGTACGACAACGCTTTAGGGGGAGCGTACGTGTTAGGGCGCGGGTTAGCGTCAGCGTACGGGTTAGGATTAGGGGATGGGTGAGGGTCAGGCTTCGGGGAAGGGTTAGGGTTAGGGTTCGGGCTAGGGTTAGGGTTAGGGGACGGGGACGGTTTAGGGTCCAGGTGAGGGTACGACAACGCTTTAGGGGGAGCGTACGTGTGAGGGCGCGGGTTAGCGTCAGCGTACGGGTTAGGATTAGGGGACGGGTGAGGGTCAGGCTTCGGGGAAGGGTTAGGGTTAGGGTTCGGGCTAGGGTTAGGGTTAGGGGACGGGGACGGTTTAGGGTCCAGGTGAGGGTACGACAACGCTTTAGGGGGAGCGTACGTGTGAGGGTGCGGGTTAGCGTCAGCGTACGGGTTAGGATTAGGGGACGGGTGAGGGTCAGGCTTCGGGGAAGGGTTAGGGTTAGGGTTCGGGCTAGGGTTAGGGTTAGGGGACGGGGACGGTTTAGGGTCCAGGTGAGGGTACGACAAGCTTTAGGGGGAGCGTACGTGTGAGGGCGCGGTTTAGCGTCAGCGTACGGGTTAGAATTAGGGGACGGGTGAGGGTCAGGCTTCGGGGAAGGGTTAGGGTTAGGGTTCGGGCTAGGGTTAGGGTTATGGGACGGGGATGGTTTAGGGTCCAGGTGAGGGTACGACAACGCTTTAGGGGGAGCGTACGTGTGAGGGCGCGGGTTAGCGTCAGCGTACGGGTTAGGATTAGGGGACGGGTGAGGGTCAGGCTTCGGTGAAGGGTTAGGGTTAGGGTTCAGGCTAGGGTTAGGGTTAGGGGACGGGGACGGTTTAGGGTCCAGGTGAGGGTACGACAACGCTTTAGGGGGAGCGTACGTGTGAGGGCACGGGTTAGCGGCAGCGTACGGGTTAGGATTAGGGGACGGGTGAGGGTCAGGCTTCGGGGAAGGGTTAGGGTTAGGGTTCGGGCTAGGGTTAGGGTTAGGGGACGGGGACGGTTTAGGGTCCAGGTGAGGGTACGACGACGCTTTAGGGGGAGCGTACGTGTGAGGGCGCGGGTTAGCGTCAGCGTACGGGTTAGGATTAGGGGACGGGTGAGGGTCAGGCTTCGGGGAAGGGTTAGGGTTAGGGTTCGGGCTAGGGTTAGGGTTAGGGGACGGGGACGGTTTAGGGTCCAGGTGAGGGTACGACAACGCTTTAGGGGGAGCGTACGTGTGAGGGCGCGGGTTAGCGTGAGCGTACGGGTTAGGATTACGGGACGGGTGAGGGTCAGGCTTCGGGGAAGGGTTAGGGTTAGGGTTCGGGCTGGGTTAGGGTTAGGGGACGGGGACGGTTTAGGGTCCAGGTGAGGGTACGACAACGCTTTAGGGGGAGCGTACGTGTGAGGGCGCGGGTTAGTGTCAGCGTACGGGTTAGGATTAGGGGACGGGTGAGGGTCAGCCTTCGGGGAAGGGTTAGGGTTAGGGTTCTGGCTAGGGTTAGGGTTAGGGGACGGGGACGGTTTAGGGTCCAGGTGAGGGTACGACAATGCTTTAGGGGGAGCGTACGTGTGAGGGCGCGGGTTAGTGTCAGCGTACGGGTTAGGATTAGGGGACGGGTGAGGGTCAGGCTTCGGGGCAGGGTTAGGGTTAGGGTTCGGCTAGGGTTAGGGTTAGGGGACGGGGACGGTTTAGGGTCCAGGTGAGGGTACGACAACGCTTTAGGGGGAGCGAACATGTGAGGGCGCGGGTTAGTGTCAGCGTACGGGTTAGGATTAGGGGACGGGTGAGGGTCAGGCTTCGGGGCAGGGTTAGGGTTAGGGTTCGGGCTAGGGTTAGGGTTAGGGGACGGGGACGGTTTAGGGTCCAGGTGAGGGTACGACAACGCTTTACGGGGAGCGTACGTGTGAGGGCGCGGGTTAGTGTCAGCGTATGGGTTAGGATTAGGGGACGGGTGAGGGTCAGGCTTCGGGGCAGGGTTAGGGTTAGGGTTCGGCTAGGGTTAGGGTTAGGGGACGGGGACGGTTTAGGGTCCAGGTGAGGGTACGACAACGCTTTAGGGGGAGCGTATGTGTGAGGGCGCGGGTTAGTGTCAGCGTACGGGTTAGGATTAGGGGACGGGTGAGGGTCAGGCTTCGGGGAAGGGTTAGGGTTAGGGTTCGGGCTAGGGTTAGGGTTAGGGGACGGGGACGGTTTAGGGTCCAGGTGAGGGTACGACAACGCTTTAGGGGGAGCGTACGTGTGAGGGCGCGGGTTAGTGTCAGCGTATGGGTTAGGATTAGGGGACGGGTGAGGGTCAGGCTTCGGGGAAGGGTTAGGGTTAGGGTTCGGGCTAGAGTTAGGGTTAGGGGACGGGGACGGTTTAGGGTCCAGGTGAGGGTACGACAACGCTTTAGGGGGAGCGTACGTGTGAGGGCGCGGGTTAGTGTCAGCGTACGGGTTAGGATTAGGGGACGGGTGAGGGTCAGGCTTCGGGGAAGGGTTAGGGTTAGGGTTCGGGCTAGGGTTAGGGTTAGGGGACGGGGACGGTTTAGGGTCCAGGTGAGGGTACGACAACGCTTTAGGGGGAGCGTACGTGTGAGGGCGCGGGTTAGTGTCAGCGTACGGGTTAGGATTAGGGGACGGGTGAGGGTCAGGCTTCGGGGAAGGGTTAGGGTTAGGGTTCGGGCTAGGGTTAGGGTTAAGGGACGGGGACGGTTTAGGGTCCAGGTGAGGGTACGACAACGCTTTAGGGGGAGCGTACGTGTGAGGGCGCGGGTTAGTGTCAGCGTACGGGTTAGGATTAGGGGACGGGTGAGGGTCAGGCTTCAGGGAAGGGTTAGGGTTAGGGTTCGGGCTAGGGTTAGGGTTAGGGGTCGGGGACGGTTTAGGGTCCAGGTGAGGGTACGACAACGCTTTAGGGGGAGCGTACGTGTGAGGGCGCGGGTTAGTGTCAGCGTACGGGTTAGGATTAGGGGACGGGTGAGGGTCAGGCTTCGGGGAAGGGTTAGGGTTAGGGTTCGGGCTATGGTTAGGGTTAGGGGACGGGGACGGTTTAGGGTCCAGGTGAGGGTACGACAACGCTTTAGGGGGATCGTACTTGTGAGGGCGCGGGTTAGTGTCAGCGTACGGGTTAGGATTAGGGGACGGGTGAGGGTCAGGCTTCGGGGAAGGGTTAGGGTTAGGGTTCGGGCTAGGGTTAGGGTTAGGGGACGGGGACGGTTTAGGGTCCAGGTGAGGGTACGACAACGATTTAGGGGGAGCGTACGTGTGAGGGCGCGGGTTAGCGTCAGCGTACGTGTTAGGATTAGGGGACGGGTGAGGGTCAGGCTTCGGGGAAGGGTTAGGGTTAGGGTTCGGGCTAGGGTTAGGGTTAGGGGACGGGGACGGTTTAGGGTCCAGGTGAGGGTACGACAACGCTTTAGGGGGAGCGTACGTGTGAGGGCGCGGGTTAGCGTCAGCATACGGGTTAGGATTAGGGGACGGGTGAGGGTCAGGCTTCGGGGAAGGGTTAGGGTTAGGGTTCGGGCTAGGGTTAGGGTTAGGGGACGGGAACGGTTTAGGGTCCAGGTGAGGGTACGACAACGCTTTAGGGGGAGCGTACGTGTGAGGGCGTGGGTTAGCGTCAGCGTACGGGTTAGGATTAGGGGACTGGTGAGGGTCAGGCTTCGGGGAAGGGTTAGGGTTAGGGTTCGGGCTAGGGTTAGGGTTAGGGGACGGGGACGGTTTAGGGTCCAGGTGAGGGTACGACAACGCTTTAGGGGGAGCGTACGTGTGAGGGCGCGGTTTAGCGTCAGCGTACGGTTTAGGATTAGGGGACGGGTGAGGGTCAGGCTTCGGGGAAGGGTTAGGGTTAGGGTTCGGGCTAGGTTTAGGGTTAGGGGACGGGGACGGTTTAGGGTCCAGGTGAGGGTACGACAACGCTTTAGGGGGAGCGTACGTGTGAGGGCGCGGGTTAGCGTCAGCGTACGGGTTAGGATTAGGGGACGGGTGAGGGTCAGGCTTCGGGGAAGGTTTAGGGTTAGGGTTCGGGCTAGGGTTAGAGTTAGGGGACGGGGACGGTTTAGGGTCCAGGTGAGGGTACGACAACGCTTTAGGGGGAGCGTACGTGTGAGGGCGCGGGTTAGCGTCAGCGTACGGGTTAGGATTAGGGGACGGGTGAGGGTCAGGCTTCGGGGAAGGGTTAGGGTTAGGGTTCGGGCTAGGGTTAGGATTAGGGGACGGGGACGGTTTAGGGTCCAGGTGAGGGTACGACAACGCTTTAGGGGGAGCGTACGTGTGATGGCGCGGTTTAGCGTCAGCGTACGGGTTAGGATTAGGGGACGGGTGAGGGTCAGGCTTCGGGGAAGGGTTAGGGTTAGGGTTCGGGCTAGGGTTAGGGTTAGGGGACGGGGACGGTTTAGGGTCCAGGTGAGGGTACGACAACGCTTTAGGGGGAGCGTACGTGTGAGGGCGCGGGTTAGCGTCAGCGTACGGGTTAGGATTAGGGGACGGGTGAGGGTCAGGCTTCGGGGAAGGGTTAGGGTTAGGGTTCGGGCTAGGGTTAGGGTTAGGGGATGGGGACGGTTTAGGGTCCAGGTGAGGGTACGACAACGCTTTAGGGGGAGCGTACGTGTGAGGGCGTGGGTTAGCGTCAGCGTACGGGTTAGGATTAGGGGACGGGTGAGGGTCAGGCTTCGGGGAAGGGTTAGGGTTAGGGTTCGGGCTAGGGTTAGGGTTAGGGGACGGGGACGGTTTAGGGTCCAGGTGAGGGTACGACAACGCTTTAGGGGGAGCGTACGTGTGAGGGCGCGGGTTAGCGTCAGCGTACGGGTTAGGATTAGGGGACGGGTGAGGGTCAGGCTTCGGGGAAGGGTTAGGGTTAGGGTTCGGGCTAGGGTTAGGGTTAGGGGACGGGGACGGTTTAGGGTCCAGGTGAGGGTACGACGACGCTTTAGGGGGAGCGTACGTGTGAGGGCACGGGTTAGCGTCAGCATACGGGTTAGGATTAGGGGACGGGTGAGGGTCAGGCTTCGGGGAAGGGTTAGGGTTAGGGTTCGGGCTAGGGTTAGGGTTAGGGGACGGGGACGGTTTAGGGTCCAGGTGAGGGTACGACAACGCTTTACGGGGAGCGTACGTGTGAGGGCGCGGGTTAGTGTCAGCGTACGGGTTAGGATTAGGGGACGGGTGAGGGTCAGGCTTCGGGGAAGGGTTAGGGTTAGGGTTCGGGCTAGGGTTAGGGTTAGGGGACGGGGACGGTTTAGGGTCCAGGTGAGGGTACGACAACGCTTTAGGGGGAGCGTACGTGTGAGGGCGCGGGTTAGTGTCAGCTTACGGGTTAGGATTAGGGGACGGGTGAGGGTCAGGCTTCGGGGAAGGGTTAGGGTTAGGGTTCGGGCTAGGGTTAGGGTTAGGGGACAGGGACGGTTTAGGGTCCAGGTGAGGGTAAGACAACGCTTTAGGGGGAGCGTACGTGTGAGGGCGCGGGTTAGTGTCAGCGTACGGGTTAGGATTAGGGGACGGGTGAGGGTCAGGCTTCGGGGAAGGGTTAGGGTTAGGGTTCGGGCTAGGGTTAGGGTTAGGGGACGGGGACGGTTTAGGGTCCAGGTGAGGGTATGACAACGCTTTAGGGGGAGCGTACGTGTGAGGGCGCGGGTTAGTGTCAGCGTACGGGTTAGGATTAGGGGACGGGTGAGGGTCAGGCTTCGGGGAAGGGTTAGGGTTAGGGTTCGGGCTAGGGTTAGGGTTAGGGGACGGGGACGGTTTAGGGTCCAGGTGAGGGTACGACAACACTTTAGGGGGAGCGTACGTGTGAGGGCGCGGGTTAGTGTCAGCGTACGGGTTAGGATTAGGGGACGGGTGAGGGTCAGGCTTCGGGGAAGGGTTAGGGTTAGGGTTCGGGCTAGGGTTAGGGTTAGGGGACGGGGACGGTTTAGGGTCCAGGTGAGGGTATGACAACGCTTTAGGGGGAGCGTACGTGTGAGGGCGCGGGTTAGTGTCAGCGTACGGGTTAGGATTAGGGGACGGGTGAGGGTCAGGCTTCGGGGAAGGGTTAGGGTTAGGGTTCGGGCTAGGGTTAGGGTTAGGGGACGGGGACGGTTTAGGGTCCAGGTGAGGGTACGACAACGCTTTAGGGGGAGCATACGTGTGAGGGCGCGGGTTAGTGTCAGCGTACGGGTTAGGATTAGGGGACGGGTGAGGGTCAGGCTTCGGGGAAGGGTTAGGGTTAGGGTTCGGGCTAGGGTTAGGGTTAGGGGACGGGGACGGTTTAGGGTCCAGGTGAGGGTACGACAACGCTTTAGGGGGAGCGTATGTGTGAGGGCGCGGGTTAGTGTCAGCGTACGGGTTAGGATTAGGGGACGGGTGAGGGTCAGGCTTCGGGGAAGGGTTAGGGTTAGGGTTCGGGCTAGAGTTAGGGTTAGGGGACGGGGACGGTTTAGGGTCCAGGTGAGGGTACGACAACGCTTTAGGGGGAGCGTACGTGTGAGGGCGCGGGTTAGTGTCAGCGTACGGGTTAGGATTAGGGGACGGGTGAGGGTCAGGCTTCGGGGAAGGGTTAGGGTTAGGGTTCGGGCTAGGGTTAGGGTTAGGGGACGGGGACGGTTTAGGGTCCAGGTGAGGGTACGACAACGCTTTAGGGGGAGCGTACGTGTGAGGGCGCGGGTTAGTGTCAGCGTACGGGTTAGGATTAGGGGACGGGTGAGGGTCAGGCTTCGGGGAAGGGTTAGGGTTAGGGTTCGGGCTAGGGTTAGGGTTAAGGGACGGGGACGGTTTAGAGTCCAGGTGAGGGTACGACAACGCTTTAGGGGGAGCGTACGTGTGAGGGCGCGGGTTAGTGTCAGCGTACGGGTTAGGATTAGGGGACGGGTGAGGGTCAGGCTTCAGGGAAGGGTTAGGGTTAGGGTTCGGGCTAGGGTTAGGGTTAGGGGTCGGGGACGGTTTAGGGTCCAGGTGAGGGTACGACAACGCTTTAGGGGGAGCGTACGTGTGAGGGCGCGGGTTAGTGTCAGCGTACGGGTTAGGATTAGGGGACGGGTGAGGGTCAGGCTTCGGGGAAGGGTTAGGGTTAGGGTTCGGGCTATGGTTAGGGTTAGGGGACGGGGACGGTTTAGGGTCCAGGTGAGGGTACGACAACGCTTTAGGGGGAGCGTACTTGTGAGGGCGCGGGTTAGTGTCAGCGTACGGGTTAGGATTAGGGGACGGGTGAGGGTCAGGCTTCGGGGAAGGGTTAGGGTTAGGGTTCGGGCTAGGGTTAGGGTTAGGGGACGGGGACGGTTTAGGGTCCAGGTGAGGGTACGACAACGATTTAGGGGGAGCGTACGTGTGAGGGCGCGGGTTAGCGTCAGCGTACGGGTTAGGATTAGGGGACGGGTGAGGGTCAGGCTTCGGGGAAGGGTTAGGGTTAGGGTTCGGGCTAGGGTTAGGGTTAGGGGACGGGGACGGTTTAGGGTCCAGGTGAGGGTACGACAACGCTTTAGGGGGAGCGTACGTGTGAGGGCGCGGGTTAGCGTCAGCATACGGGTTAGGATTAGGGGACGGGTGAGGGTCAGGCTTCGGGGAAGGGTTAGGGTTAGGGTTCGGGCTAGGGTTAGGGTTAGGGGACGGGGACGGTTTAGGGTCCAGGTGAGGGTACGACAACGCTTTAGGGGGAGCGTACGTGTGAGGGCGCGGGTTAGTGTCAGCGTACGGGTTAGGATTAGGGGACGGGTGAGGGTCAGGCTTCGGGGAAGGGTTAGGGTTAGGGTTCGGGCTAGGGTTAGGGTTAGGGGACAGGGACGGTTTAGGGTCCAGGTGAGGGTAAGACAACGCTTTAGGGGGAGCGTACGTGTGAGGGCGCGGGTTAGTGTCAGCGTACGGGTTAGGATTAGGGGACGGGTGAGGGTCAGGCTTCGGGGAAGGGTTAGGGTTAGGGTTCGGGCTAGGGTTAGGGTTAGGGGACGGGGACGGTTTAGGGTCCAGGTGAGGGTACGACAACGCTTTAGGGGGAGCGTACGTGTGAGGGCGCGGGTTAGTGTCAGCGTACGGGTTAGGATTAGGGGACGGGTGAGGGTCAGGCTTCGGGGAAGGGTTAGGGTTAGGGTTCGGGCTAGGGTTAGGGTTAGGGGACGGGGACGGTTTAGGGTCCAGGTGAGGGTACGACAACGCTTTAGGGGGAGCGTACGTGTGAGGGCGCGGGTTAGTGTCAGCGTACGGGTTAGGATTAGGGGACGGGTGAGGGTCAGGCTTCGGGGAAGGGTTAGGGTTAGGGTTCGGGCTAGGGTTAGGGTTAGGGGACGGGGACGGTTTAGGGTCCAGGTGAGGGTACGACAACGCTTTAGGGGGAGCATACGTGTGAGGGCGCGGGTTAGTGTCAGCGTACGGGTTAGGATTAGGGGACGGGTGAGGGTCAGGCTTCGGGGAAGGGTTAGGGTTAGGGTTCGGGCTAAGGTTAGGGTTAGGGGACGGGGACGGTTTAGGGTCCAGGTGAGGGTAAGACAACGCTTTAGGGGGAGCGTATGTGTGAGGGCGCGGGTTAGTGTCAGCGTACGGGTTAGGATTAGGGGACGGGTGAGGGTCAGGCTTCGGGGAAGGGTTAGGGTTAGGGTTCGGGCTAGGGTTAGGGTTAGGGGACGGGGACGGTTTAGGGTCCAGGTGAGGGTACGACAACGCTTTAGGAGGAGCGTACGTGTGAGGGCGCGGGTTAGTGTCAGCGTACGGGTTAGGATTAGGGGACGGGTGAGGGTCAGGCTTCGGGGAACGGTTAGGGTTAGGGTTCGGGCTAGAGTTAGGGTTAGGGGACGGGGACGGTTTAGGGTCCAGGTGAGGGTACGACAACGCTTTAGGGGGAGCGTACGTGTGAGGGCGCGGGTTAGTGTCAGCGTACGGGTTAGGATTAGGGGACGGGTGAGGGTCAGGCTTCGGGGAAGGGTTAGGGTTAGGGTTCGGGCTAGGGTTAGGGTTAGGGGACGGGGACGGTTTAGGGTCCAGGTGAGGGTACGACAACGCTTTAGGGGGAGCGTACGTGTGAGGGCGCGGGTTAGTGTCAGCGTACGGGTTAGGATTAGGGGACGGGTGAGGGTCAGGCTTCGGGGAAGGGTTAGGGTTAGGGTTCGGGCTAGGGTTAGGGTTAAGGGACGGGGACGGTTTAGGGTCCAGGTGAGGGTACGACAACGCTTTAGGGGGAGCGTACGTGTGAGGGCGCGGGTTAGTGTCAGCGTACGGGTTAGGATTAGGGGACGGGTGAGGGTCAGGCTTCAGGGAAGGGTTAGGGTTAGGGTTCGGGCTAGGGTTAGGGTTAGGGGTCGGGGACGGTTTAGGGTCCAGGTGAGGGTACGACAACGCTTTAGGGGGAGCGTACGTGTGAGGGCGCGGGTTAGTGTCAGCGTACGGGTTAGGATTAGGGGACGGGTGAGGGTCAGGCTTCGGGGAAGGGTTAGGGTTAGGGTTCGGGCTATGGTTAGGGTTAGGGGACGGGGACGGTTTAGGGTCCAGGTGAGGGTACGACAACGCTTTAGGGGGAGCGTACGTGTGAGGGCGCGGGTTAGCGTCAGCGTACGGGTTAGGATTAGGGGACGGGTGAGGGTCAGGCTTCGGGGAAGGGTTAGGGTTAGGGTTCGGGCTAGGGTTAGGGTTAGGGGACGGGGACGGTTTAGGGTCCAGGTGAGGGTACGACAACGCTTTAGGGGGAGCGTACTTGTGAGGGCGCGGGTTAGTGTCAGCGTACGGGTTAGGATTAGGGGACGGGTGAGGGTCAGGCTTCGGGGAAGGGTTAGGGTTAGGGTTCGGGCTAGGGTTAGGGTTAGGGGACGGGGACGGTTTAGGGTCCAGGTGAGGGTACGACAACGATTTAGGGGGAGCGTACGTGTGAGGGCGCGGGTTAGCGTCAGCGTACGGGTTAGGATTAGGGGACGGGTGAGGGTCAGGCTTCGGGGAAGGGTTAGGGTTAGGGTTCGGGCTAGGGTTAGGGTTAGGGGACGGGGACGGTTTAGGTTCCAGGTGAGGGTACGACAACGCTTTAGGGGGAGCGTACGTGTGAGGGCGCGGGTTAGCGTCAGCATACGGGTTAGGATTAGGGGACGGGTGAGGGTCAGGCTTCGGGGAAGGGTTAGGGTTAGGGTTCGGGCTAGGGTTAGGGTTAGGGGACGGGGACGGTTTAGGGTCCAGGTGAGGGTACGACAACGCTTTAGGGGGAGCGTACGTGTGAGGGCGTGGGTTAGCGTCAGCGTACGGGTTAGGATTAGGGGACGGGTGAGGGTCAGGCTTCGGGGAAGGGTTAGGGTTAGGGTTCGGGCTAGGGTTAGGGTTAGGGGACGGGGACGGTTTAGGGTCCAGGTGAGGGTACGACAACGCTTTAGGGGGAGCGTACGTGTGAGGGCGCGGGTTAGCGTCAGCGTACGGGTTAGGATTTGGGGACGGGTGAGGGTCAGGCTTCGGGGAAGGGTTAGGGTTAGGGTTCGGGCTAGGGTTAGGGTTAAGGGACGGGGACGGTTTAGGGTCCAGGTGAGGGTACGACAACGCTTTAGGGGGAGCGTACGTGTGAGGGAGCGGGTTAGTGTCAGCGTACGGGTTAGGATTAGGGGACGGGTGAGGGTCAGGCTTCGGGGAAGGGTTAGGGTTAGGGTTCGGGCTAGGGTTAGGGTTAGGGGACGGGGACGGTTGAGGGTCCAGGTGAGGGTACGACAACGCTTTAGGGGGAGCGTACGTGTGAGGGTGCGGGTTAGCGTCAGCGTACGGGTTAGGATTAGGGGACGGGTGAGGGTCAGGCTTCGGGGAAGGTTTAGGGTTCGGGCTAGGGTTAGGGTTAGGGGACGGGGACGGTTTAGGGTCCAGGTGAGGGTACGACAACGCTTTAGGGGGAGCGTACGTGCGAGGGCGCGGGTTAGCGTCAGCGTACGGGTTAGGATTAGGGCACGGGTGAGGGTCAGGCTTCGGGGAAGGGTTAGGGTTAGGGTTCGGGCTAGGGTTAGGGTTAGGGGACGGGGACGGTTTAGGGTCCAGGTGAGGGTATGACAACGCTTTAGGGGGAGCGTACGTGTGATGGCGCGGGTTAGTGTCAGCGTACGGGTTAGGATTAGGGGACGGGTGAGGGTCAGGCTTCGGGGAAGGGTTAGGGTTAGGGTTCGGGCTAGGGTTAGGGTTAGGGGACGGGGACGGTTTAGGGTCCAGGTGAGGGTACGACAACGCTTTAGGGGGAGCATACGTGTGAGGGCGCGGGTTAGTGTCAGCGTACGGGTTAGGATTAGGGGACGGGTGAGGGTCAGGCTTCGGGGAAGGGTTAGGGTTAGGGTTCGGGCTAGGGTTAGGGTTAGGGGACGGGGAAGGTTTAGGGTCCAGGTGAGGGTACGACAATGCTTTAGGGGGAGCGTATGTGTGAGGGCGCGGGTTAGTGTCAGCGTACGGGTTAGGATTAGGGGACGGGTGAGGGTCAGGCTTCGGGGAAGGGTTAGGGTTAGGGTTCGGGCTAGGGTTAGGGTTAGGGGACGGGGATGGTTTAGGGTCCAGGTGAGGGTACGACAACGCTTTAGGGGGAGCGTACGTGTGAGGGCGCGGGTTAGTGTCAGCGTACGGGTTAGGATTAGGGGACGGGTGAGGGTCAGGCTTCGGGGAACGGTTAGGGTTAGGGTTCGGGCTAGAGTTAGGGTTAGGGGACGGGGACGGTTTAGGGTCCAGGTGAGGGTACGACAACGCTTTAGGGGGAGCGTACGTGTGAGGGCGCGGGTTAGTGTCAGCGTACGGGTTAGGATTAGGGGACGGGTGAGGGTCAGGCTTCGGGGAAGTGTTAGGGTTAGGGTTCGGGCTAGGGTTAGGGTTAGGGGACGGGGACGGTTTAGGGTCCAGGTGAGGGTACGACAACGCTTTAGGGGGAGCGTACGTGTGAGGGCGCGGGTTAGTGTCAGCGTACGGGTTAGGATTAGGGGACGGGTGAGGGTCAGGCTTCGGGGAAGGGTTAGGGTTAGGGTTCGGGCTAGGGTTAGGGTTAAGGGACGGGGACGGTTTAGGGTCCAGGTGAGGGTACGACAACGCTTTAGGGGGAGCGTACATGTGAGGGCGCGGGTTAGTGTCAGCGTACGGGTTAGGATTAGGGGACGGGTGAGGGTCAGGCTTCGGGGAAGGGTTAGGGTTAGGGTTCGGGCTATGGTTAGGGTTAGGGGACGGGGACGGTTTAGGGTCCAGGTGAGGGTACGACAACGCTTTAGGGGGAGCGTACTTGTGAGGGCGCGGGTTAGTGTCAGCGTACGGGTTAGGATTAGGGGACGGGTGAGGGTCAGGCTTCGGGGAAGGGTTAGGGTTAGGGTTCGGGCTAGGGTTAGGGTTAGGGGACGGGGACGGTTTAGGGTCCAGGTGAGGGTACGACAACGATTTAGGGGGAGCGTACGTGTGAGGGCGCGGGTTAGCGTCAGCGTACGGGTTAGGATTAGGGGACGGGTGAGGGTCAGGCTTCGGGGAAGGGTTAGGGTTAGGGTTCGGGCTAGGGTTAGGGTTAGGGGACGGGGACGGTTTAGGGTCCAGGTGAGGGTACGACAACGCTTTAGGGGGAGCGTACGTGTGAGGGCGCGGGTTAGCGTCAGCATACGGGTTAGGATTAGGGGACGGGTGAGGGTCAGGCTTCGGGGAAGGGTTAGGGTTAGGGTTCGGGCTAGGGTTAGGGTTAGGGGACGGGGACGGTTTAGGGTCCAGGTGAGGGTACGACAACGCTTTAGGGGGAGCGTACGTGTGAGGGCGCGGGTTAGTGTCAGCGTACGGGTTAGGATTAGGGGACGGGTGAGGGTCAGGCTTCGGGGAAGGGTTAGGGTTAGGGTTCGGGCTAGGGTTAGGGTTAGGGGACAGGGACGGTTTAGGGTCCAGGTGAGGGTAAGACAACGCTTTAGGGGGAGCGTACGTGTGAGGGCGCGGGTTAGTGTCAGCGTACGGGTTAGGATTAGGGGACGGGTGAGGGTCAGGCTTCGGGGAAGGGTTAGGGTTAGGGTTCGGGCTAGGGTTAGGGTTAGGGGACGGGGACGGTTTAGGGTCCAGGTGAGGGTACGACAACGCTTTAGGGGGAGCGTACGTGTGAGGGCGCGGGTTAGTGTCAGCGTACGGGTTAGGATTAGGGGACGGGTGAGGGTCAGGCTTCGGGGAAGGGTTAGGGTTAGGGTTCGGGCTAGGGTTAGGGTTAGGGGACGGGGACGGTTTAGGGTCCAGGTGAGGGTACGACAACGCTTTAGGGGGAGCGTACGTGTGAGGGCGCGGGTTAGTGTCAGCGTACGGGTTAGGATTAGGGGACGGGTGAGGGTCAGGCTTCGGGGAAGGGTTAGGGTTAGGGTTCGGGCTAGGGTTAGGGTTAGGGGACGGGGACGGTTTAGGGTCCAGGTGAGGGTACGACAACGCTTTAGGGGGAGCATACGTGTGAGGGCGCGGGTTAGTGTCAGCGTACGGGTTAGGATTAGGGGACGGGTGAGGGTCAGGCTTCGGGGAAGGGTTAGGGTTAGGGTTCGGGCTAAGGTTAGGGTTAGGGGACGGGGACGGTTTAGGGTCCAGGTGAGGGTAAGACAACGCTTTAGGGGGAGCGTATGTGTGAGGGCGCGGGTTAGTGTCAGCGTACGGGTTAGGATTAGGGGACGGGTGAGGGTCAGGCTTCGGGGAAGGGTTAGGGTTAGGGTTCGGGCTAGGGTTAGGGTTAGGGGACGGGGACGGTTTAGGGTCCAGGTGAGGGTACGACAACGCTTTAGGAGGAGCGTACGTGTGAGGGCGCGGGTTAGTGTCAGCGTACGGGTTAGGATTAGGGGACGGGTGAGGGTCAGGCTTCGGGGAACGGTTAGGGTTAGGGTTCGGGCTAGAGTTAGGGTTAGGGGACGGGGACGGTTTAGGGTCCAGGTGAGGGTACGACAACGCTTTAGGGGGAGCGTACGTGTGAGGGCGCGGGTTAGTGTCAGCGTACGGGTTAGGATTAGGGGACGGGTGAGGGTCAGGCTTCGGGGAAGGGTTAGGGTTAGGGTTCGGGCTAGGGTTAGGGTTAGGGGACGGGGACGGTTTAGGGTCCAGGTGAGGGTACGACAACGCTTTAGGGGGAGCGTACGTGTGAGGGCGCGGGTTAGTGTCAGCGTACGGGTTAGGATTAGGGGACGGGTGAGGGTCAGGCTTCGGGGAAGGGTTAGGGTTAGGGTTCGGGCTAGGGTTAGGGTTAAGGGACGGGGACGGTTTAGGGTCCAGGTGAGGGTACGACAACGCTTTAGGGGGAGCGTACGTGTGAGGGCGCGGGTTAGTGTCAGCGTACGGGTTAGGATTAGGGGACGGGTGAGGGTCAGGCTTCAGGGAAGGGTTAGGGTTAGGGTTCGGGCTAGGGTTAGGGTTAGGGGTCGGGGACGGTTTAGGGTCCAGGTGAGGGTACGACAACGCTTTAGGGGGAGCGTACGTGTGAGGGCGCGGGTTAGTGTCAGCGTACGGGTTAGGATTAGGGGACGGGTGAGGGTCAGGCTTCGGGGAAGGGTTAGGGTTAGGGTTCGGGCTATGGTTAGGGTTAGGGGACGGGGACGGTTTAGGGTCCAGGTGAGGGTACGACAACGCTTTAGGGGGAGCGTACGTGTGAGGGCGCGGGTTAGCGTCAGCGTACGGGTTAGGATTAGGGGACGGGTGAGGGTCAGGCTTCGGGGAAGGGTTAGGGTTAGGGTTCGGGCTAGGGTTAGGGTTAGGGGACGGGGACGGTTTAGGGTCCAGGTGAGGGTACGACAACGCTTTAGGGGGAGCGTACTTGTGAGGGCGCGGGTTAGTGTCAGCGTACGGGTTAGGATTAGGGGACGGGTGAGGGTCAGGCTTCGGGGAAGGGTTAGGGTTAGGGTTCGGGCTAGGGTTAGGGTTAGGGGACGGGGACGGTTTAGGGTCCAGGTGAGGGTACGACAACGATTTAGGGGGAGCGTACGTGTGAGGGCGCGGGTTAGCGTCAGCGTACGGGTTAGGATTAGGGGACGGGTGAGGGTCAGGCTTCGGGGAAGGGTTAGGGTTAGGGTTCGGGCTAGGGTTAGGGTTAGGGGACGGGGACGGTTTAGGTTCCAGGTGAGGGTACGACAACGCTTTAGGGGGAGCGTACGTGTGAGGGCGCGGGTTAGCGTCAGCATACGGGTTAGGATTAGGGGACGGGTGAGGGTCAGGCTTCGGGGAAGGGTTAGGGTTAGGGTTCGGGCTAGGGTTAGGGTTAGGGGACGGGGACGGTTTAGGGTCCAGGTGAGGGTACGACAACGCTTTAGGGGGAGCGTACGTGTGAGGGCGTGGGTTAGCGTCAGCGTACGGGTTAGGATTAGGGGACGGGTGAGGGTCAGGCTTCGGGGAAGGGTTAGGGTTAGGGTTCGGGCTAGGGTTAGGGTTAGGGGACGGGGACGGTTTAGGGTCCAGGTGAGGGTACGACAACGCTTTAGGGGGAGCGTACGTGTGAGGGCGCGGGTTAGCGTCAGCGTACGGGTTAGGATTTGGGGACGGGTGAGGGTCAGGCTTCGGGGAAGGGTTAGGGTTAGGGTTCGGGCTAGGGTTAGGGTTAAGGGACGGGGACGGTTTAGGGTCCAGGTGAGGGTACGACAACGCTTTAGGGGGAGCGTACGTGTGAGGGAGCGGGTTAGTGTCAGCGTACGGGTTAGGATTAGGGGACGGGTGAGGGTCAGGCTTCGGGGAAGGGTTAGGGTTAGGGTTCGGGCTAGGGTTAGGGTTAGGGGACGGGGACGGTTGAGGGTCCAGGTGAGGGTACGACAACGCTTTAGGGGGAGCGTACGTGTGAGGGTGCGGGTTAGCGTCAGCGTACGGGTTAGGATTAGGGGACGGGTGAGGGTCAGGCTTCGGGGAAGGTTTAGGGTTCGGGCTAGGGTTAGGGTTAGGGGACGGGGACGGTTTAGGGTCCAGGTGAGGGTACGACAACGCTTTAGGGGGAGCGTACGTGCGAGGGCGCGGGTTAGCGTCAGCGTACGGGTTAGGATTAGGGCACGGGTGAGGGTCAGGCTTCGGGGAAGGGTTAGGGTTAGGGTTCGGGCTAGGGTTAGGGTTAGGGGACGGGGACGGTTTAGGGTCCAGGTGAGGGTATGACAACGCTTTAGGGGGAGCGTACGTGTGATGGCGCGGGTTAGTGTCAGCGTACGGGTTAGGATTAGGGGACGGGTGAGGGTCAGGCTTCGGGGAAGGGTTAGGGTTAGGGTTCGGGCTAGGGTTAGGGTTAGGGGACGGGGACGGTTTAGGGTCCAGGTGAGGGTACGACAACGCTTTAGGGGGAGCATACGTGTGAGGGCGCGGGTTAGTGTCAGCGTACGGGTTAGGATTAGGGGACGGGTGAGGGTCAGGCTTCGGGGAAGGGTTAGGGTTAGGGTTCGGGCTAGGGTTAGGGTTAGGGGACGGGGACGGTTTAGGGTCCAGGTGAGGGTACGACAATGCTTTAGGGGGAGCGTATGTGTGAGGGCGCGGGTTAGTGTCAGCGTACGGGTTAGGATTAGGGGACGGGTGAGGGTCAGGCTTCGGGGAAGGGTTAGGGTTAGGGTTCGGGCTAGGGTTAGGGTTAGGGGACGGGGATGGTTTAGGGTCCAGGTGAGGGTACGACAACGCTTTAGGGGGAGCGTACGTGTGAGGGCGCGGGTTAGTGTCAGCGTACGGGTTAGGATTAGGGGACGGGTGAGGGTCAGGCTTCGGGGAACGGTTAGGGTTAGGGTTCGGGCTAGAGTTAGGGTTAGGGGACGGGGACGGTTTAGGGTCCAGGTGAGGGTACGACAACGCTTTAGGGGGAGCGTACGTGTGAGGGCGCGGGTTAGTGTCAGCGTACGGGTTAGGATTAGGGGACGGGTGAGGGTCAGGCTTCGGGGAAGTGTTAGGGTTAGGGTTCGGGCTAGGGTTAGGGTTAGGGGACGGGGACGGTTTAGGGTCCAGGTGAGGGTACGACAACGCTTTAGGGGGAGCGTACGTGTGAGGGCGCGGGTTAGTGTCAGCGTACGGGTTAGGATTAGGGGACGGGTGAGGGTCAGGCTTCGGGGAAGGGTTAGGGTTAGGGTTCGGGCTAGGGTTAGGGTTAAGGGACGGGGACGGTTTAGGGTCCAGGTGAGGGTACGACAACGCTTTAGGGGGAGCGTACGTGTGAGGGCGCGGGTTAGTGTCAGCGTACGGGTTAGGATTAGGGGACGGGTGAGGGTCAGGCTTCAGGGAAGTGTTAGGGTTAGGGTTCGGGCTAGGGTTAGGGTTAGGGGTCGGGGACGGTTTAGGGTCCAGGTGAGGGTACGACAACGCTTTAGGGGGAGCGTACGTGTGGGGGCGCGGGTTAGTGTCAGCGTACGGGTTAGGATTAGGGGACGGGTGAGGGTCAGGCTTCGGGGAAGGGTTAGGGTTAGGGTTCGGGCTATGGTTAGGGTTAGGGGACGGGGACGGTTTAGGGTCCAGGTGAGGGTACGACAACGCTTTAGGGGGAGCGTACTTGTGATGGCGCGTTTTAGTGTCAGCGTACGGGTTAGGATTAGGGGACGGGTGAGGGTCAGGCTTCGGGGAAGGGTTAGGGTTAGGGTTCGGGCTAGGGTTAGGGTTAGGGGACGGGGACGGTTTAGGGTCCAGGTGAGGGTACGACAACGATTTAGGGGGAGCGTACGTGTGAGGGCGCGGGTTAGCGTCAGCGTACGGGTTAGGATTAGGGGACGGGTGAGGGTCAGGCTTCGGGGAAGGGTTAGGGTTAGGGTTCGGGCTAGGGTTAGGGTTAGGGGACGGGGACGGTTTAGGGTCCAGGTGAGGGTACGACAACGCTTTAGGGGGAGCGTACGTGTGAGGGCGCGGGTTAGCGTCAGCATACGGGTTAGGATTAGGGGACGGGTGAGGGTCAGGCTTCGGGGAAGGGTTAGGGTTAGGGTTCGGGCTAGGGTTAGGGTTAGGGGACGGGGACGGTTTAGGGTCCAGGTGAGGGTACGACAACGCTTTAGGGGGAGCGTACGTGTGAGGGCGTGGGATAGCGTCAGCGTACGGGTTAGGATTAGGGGACGGGTGAGGGTCAGGCTTCGGGGAAGGGTTAGGGTTAGGGTTCGGGCTAGGGTTAGGGTTAGGGGACGGGGACGGTTTAGGGTCCAGGTGAGGGTACGACAACGCTTTAGGGGGAGCGTACGTGTGAGGGCGCGGTTTAGCGTCAGCATACGGGTTAGGATTAGGGGACGGGTGAGGGTCAGGCTTCGGGGAAGGGTTAGGGTTAGGGTTCGGGCTAGGGTTAGGGTTAGGGGACGGGGACGGTTTAGGGTCCAGGTGAGGGTACGACAACGCTTTAGGGGGAGCGTACGTGTGAGGGCGCGGGTTAGCGTCAGCGTACGGGTTAGGATTAGGGGACGGGTGAGGGTCAGGCTTCGGGGAAGGGTTAGGGTTAGGGTTCGGGCTAGGGTTAGGGTTAGGGGACGGGGACGGTTTAGGGTCCAGGTGAGGGTACGACAACGCTTTAGGGGGAGCGTACTTGTGAGGGCGTGGGTTAGTGTCAGCGTACGGGTTAGGATTAGGGGACGGGTGAGGGTCAGGCTTCGGGGAAGGGTTAGGGTTAGGGTTCGGGCTAGGGTTAGGGTTAGGGGACGGGGACGGTTTAGGGTCCAGGTGAGGGTACGACAACGATTTAGGGGGAGCGTACGTGTGAGGGCGCGGGTTAGCGTCAGCGTATGGGTTAGGATTAGGGGACGGGTGAGGGTCAGGCTTCGGGGAAGGGTTAGGGTTAGGGTTCGGGCTAGGGTTAGGGTTAGGGGACGGGGACGGTTTAGGGTCCAGGTGAGGGTACGACAACGCTTTAGGGGGAGCGTACGTGTGAGGGCGCGGGTTAGCGTCAGCATACGGGTTAGGATTAGGGGACGGGTGAGGGTCAGGCTTCGGGGAAGGGTTAGGGTTAGGGTTCGGGCTAGGGTTAGGGTTAGGGGACGGGGACGGTTTAGGGTCCAGGTGAGGGTACGACAACGCTTTAGGGGGAGCGTACGTGTGAGGGCGTGGGTTAGCGTCAGCGTACGGGTTAGGATTAGGGGACGGGTGAGGGTCAGGCTTCGGGGAAGGGTTAGGGTTAGGGTTCGGGCTAGGGTTAGGGTTAGGGGACGGGGACGGTTTAGGGTCCAGGTGAGGGTACGACAACGCTTTAGGGGGAGCGTACGTGTGATGGCGCGGTTTAGCGTCAGCGTACGGGTTAGGATTAGGGGACGGGTGAGGGTCAGGCTTCGGGGAAGGGTTAGGGTTAGGGTTCGGGCTAGGGTTAGGGTTAGGGGACGGGGACGGTTTAGGGTCCAGGTGAGGGTACGACAACGCTTTAGGGGGAGCGTACGTGTGAGGGCGCGGGTTAGCGTCAGTGTACGGGTTAGGATTAGGGGACGGGTGAGGGTCAGGCTTCGGGGAAGGGTTAGGGTTAGGGTTCGGGCTAGGGTTAGGGTTAGGGGACGGGGACGGTTTAGGGTCCAGGTGAGTGTACGACAACGCTTTAGGGGGAGCGTACGTGTGAGGGCACGGGTTAGTGTCAGCGTACGGGTTAGGATTAGGGGACGGGTGAGGGTCAGGCTTCGGGGAAGGGTTAGGGTTAGGGTTCGGGCTATGGTTAGGGTTAGGGGACGGGGACGGTTTAGGGTCCAGGTGAGGGTACGACAACGCTTTAGGGGGAGCGTACGTGTGAGGGCGCGGGTTAGCGTCAGCGTACGGGTTAGGATTAGGGGACGGGTGAGGGTCAGGCTTCGGGGAAGGGTTAGGGTTAGGGTTCGGGCTAGGGTTAGGGTTAGGGGACGGGGACGGTTTAGGGTCCAGGTGAGGGTACGACAACGCTTTAGGGGGAGCGTACTTGTGAGGGCGCGGTTTAGTGTCAGCGTACGGGTTAGGATTAGGGGACGGGTGAGGGTCAGGCTTCGGGGAAGGGTTAGGGTTAGGGTTCGGGCTAGGGTTAGGGTTAGGGGACGGGGACGGTTTAGGGTCCAGGTGAGGGTACGACAACGATTTAGGGGGAGCGTACGTGTGAGGGCGCGGGTTAGCGTCAGCGTACGGGTTAGGATTAGGGGACGGGTGAGGGTCAGGCTTCGGGGAAGGGTTAGGGTTAGGGTTCGGGCTAGGGTTAGGGTTAGGGGACGGGGACGGTTTAGGTTCCAGGTGAGGGTACGACAACGCTTTAGGGGGAGCGTACGTGTGAGGGCGCGGGTTAGCGTCAGCATACGGGTTAGGATTAGGGGACGGGTGAGGGTCAGGCTTCGGGGAAGGGTTAGGGTTAGGGTTCGGGCTAGGGTTAGGGTTAGGGGACGGGGACGGTTTAGGGTCCAGGTGAGGGTACGACAACGCTTTAGGGGGAGCGTACGTGTGAGGGCGTGGGTTAGCGTCAGCGTACGGGTTAGGATTAGGGGACGGGTGAGGGTCAGGCTTCGGGGAAGGGTTAGGGTTAGGGTTCGGGCTAGGGTTAGGGTTAGGGGACGGGGACGGTTTAGGGTCCAGGTGAGGGTACGACAACGCTTTAGGGGGAGCGTACGTGTGAGGGCGCGGGTTAGCGTCAGCGTACGGGTTAGGATTTGGGGACGGGTGAGGGTCAGGCTTCGGGGAAGGGTTAGGGTTAGGGTTCGGGCTAGGGTTAGGGTTAAGGGACGGGGACGGTTTAGGGTCCAGGTGAGGGTACGACAACGCTTTAGGGGGAGCGTACGTGTGAGGGAGCGGGTTAGTGTCAGCGTACGGGTTAGGATTAGGGGACGGGTGAGGGTCAGGCTTCGGGGAAGGGTTAGGGTTAGGGTTCGGGCTAGGGTTAGGGTTAGGGGACGGGGACGGTTGAGGGTCCAGGTGAGGGTACGACAACGCTTTAGGGGGAGCGTACGTGTGAGGGTGCGGGTTAGCGTCAGCGTACGGGTTAGGATTAGGGGACGGGTGAGGGTCAGGCTTCGGGGAAGGTTTAGGGTTCGGGCTAGGGTTAGGGTTAGGGGACGGGGACGGTTTAGGGTCCAGGTGAGGGTACGACAACGCTTTAGGGGGAGCGTACGTGCGAGGGCGCGGGTTAGCGTCAGCGTACGGGTTAGGATTAGGGCACGGGTGAGGGTCAGGCTTCGGGGAAGGGTTAGGGTTAGGGTTCGGGCTAGGGTTAGGGTTAGGGGACGGGGACGGTTTAGGGTCCAGGTGAGGGTATGACAACGCTTTAGGGGGAGCGTACGTGTGATGGCGCGGGTTAGTGTCAGCGTACGGGTTAGGATTAGGGGACGGGTGAGGGTCAGGCTTCGGGGAAGGGTTAGGGTTAGGGTTCGGGCTAGGGTTAGGGTTAGGGGACGGGGACGGTTTAGGGTCCAGGTGAGGGTACGACAACGCTTTAGGGGGAGCATACGTGTGAGGGCGCGGGTTAGTGTCAGCGTACGGGTTAGGATTAGGGGACGGGTGAGGGTCAGGCTTCGGGGAAGGGTTAGGGTTAGGGTTCGGGCTAGGGTTAGGGTTAGGGGACGGGGACGGTTTAGGGTCCAGGTGAGGGTACGACAATGCTTTAGGGGGAGCGTATGTGTGAGGGCGCGGGTTAGTGTCAGCGTACGGGTTAGGATTAGGGGACGGGTGAGGGTCAGGCTTCGGGGAAGGGTTAGGGTTAGGGTTCGGGCTAGGGTTAGGGTTAGGGGACGGGGATGGTTTAGGGTCCAGGTGAGGGTACGACAACGCTTTAGGGGGAGCGTACGTGTGAGGGCGCGGGTTAGTGTCAGCGTACGGGTTAGGATTAGGGGACGGGTGAGGGTCAGGCTTCGGGGAACGGTTAGGGTTAGGGTTCGGGCTAGAGTTAGGGTTAGGGGACGGGGACGGTTTAGGGTCCAGGTGAGGGTACGACAACGCTTTAGGGGGAGCGTACGTGTGAGGGCGCGGGTTAGTGTCAGCGTACGGGTTAGGATTAGGGGACGGGTGAGGGTCAGGCTTCGGGGAAGTGTTAGGGTTAGGGTTCGGGCTAGGGTTAGGGTTAGGGGACGGGGACGGTTTAGGGTCCAGGTGAGGGTACGACAACGCTTTAGGGGGAGCGTACGTGTGAGGGCGCGGGTTAGTGTCAGCGTACGGGTTAGGATTAGGGGACGGGTGAGGGTCAGGCTTCGGGGAAGGGTTAGGGTTAGGGTTCGGGCTAGGGTTAGGGTTAAGGGACGGGGACGGTTTAGGGTCCAGGTGAGGGTACGACAACGCTTTAGGGGGAGCGTACGTGTGAGGGCGCGGGTTAGTGTCAGCGTACGGGTTAGGATTAGGGGACGGGTGAGGGTCAGGCTTCAGGGAAGTGTTAGGGTTAGGGTTCGGGCTAGGGTTAGGGTTAGGGGTCGGGGACGGTTTAGGGTCCAGGTGAGGGTACGACAACGCTTTAGGGGGAGCGTACGTGTGGGGGCGCGGGTTAGTGTCAGCGTACGGGTTAGGATTAGGGGACGGGTGAGGGTCAGGCTTCGGGGAAGGGTTAGGGTTAGGGTTCGGGCTATGGTTAGGGTTAGGGGACGGGGACGGTTTAGGGTCCAGGTGAGGGTACGACAACGCTTTAGGGGGAGCGTACTTGTGAGGGCGCGTGTTAGTGTCAGCGTACGGGTTAGGATTAGGGGACGGGTGAGGGTCAGGCTTCGGGGAAGGGTTAGGGTTAGGGTTCGGGCTAGGGTTAGGGTTAGGGGACGGGGACGGTTTAGGGTCCAGGTGAGGGTACGACAACGATTTAGGGGGAGCGTACGTGTGAGGGCGCGGGTTAGCGTCAGCGTACGGGTTAGGATTAGGGGACGGGTGAGGGTCAGGCTTCGGGGAAGGGTTAGGGTTAGGGTTCGGGCTAGGGTTAGGGTTAGGGGACGGGGACGGTTTAGGGTCCAGGTGAGGGTACGACAACGCTTTAGGGGGAGCGTACGTGTGAGGGCGCGGGTTAGCGTCAGCATACGGGTTAGGATTAGGGGACGGGTGAGGGTCAGGCTTCGGGGAAGGGTTAGGGTTAGGGTTCGGGCTAGGGTTAGGGTTAGGGGACGGGGACGGTTTAGGGTCCAGGTGAGGGTACGACAACGCTTTAGGGGGAGCGTACGTGTGAGGGCGTGGGATAGCGTCAGCGTACGGGTTAGGATTAGGGGACGGGTGAGGGTCAGGCTTCGGGGAAGGGTTAGGGTTAGGGTTCGGGCTAGGGTTAGGGTTAGGGGACGGGGACGGTTTAGGGTCCAGGTGAGGGTACGACAACGCTTTAGGGGGAGCGTACGTGTGAGGGCGCGGTTTAGCGTCAGCATACGGGTTAGGATTAGGGGACGGGTGAGGGTCAGGCTTCGGGGAAGGGTTAGGGTTAGGGTTCGGGCTAGGGTTAGGGTTAGGGGACGGGGACGGTTTAGGGTCCAGGTGAGGGTACGACAACGCTTTAGGGGGAGCGTACGTGTGAGGGCGCGGGTTAGCGTCAGCGTACGGGTTAGGATTAGGGGACGGGTGAGGGTCAGGCTTCGGGGAAGGGTTAGGGTTAGGGTTCGGGCTAGGGTTAGGGTTAGGGGACGGGGACGGTTTAGGGTCCAGGTGAGGGTACGACAACGCTTTAGGGGGAGCGTACTTGTGAGGGCGTGGGTTAGTGTCAGCGTACGGGTTAGGATTAGGGGACGGGTGAGGGTCAGGCTTCGGGGAAGGGTTAGGGTTAGGGTTCGGGCTAGGGTTAGGGTTAGGGGACGGGGACGGTTTAGGGTCCAGGTGAGGGTACGACAACGATTTAGGGGGAGCGTACGTGTGAGGGCGCGGGTTAGCGTCAGCGTATGGGTTAGGATTAGGGGACGGGTGAGGGTCAGGCTTCGGGGAAGGGTTAGGGTTAGGGTTCGGGCTAGGGTTAGGGTTAGGGGACGGGGACGGTTTAGGGTCCAGGTGAGGGTACGACAACGCTTTAGGGGGAGCGTACGTGTGAGGGCGCGGGTTAGCGTCAGCATACGGGTTAGGATTAGGGGACGGGTGAGGGTCAGGCTTCGGGGAAGGGTTAGGGTTAGGGTTCGGGCTAGGGTTAGGGTTAGGGGACGGGGACGGTTTAGGGTCCAGGTGAGGGTACGACAACGCTTTAGGGGGAGCGTACGTGTGAGGGCGTGGGTTAGCGTCAGCGTACGGGTTAGGATTAGGGGACGGGTGAGGGTCAGGCTTCGGGGAAGGGTTAGGGTTAGGGTTCGGGCTAGGGTTAGGGTTAGGGGACGGGGACGGTTTAGGGTCCAGGTGAGGGTACGACAACGCTTTAGGGGGAGCGTACGTGTGATGGCGCGGTTTAGCGTCAGCGTACGGGTTAGGATTAGGGGACGGGTGAGGGTCAGGCTTCGGGGAAGGGTTAGGGTTAGGGTTCGGGCTAGGGTTAGGGTTAGGGGACGGGGACGGTTTAGGGTCCAGGTGAGGGTACGACAACGCTTTAGGGGGAGCGTACGTGTGAGGGCGCGGGTTAGCGTCAGTGTACGGGTTAGGATTAGGGGACGGGTGAGGGTCAGGCTTCGGGGAAGGGTTAGGGTTAGGGTTCGGGCTAGGGTTAGGGTTAGGGGACGGGGACGGTTTAGGGTCCAGGTGAGGGTACGACAACGCTTTAGGGGGAGCGTACGTGTGAGGGCACGGGTTAGCGTCAGCGTACGGGTTAGGATTAGGGGACGGGTGAGGGTCAGGCTTCGGGGAAGGGTTAGGGTTAGGGTTCAGGCTAGGGTTAGGGTTAGGGGACGGGGACGGTTTAGGGTCCAGGTGAGGGTACGATAACGCTTTAGAGGGAGCGTACGTGTGAGGGCGCGGGTTAGCGTCAGCGTACGGGTTAGGATTTGGGGACGGGTGAGGGTCAGGCTTCGGGGAAGAGTTAGGGTTAGGGTTCGGGCTAGGGTTAGTGTTAGGGGACGGGGACGGTTTAGGGTCCAGGTGAGGGTACGACAACGCTTTAGGGGGAGCGTACGTGTGAGGGCGCGGGTTAGCGTCAGCGTACGGGTTAGGATTAGGGGACGGGTGAGGGTCAGGCTTCGGGGAAGGGTTAGGGTTAGGGTTCGGGCTAGGGTTAGGGTTAAGGGACGGGGACGGTTTAGGGTCCAGGTGAGGGTACGACAACGCTTTAGGGGGAGCGTACGTGTGAGGGAGCGGGTTAGTGTCAGCGTACGGGTTAGGATTAGGGGACGGGTGAGGGTCAGGCTTCGGGGAAGGGTTAGGGTTAGGGTTCGGGCTAGGGTTAGGGTTAGGGGACGGGGACGGTTGAGGGTCCAGGTGAGGGTACGACAACGCTTTAGGGGGAGCGTACGTGTGAGGGCGCGGGTTAGCGTCAGCGTACGGGTTAGGATTAGGGGACGGGTGAGGGTCAGGCTTCGGGGAAGGGTTAGGGTTCGGGCTAGGGTTAGGGTTAGGGGACGGGGACGGTTTAGGGTCCAGGTGAGGGTACGACAACGCTTTAGGGGGAGCGTACGTGCGAGGGCGCGGGTTAGCGTCAGCGTACGGGTTAGGATTAGGGCACGGGTGAGGGTCAGGCTTCGGGGAAGGGTTAGGGTTAGGGTTCGGGCTAGGGTTAGGGTTAGAGGACGGGGACGGTTTAGGGTCCAGGTGAGGGTACGACAACGCTTTAGGGGGAGCGTACGTGTGATGGCGCGGTTTAGCGTCAGCGTACGGGTTAGGATTAGGGGACGGGTGAGGGTCAGGCTTCGGGGAAGGGTTAGGGTTAGGGTTCGGGCTAGGGTTAGGGTTAGGGGATGGGGACGGTTTAGGGTCCAGGTGAGGGTACGACAACGCTTTAGGGGGAGCGTACGTGTGAGGGCGTGGGTTAGCGTCAGCGTACGGGTTAGGATTAGGGGACGGGTGAGGGTCAGGCTTCGGGGAAGGGTTAGGGTTAGGGTTCGGGCTAGGGTTAGGGTTAGGGGACGGGGACGGTTTAGGGTCCAGGTGAGGGTACGACAACGCTTTAGGGGGAGCGTACGTGTGAGGGCGCGGGTTAGCGTCAGCGTACGGGTTAGGATTAGGGGACGGGTGAGGGTCAGGCTTCGGGGAAGGGTTAGGGTTAGGGTTCGGGCTAGGGTTAGGGTTAGGGGACGGGGACGGTTTAGGGTCCAGGTGAGGGTACGACAACGCTTTAGGGGGAGCGTACGTGTGAGGGCACGGGTTAGCGTCAGCATACGGGTTAGGATTAGGGGACGGGTGAGGGTCAGGCTTCGGGGAAGGGTTAGGGTTAGGGTTCGGGCTAGGGTTAGGGTTAGGGGACGGGGACGGTTTAGGGTCCAGGTGAGGGTACGACAACGCTTTACGGGGAGCGTACGTGTGAGGGCGCGGGTTAGTGTCAGCGTACGGGTTAGGATTAGGGGACGGGTGAGGGTCAGGCTTCGGGGAAGGGTTAGGGTTAGGGTTCGGGCTAGGGTTAGGGTTAGGGGACGGGGACGGTTTAGGGTCCAGGTGAGGGTACGACAACGCTTTAGGGGGAGCGTACGTGTGAGGGCGCGGGTTAGTGTCAGCTTACGGGTTAGGATTAGGGGACGGGTGAGGGTCAGGCTTCGGGGAAGGGTTAGGGTTAGGGTTCGGGCTAGGGTTAGGGTTAGGGGACAGGGACGGTTTAGGGTCCAGGTGAGGGTAAGACAACGCTTTAGGGGGAGCGTACGTGTGAGGGCGCGGGTTAGTGTCAGCGTACGGGTTAGGATTAGGGGACGGGTGAGGGTCAGGCTTCGGGGAAGGGTTAGGGTTAGGGTTCGGGCTAGGGTTAGGGTTAGGGGACGGGGACGGTTTAGGGTCCAGGTGAGGGTATGACAACGCTTTAGGGGGAGCGTACGTGTGAGGGCGCGGGTTAGTGTCAGCGTACGGGTTAGGATTAGGGGACGGGTGAGGGTCAGGCTTCGGGGAAGGGTTAGGGTTAGGGTTCGGGCTAGGGTTAGGGTTAGGGGACGGGGACGGTTTAGGGTCCAGGTGAGGGTACGACAACGCTTTAGGGGGAGCGTACGTGTGAGGGCGCGGGTTAGTGTCAGCGTACGGGTTAGGATTAGGGGACGGGTGAGGGTCAGGCTTCGGGGAAGGGTTAGGGTTAGGGTTCGGGCTAGGGTTAGGGTTAGGGGACGGGGACGGTTTAGGGTCCAGGTGAGGGTATGACAACGCTTTAGGGGGAGCGTACGTGTGAGGGCGCGGGTTAGTGTCAGCGTACGGGTTAGGATTAGGGGACGGGTGAGGGTCAGGCTTCGGGGAAGGGTTAGGGTTAGGGTTCGGGCTAGGGTTAGGGTTAGGGGACGGGGACGGTTTAGGGTCCAGGTGAGGGTACGACAACGCTTTAGGGGGAGCATACGTGTGAGGGCGCGGGTTAGTGTCAGCGTACGGGTTAGGATTAGGGGACGGGTGAGGGTCAGGCTTCGGGGAAGGGTTAGGGTTAGGGTTCGGGCTAGGGTTAGGGTTAGGGGACGGGGACGGTTTAGGGTCCAGGTGAGGGTACGACAACGCTTTAGGGGGAGCGTATGTGTGAGGGCGCGGGTTAGTGTCAGCGTACGGGTTAGGATTAGGGGACGGGTGAGGGTCAGGCTTCGGGGAAGGGTTAGGGTTAGGGTTCGGGCTAGAGTTAGGGTTAGGGGACGGGGACGGTTTAGGGTCCAGGTGAGGGTACGACAACGCTTTAGGGGGAGCGTACGTGTGAGGGCGCGGGTTAGTGTCAGCGTACGGGTTAGGATTAGGGGACGGGTGAGGGTCAGGCTTCGGGGAAGGGTTAGGGTTAGGGTTCGGGCTAGGGTTAGGGTTAGGGGACGGGGACGGTTTAGGGTCCAGGTGAGGGTACGACAACGCTTTAGGGGGAGCGTACGTGTGAGGGCGCGGGTTAGTGTCAGCGTACGGGTTAGGATTAGGGGACGGGTGAGGGTCAGGCTTCGGGGAAGGGTTAGGGTTAGGGTTCGGGCTAGGGTTAGGGTTAAGGGACGGGGACGGTTTAGAGTCCAGGTGAGGGTACGACAACGCTTTAGGGGGAGCGTACGTGTGAGGGCGCGGGTTAGTGTCAGCGTACGGGTTAGGATTAGGGGACGGGTGAGGGTCAGGCTTCAGGGAAGGGTTAGGGTTAGGGTTCGGGCTAGGGTTAGGGTTAGGGGTCGGGGACGGTTTAGGGTCCAGGTGAGGGTACGACAACGCTTTAGGGGGAGCGTACGTGTGAGGGCGCGGGTTAGTGTCAGCGTACGGGTTAGGATTAGGGGACGGGTGAGGGTCAGGCTTCGGGGAAGGGTTAGGGTTAGGGTTCGGGCTATGGTTAGGGTTAGGGGACGGGGACGGTTTAGGGTCCAGGTGAGGGTACGACAACGCTTTAGGGGGAGCGTACTTGTGAGGGCGCGGGTTAGTGTCAGCGTACGGGTTAGGATTAGGGGACGGGTGAGGGTCAGGCTTCGGGGAAGGGTTAGGGTTAGGGTTCGGGCTAGGGTTAGGGTTAGGGGACGGGGACGGTTTAGGGTCCAGGTGAGGGTACGACAACGATTTAGGGGGAGCGTACGTGTGAGGGCGCGGGTTAGCGTCAGCGTACGGGTTAGGATTAGGGGACGGGTGAGGGTCAGGCTTCGGGGAAGGGTTAGGGTTAGGGTTCGGGCTAGGGTTAGGGTTAGGGGACGGGGACGGTTTAGGGTCCAGGTGAGGGTACGACAACGCTTTAGGGGGAGCGTACGTGTGAGGGCGCGGGTTAGCGTCAGCATACGGGTTAGGATTAGGGGACGGGTGAGGGTCAGGCTTCGGGGAAGGGTTAGGGTTAGGGTTCGGGCTAGGGTTAGGGTTAGGGGACGGGGACGGTTTAGGGTCCAGGTGAGGGTACGACAACGCTTTAGGGGGAGCGTACGTGTGAGGGCGCGGGTTAGTGTCAGCGTACGGGTTAGGATTAGGGGACGGGTGAGGGTCAGGCTTCGGGGAAGGGTTAGGGTTAGGGTTCGGGCTAGGGTTAGGATTAGGGGACAGGGACGGTTTAGGGTCCAGGTGAGGGTAAGACAACGCTTTAGGGGGAGCGTACGTGTGAGGGCGCGGGTTAGTGTCAGCGTACGGGTTAGGATTAGGGGACGGGTGAGGGTCAGGCTTCGGGGAAGGGTTAGGGTTAGGGTTCGGGCTAGGGTTAGGGTTAGGGGACGGGGACGGTTTAGGGTCCAGGTGAGGGTACGACAACGCTTTAGGGGGAGCGTACGTGTGAGGGCGCGGGTTAGTGTCAGCGTACGGGTTAGGATTAGGGGACGGGTGAGGGTCAGGCTTCGGGGAAGGGTTAGGGTTAGGGTTCGGGCTAGGGTTAGGGTTAGGGGACGGGGACGGTTTAGGGTCCAGGTGAGGGTACGACAACGCTTTAGGGGGAGCGTACGTGTGAGGGCGCGGGTTAGTGTCAGCGTACGGGTTAGGATTAGGGGACGGGTGAGGGTCAGGCTTCGGGGAAGGGTTAGGGTTAGGGTTCGGGCTAGGGTTAGGGTTAGGGGACGGGGACGGTTTAGGGTCCAGGTGAGGGTACGACAACGCTTTAGGGGGAGCATACGTGTGAGGGCGCGGGTTAGTGTCAGCGTACGGGTTAGGATTAGGGGACGGGTGAGGGTCAGGCTTCGGGGAAGGGTTAGGGTTAGGGTTCGGGCTAAGGTTAGGGTTAGGGGACGGGGACGGTTTAGGGTCCAGGTGAGGGTAAGACAACGCTTTAGGGGGAGCGTATGTGTGAGGGCGCGGGTTAGTGTCAGCGTACGGGTTAGGATTAGGGGACGGGTGAGGGTCAGGCTTCGGGGAAGGGTTAGGGTTAGGGTTCGGGCTAGGGTTAGGGTTAGGGGACGGGGACGGTTTAGGGTCCAGGTGAGGGTACGACAACGCTTTAGGAGGAGCGTACGTGTGAGGGCGCGGGTTAGTGTCAGCGTACGGGTTAGGATTAGGGGACGGGTGAGGGTCAGGCTTCGGGGAACGGTTAGGGTTAGGGTTCGGGCTAGAGTTAGGGTTAGGGGACGGGGACGGTTTAGGGTCCAGGTGAGGGTACGACAACGCTTTAGGGGGAGCGTACGTGTGAGGGCGCGGGTTAGTGTCAGCGTACGGGTTAGGATTAGGGGACGGGTGAGGGTCAGGCTTCGGGGAAGGGTTAGGGTTAGGGTTCGGGCTAGGGTTAGGGTTAGGGGACGGGGACGGTTTAGGGTCCAGGTGAGGGTACGACAACGCTTTAGGGGGAGCGTACGTGTGAGGGCGCGGGTTAGTGTCAGCGTACGGGTTAGGATTAGGGGACGGGTGAGGGTCAGGCTTCGGGGAAGGGTTAGGGTTAGGGTTCGGGCTAGGGTTAGGGTTAAGGGACGGGGACGGTTTAGGGTCCAGGTGAGGGTACGACAACGCTTTAGGGGGAGCGTACGTGTGAGGGCGCGGGTTAGTGTCAGCGTACGGGTTAGGATTAGGGGACGGGTGAGGGTCAGGCTTCAGGGAAGGGTTAGGGTTAGGGTTCGGGCTAGGGTTAGGGTTAGGGGTCGGGGACGGTTTAGGGTCCAGGTGAGGGTACGACAACGCTTTAGGGGGAGCGTACGTGTGAGGGCGCGGGTTAGTGTCAGCGTACGGGTTAGGATTAGGGGACGGGTGAGGGTCAGGCTTCGGGGAAGGGTTAGGGTTAGGGTTCGGGCTATGGTTAGGGTTAGGGGACGGGGACGGTTTAGGGTCCAGGTGAGGGTACGACAACGCTTTAGGGGGAGCGTACGTGTGAGGGCGCGGGTTAGCGTCAGCGTACGGGTTAGGATTAGGGGACGGGTGAGGGTCAGGCTTCGGGGAAGGGTTAGGGTTAGGGTTCGGGCTAGGGTTAGGGTTAGGGGACGGGGACGGTTTAGGGTCCAGGTGAGGGTACGACAACGCTTTAGGGGGAGCGTACTTGTGAGGGCGCGGGTTAGTGTCAGCGTACGGGTTAGGATTAGGGGACGGGTGAGGGTCAGGCTTCGGGGAAGGGTTAGGGTTAGGGTTCGGGCTAGGGTTAGGGTTAGGGGACGGGGACGGTTTAGGGTCCAGGTGAGGGTACGACAACGATTTAGGGGGAGCGTACGTGTGAGGGCGCGGGTTAGCGTCAGCGTACGGGTTAGGATTAGGGGACGGGTGAGGGTCAGGCTTCGGGGAAGGGTTAGGGTTAGGGTTCGGGCTAGGGTTAGGGTTAGGGGACGGGGACGGTTTAGGTTCCAGGTGAGGGTACGACAACGCTTTAGGGGGAGCGTACGTGTGAGGGCGCGGGTTAGCGTCAGCATACGGGTTAGGATTAGGGGACGGGTGAGGGTCAGGCTTCGGGGAAGGGTTAGGGTTAGGGTTCGGGCTAGGGTTAGGGTTAGGGGACGGGGACGGTTTAGGGTCCAGGTGAGGGTACGACAACGCTTTAGGGGGAGCGTACGTGTGAGGGCGTGGGTTAGCGTCAGCGTACGGGTTAGGATTAGGGGACGGGTGAGGGTCAGGCTTCGGGGAAGGGTTAGGGTTAGGGTTCGGGCTAGGGTTAGGGTTAGGGGACGGGGACGGTTTAGGGTCCAGGTGAGGGTACGACAACGCTTTAGGGGGAGCGTACGTGTGAGGGCGCGGGTTAGCGTCAGCGTACGGGTTAGGATTTGGGGACGGGTGAGGGTCAGGCTTCGGGGAAGGGTTAGGGTTAGGGTTCGGGCTAGGGTTAGGGTTAAGGGACGGGGACGGTTTAGGGTCCAGGTGAGGGTACGACAACGCTTTAGGGGGAGCGTACGTGTGAGGGAGCGGGTTAGTGTCAGCGTACGGGTTAGGATTAGGGGACGGGTGAGGGTCAGGCTTCGGGGAAGGGTTAGGGTTAGGGTTCGGGCTAGGGTTAGGGTTAGGGGACGGGGACGGTTGAGGGTCCAGGTGAGGGTACGACAACGCTTTAGGGGGAGCGTACGTGTGAGGGTGCGGGTTAGCGTCAGCGTACGGGTTAGGATTAGGGGACGGGTGAGGGTCAGGCTTCGGGGAAGGTTTAGGGTTCGGGCTAGGGTTAGGGTTAGGGGACGGGGACGGTTTAGGGTCCAGGTGAGGGTACGACAACGCTTTAGGGGGAGCGTACGTGCGAGGGCGCGGGTTAGCGTCAGCGTACGGGTTAGGATTAGGGCACGGGTGAGGGTCAGGCTTCGGGGAAGGGTTAGGGTTAGGGTTCGGGCTAGGGTTAGGGTTAGGGGACGGGGACGGTTTAGGGTCCAGGTGAGGGTATGACAACGCTTTAGGGGGAGCGTACGTGTGATGGCGCGGGTTAGTGTCAGCGTACGGGTTAGGATTAGGGGACGGGTGAGGGTCAGGCTTCGGGGAAGGGTTAGGGTTAGGGTTCGGGCTAGGGTTAGGGTTAGGGGACGGGGACGGTTTAGGGTCCAGGTGAGGGTACGACAACGCTTTAGGGGGAGCATACGTGTGAGGGCGCGGGTTAGTGTCAGCGTACGGGTTAGGATTAGGGGACGGGTGAGGGTCAGGCTTCGGGGAAGGGTTAGGGCTAGGGTTCGGGCTAGGGTTAGGGTTAGGGGACGGGGACGGTTTAGGGTCCAGGTGAGGGTACGACAATGCTTTAGGGGGAGCGTATGTGTGAGGGCGCGGGTTAGTGTCAGCGTACGGGTTAGGATTAGGGGACGGGTGAGGGTCAGGCTTCGGGGAAGGGTTAGGGTTAGGGTTCGGGCTAGGGTTAGGGTTAGGGGACGGGGATGGTTTAGGGTCCAGGTGAGGGTACGACAACGCTTTAGGGGGAGCGTACGTGTGAGGGCGCGGGTTAGTGTCAGCGTACGGGTTAGGATTAGGGGACGGGTGAGGGTCAGGCTTCGGGGAACGGTTAGGGTTAGGGTTCGGGCTAGAGTTAGGGTTAGGGGACGGGGACGGTTTAGGGTCCAGGTGAGGGTACGACAACGCTTTAGGGGGAGCGTACGTGTGAGGGCGCGGGTTAGTGTCAGCGTACGGGTTAGGATTAGGGGACGGGTGAGGGTCAGGCTTCGGGGAAGTGTTAGGGTTAGGGTTCGGGCTAGGGTTAGGGTTAGGGGACGGGGACGGTTTAGGGTCCAGGTGAGGGTACGACAACGCTTTAGGGGGAGCGTACGTGTGAGGGCGCGGGTTAGTGTCAGCGTACGGGTTAGGATTAGGGGACGGGTGAGGGTCAGGCTTCGGGGAAGGGTTAGGGTTAGGGTTCGGGCTAGGGTTAGGGTTAAGGGACGGGGACGGTTTAGGGTCCAGGTGAGGGTACGACAACGCTTTAGGGGGAGCGTACGTGTGAGGGCGCGGGTTAGTGTCAGCGTACGGGTTAGGATTAGGGGACGGGTGAGGGTCAGGCTTCAGGGAAGTGTTAGGGTTAGGGTTCGGGCTAGGGTTAGGGTTAGGGGTCGGGGACGGTTTAGGGTCCAGGTGAGGGTACGACAACGCTTTAGGGGGAGCGTACGTGTGGGGGCGCGGGTTAGTGTCAGCGTACGGGTTAGGATTAGGGGACGGGTGAGGGTCAGGCTTCGGGGAAGGGTTAGGGTTAGGGTTCGGGCTATGGTTAGGGTTAGGGGACGGGGACGGTTTAGGGTCCAGGTGAGGGTACGACAACGCTTTAGGGGGAGCGTACTTGTGAGGGCGCGTGTTAGTGTCAGCGTACGGGTTAGGATTAGGGGACGGGTGAGGGTCAGGCTTCGGGGAAGGGTTAGGGTTAGGGTTCGGGCTAGGGTTAGGGTTAGGGGACGGGGACGGTTTAGGGTCCAGGTGAGGGTACGACAACGATTTAGGGGGAGCGTACGTGTGAGGGCGCGGGTTAGCGTCAGCGTACGGGTTAGGATTAGGGGACGGGTGAGGGTCAGGCTTCGGGGAAGGGTTAGGGTTAGGGTTCGGGCTAGGGTTAGGGTTAGGGGACGGGGACGGTTTAGGGTCCAGGTGAGGGTACGACAACGCTTTAGGGGGAGCGTACGTGTGAGGGCGCGGGTTAGCGTCAGCATACGGGTTAGGATTAGGGGACGGGTGAGGGTCAGGCTTCGGGGAAGGGTTAGGGTTAGGGTTCGGGCTAGGGTTAGGGTTAGGGGACGGGGACGGTTTAGGGTCCAGGTGAGGGTACGACAACGCTTTAGGGGGAGCGTACGTGTGAGGGCGTGGGATAGCGTCAGCGTACGGGTTAGGATTAGGGGACGGGTGAGGGTCAGGCTTCGGGGAAGGGTTAGGGTTAGGGTTCGGGCTAGGGTTAGGGTTAGGGGACGGGGACGGTTTAGGGTCCAGGTGAGGGTACGACAACGCTTTAGGGGGAGCGTACGTGTGAGGGCGCGGTTTAGCGTCAGCATACGGGTTAGGATTAGGGGACGGGTGAGGGTCAGGCTTCGGGGAAGGGTTAGGGTTAGGGTTCGGGCTAGGGTTAGGGTTAGGGGACGGGGACGGTTTAGGGTCCAGGTGAGGGTACGACAACGCTTTAGGGGGAGCGTACGTGTGAGGGCGCGGGTTAGCGTCAGCGTACGGGTTAGGATTAGGGGACGGGTGAGGGTCAGGCTTCGGGGAAGGGTTAGGGTTAGGGTTCGGGCTAGGGTTAGGGTTAGGGGACGGGGACGGTTTAGGGTCCAGGTGAGGGTACGACAACGCTTTAGGGGGAGCGTACTTGTGAGGGCGTGGGTTAGTGTCAGCGTACGGGTTAGGATTAGGGGACGGGTGAGGGTCAGGCTTCGGGGAAGGGTTAGGGTTAGGGTTCGGGCTAGGGTTAGGGTTAGGGGACGGGGACGGTTTAGGGTCCAGGTGAGGGTACGACAACGATTTAGGGGGAGCGTACGTGTGAGGGCGCGGGTTAGCGTCAGCGTATGGGTTAGGATTAGGGGACGGGTGAGGGTCAGGCTTCGGGGAAGGGTTAGGGTTAGGGTTCGGGCTAGGGTTAGGGTTAGGGGACGGGGACGGTTTAGGGTCCAGGTGAGGGTACGACAACGCTTTAGGGGGAGCGTACGTGTGAGGGCGCGGGTTAGCGTCAGCATACGGGTTAGGATTAGGGGACGGGTGAGGGTCAGGCTTCGGGGAAGGGTTAGGGTTAGGGTTCGGGCTAGGGTTAGGGTTAGGGGACGGGGACGGTTTAGGGTCCAGGTGAGGGTACGACAACGCTTTAGGGGGAGCGTACGTGTGAGGCCGTGGGTTAGCGTCAGCGTACGGGTTAGGATTAGGGGACGGGTGAGGGTCAGGCTTCGGGGAAGGGTTAGGGTTAGGGTTCGGGCTAGGGTTAGGGTTAGGGGACGGGGACGGTTTAGGGTCCAGGTGAGGGTACGACAACGCTTTAGGGGGAGCGTACGTGTGATGGCGCGGTTTAGCGTCAGCGTACGGGTTAGGATTAGGGGACGGGTGAGGGTCAGGCTTCGGGGAAGGGTTAGGGTTAGGGTTCGGGCTAGGGTTAGGGTTAGGGGACGGGGACGGTTTAGGGTCCAGGTGAGGGTACGACAATGCTTTAGGGGGAGCGTACGTGTGAGGGCGCGGGTTAGCGTCAGCGTACGGGTTAGGATTAGGGGACGGGTGAGGGTCAGGCTTCGGGGAAGGGTTAGGGTTAGGGTTCGGGCTAGGGTTAGGGTTAGGGGACGGGGACGGTTTAGGGTCCAGGTGAGGGTACGACAACGCTTTAGGGGGAGCGTACGTGTGAGGGCACGGGTTAGCGTCAGCGTACGGGTTAGGATTAGGGGACGGGTGAGGGTCAGGCTTCGGGGAAGGGTTAGGGTTAGGGTTCAGGCTAGGGTTAGGGTTAGGGGACGGGGACGGTTTAGGGTCCAGGTGAGGGTACGATAACGCTTTAGAGGGAGCGTACGTGTGAGGGCGCGGGTTAGCGTCAGCGTACGGGTTAGGATTTGGGGACGGGTGAGGGTCAGGCTTCGGGGAAGAGTTAGGGTTAGGGTTCGGGCTAGGGTTAGGGTTAGGGGACGGGGACGGTTTAGGGTCCAGGTGAGGGTACGACAACGCTTTAGGGGGAGCGTACGTGTGAGGGCGCGGGTTAGCGTCAGCGTACGGGTTAGGATTAGGGGACGGGTGAGGGTCAGGCTTCGGGGAAGGGTTAGGGTTAGGGTTCGGGCTAGGGTTAGGGTTAAGGGACGGGGACGGTTTAGGGTCCAGGTGAGGGTACGACAACGCTTTAGGGGGAGCGTACGTGTGAGGGAGCGGGTTAGTGTCAGCGTACGGGTTAGGATTAGGGGACGGGTGAGGGTCAGGCTTCGGGGAAGGGTTAGGGTTAGGGTTCGGGCTAGGGTTAGGGTTAGGGGACGGGGACGGTTGAGGGTCCAGGTGAGGGTACGACAACGCTTTAGGGGGAGCGTACGTGTGAGGGCGCGGGTTAGCGTCAGCGTACGGGTTAGGATTAGGGGACGGGTGAGGGTCAGGCTTCGGGGAAGGGTTAGGGTTCGGGCTAGGGTTAGGGTTAGGGGACGGGGACGGTTTAGGGTCCAGGTGAGGGTACGACAACGCTTTAGGGGGAGCGTACGTGCGAGGGCGCGGGTTAGCGTCAGCGTACGGGTTAGGATTAGGGCACGGGTGAGGGTCAGGCTTCGGGGAAGGGTTAGGGTTAGGGTTCGGGCTAGGGTTAGGGTTAGAGGACGGGGACGGTTTAGGGTCCAGGTGAGGGTACGACAACGCTTTAGGGGGAGCGTACGTGTGATGGCGCGGTTTAGCGTCAGCGTACGGGTTAGGATTAGGGGACGGGTGAGGGTCAGGCTTCGGGGAAGGGTTAGGGTTAGGGTTCGGGCTAGGGTTAGGGTTAGGGGATGGGGACGGTTTAGGGTCCAGGTGAGGGTACGACAACGCTTTAGGGGGAGCGTACGTGTGAGGGCGCGGGTTAGCGTCAGCGTACGGGTTAGGATTAGGGGACGGGTGAGGGTCAGGCTTCGGGGAAGGGTTAGGGTTAGGGTTCGGGCTAGGGTTAGGGTTAGGGGACGGGGACGGTTTAGGGTCCAGGTGAGGGTACGACAACGCTTTAGGGGGAGCGTACGTGTGAGGGCGCGGGTTAGCGTCAGCGTACGGGTTAGGATTAGGGGACGGGTGAGGGTCAGGCTTCGGGGAAGGGTTAGGGTTAGGGTTCAGGCTAGGGTTAGGGTTAGGGGACGGGGACGGTTTAGGGTCCAGGTGAGGGTACGATAACGCTTTAGGGGGAGCGTACGTGTGAGGGCGCGGGTTAGCGTCAGCGTACGGGTTAGGATTTGGGGACGGGTGAGGGTCAGGCTTCGGGGAAGAGTTAGGGTTAGGGTTCGGGCTAGGGTTAGGGTTAGGGGACGGGGACGGTTTAGGGTCCAGGTGAGGGTACGACAACGCTTTAGGGGGAGCGTACGTGTGAGGGCGCGGGTTAGCGTCAGCGTACGGGTTAGGATTAGGGGACGGGTGAGGGTCAGGCTTCGGGGAAGGGTTAGGGTTAGGGTTCGGGCTAGGGTTAGGGTTAAGGGACGGGGACGGTTTAGGGTCCAGGTGAGGGTACGACAACGCTTTAGGGGGAGCGTACGTGTGAGGGAGCGGGTTAGTGTCAGCGTACGGGTTAGGATTAGGGGACGGGTGAGGGTCAGGCTTCGGGGAAGGGTTAGGGTTAGGGTTCGGGCTAGGGTTAGGGTTAGGGGACGGGGACGGTTGAGGGTCCAGGTGAGGGTACGACAACGCTTTAGGGGGAGCGTACGTGTGAGGGCGCGGGTTAGCGTCAGCGTACGGGTTAGGATTTGGGGACGGGTGAGGGTCAGGCTTCGGGGAAGAGTTAGGGTTAGGGTTCGGGCTAGGGTTAGGCTTAGGGGACGGGGATGGTTGAGGGTCCAGGTGAGGGTACGACAACGCTTTAGGGGGAGCGTACGTGTGAGGGCGCGGGTTAGCGTCAGCGTACGGGTTAGGATTAGGGGACGGGTGAGGGTCAGGCTTCGGGGAAGCGTTATGGTTAGGGTTCGGGGTAGGGTTAGGGTTAGGGGACGGGGACGGTTTAGGGTCCAGGTGAGGGTACGACAACGCTTTAGGGGGAGCGTACGTGTGAGGGCGCGGGTTAGCGTCAGCGTACGGGTTAGGATTAGGGGACGGGTGAGGGTCAGGCTTCGGGGAAGGGTTAGGGTTAGGGTTCGGGCTAGGGTTAGGGTTAGGGGACGGGGACGGTTTAGGGTCCAGGTGAGGGTACGACAACGCTTTAGGGGGAGCGTACGTGTGAGGGCGTGGGATAGCGTCAGCGTACGGGTTAGGATTAGGGGACGGGTGAGGGTCAGGCTTCGGGGAAGGGTTAGGGTTAGGGTTCGGGCTAGGGTTAGGGTTAGGGGACGGGGACGGTTTAGGGTCCAGGTGAGGGTACGACAACGCTTTAGGGGGAGCGTACGTGTGAGGGCGCGGTTTAGCGTCAGCATACGGGTTAGGATTAGGGGACGGGTGAGGGTCAGGCTTCGGGGAAGGGTTAGGGTTAGGGTTCGGGCTAGGGTTAGGGTTAGGGGACGGGGACGGTTTAGGGTCCAGGTGAGGGTACGACAACGCTTTAGGGGGAGCGTACGTGTGAGGGCGCGGGTTAGCGTCAGCGTACGGGTTAGGATTAGGGGACGGGTGAGGGTCAGGCTTCGGGGAAGGGTTAGGGTTAGGGTTCGGGCTAGGGTTAGGGTTAGGGGACGGGGACGGTTTAGGGTCCAGGTGAGGGTACGACAACGCTTTAGGGGGAGCGTACTTGTGAGGGCGCGGGTTAGTGTCAGCGTACGGGTTAGGATTAGGGGACGGGTGAGGGTCAGGCTTCGGGGAAGGGTTAGGGTTAGGGTTCGGGCTAGGGTTAGGGTTAGGGGACGGGGACGGTTTAGGGTCCAGGTGAGGGTACGACAACGATTTAGGGGGAGCGTACGTGTGAGGGCGCGGGTTAGCGTCAGCGTATGGGTTAGGATTAGGGGACGGGTGAGGGTCAGGCTTCGGGGAAGGGTTAGGGTTAGGGTTCGGGCTAGGGTTAGGGTTAGGGGACGGGGACGGTTTAGGGTCCAGGTGAGGGTACGACAACGCTTTAGGGGGAGCGTACGTGTGAGGGCGCGGGTTAGCGTCAGCATACGGGTTAGGATTAGGGGACGGGTGAGGGTCAGGCTTCGGGGAAGGGTTAGGGTTAGGGTTCGGGCTAGGGTTAGGGTTAGGGGACGGGGACGGTTTAGGGTCCAGGTGAGGGTACGACAACGCTTTAGGGGGAGCGTACGTGTGAGGGCGTGGGTTAGCGTCAGCGTACGGGTTAGGATTAGGGGACGGGTGAGGGTCAGGCTTCGGGGAAGGGTTAGGGTTAGGGTTCGGGCTAGGGTTAGGGTTAGGGGACGGGGACGGTTTAGGGTCCAGGTGAGGGTACGACAACGCTTTAGGGGGAGCGTACGTGTGATGGCGCGGTTTAGCGTCAGCGTACGGGTTAGGATTAGGGGACGGGTGAGGGTCAGGCTTCGGGGAAGGGTTAGGGTTAGGGTTCGGGCTAGGGTTAGGGTTAGGGGACGGGGACGGTTTAGGGTCCAGGTGAGGGTACGACAACGCTTTAGGGGGAGCGTACGTGTGAGGGCGCGGGTTAGCGTCAGCGTACGGGTTAGGATTAGGGGACGGGTGAGGGTCAGGCTTCGGGGAAGGGTTAGGGTTAGGGTTCGGGCTAGGGTTAGGGTTAGGGGACGGGGACGGTTTAGGGTCCAGGTGAGGGTACGACAACGCTTTAGGGGGAGCGTACGTGTGAGGGCACGGGTTAGCGTCAGCGTACGGGTTAGGATTAGGGGACGGGTGAGGGTCAGGCTTCGGGGAAGGGTTAGGGTTAGGGTTCGGGCTAGGGTTAGGGTTAGGGGACGGGGACGGTTTAGGGTCCAGGTGAGGGTACGATAACGCTTTAGAGGGAGCGTACGTGTGAGGGCGCGGGTTAGCGTCAGCGTACGGGTTAGGATTTGGGGACGGGTGAGGGTCAGGCTTCGGGGAAGAGTTAGGGTTAGGGTTCGGGCTAGGGTTAGGGTTAGGGGACGGGGACGGTTGAGGGTCCAGGTGAGGGTACGACAACGCTTTAGGGGGAGCGTACGTGTGAGGGCGCGGGTTAGCGTCAGCGTACGGGTTAGGATTAGGGGACGGGTGAGGGTCAGGCTTCGGGGAAGGGTTAGGGTTCGGGCTAGGGTTAGGGTTAGGGGACGGGGACGGTTTAGGGTCCAGGTGAGGGTACGACAACGCTTTAGGGGGAGCGTACGTGCGAGGGCGCGGGTTAGCGTCAGCGTACGGGTTAGGATTAGGGCACGGGTGAGGGTCAGGCTTCGGGGAAGGGTTAGGGTTAGGGTTCGGGCTAGGGTTAGGGTTAGAGGACGGGGACGGTTTAGGGTCCAGGTGAGGGTACGACAACGCTTTAGGGGGAGCGTACGTGTGATGGCGCGGTTTAGCGTCAGCGTACGGGTTAGGATTAGGGGACGGGTGAGGGTCAGGCTTCGGGGAAGGGTTAGGGTTAGGGTTCGGGCTAGGGTTAGGGTTAGGGGACGGGGACGGTTTAGGGTCCAGGTGAGGGTACGACAACGCTTTAGGGGGAGCGTACGTGTGAGGGCGCGGGTTAGCGTCAGCGTACGGGTTAGGATTAGGGGACGGGTGAGGGTCAGGCTTCGGGGAAGGGTTAGGGTTAGGGTTCGGGCTAGGGTTAGGGTTAGGGGACGGGGACGGTTTAGGGTCCAGGTGAGGGTACGACAACGCTTTAGGGGGAGCGTACGTGTGAGGGCACGGGTTAGCGTCAGCGTACGGGTTAGGATTAGGGGACGGGTGAGGGTCAGGCTTCGGGGAAGGGTTAGGGTTAGGGTTCAGGCTAGGGTTAGGGTTAGGGGACGGGGACGGTTTAGGGTCCAGGTGAGGGTACGATAACGCTTTAGGGGGAGCGTACGTGTGAGGGCGCGGGTTAGCGTCAGCGTACGGGTTAGGATTTGGGGACGGGTGAGGGTCAGGCTTCGGGGAAGAGTTAGGGTTAGGGTTCGGGCTAGGGTTAGGGTTAGGGGACGGGGACGGTTTAGGGTCCAGGTGAGGGTACGACAACGCTTTAGGGGGAGCGTACGTGTGAGGGCGCGGGTTAGCGTCAGCGTACGGGTTAGGATTAGGGGACGGGTGAGGGTCAGGCTTCGGGGAAGGGTTAGGGTTAGGGTTCGGGCTAGGGTTAGGGTTAAGGGACGGGGACGGTTTAGGGTCCAGGTGAGGGTACGACAACGCTTTAGGGGGAGCGTACGTGTGAGGGAGCGGGTTAGTGTCAGCGTACGGGTTAGGATTAGGGGACGGGTGAGGGTCAGGCTTCGGGGAAGGGTTAGGGTTAGGGTTCGGGCTAGGGTTAGGGTTAGGGGACGGGGACGGTTGAGGGTCCAGGTGAGGGTACGACAACGCTTTAGGGGGAGCGTACGTGTGAGGGCGCGGGTTAGCGTCAGCGTACGGGTTAGGATTAGGGGACGGGTGAGGGTCAGGCTTCGGGGAAGTGTTAGGGTTCGGGCTAGGGTTAGGGTTAGGGGACGGGGACGGTTTAGGGTCCAGGTGAGGGTACGACAACGCTTTAGGGGGAGCGTACGTGCGAGGGCGCGGGTTAGCGTCAGCGTACGGGTTAGGATTAGGGCACGGGTGAGGGTCAGGCTTCGGGGAAGGGTTAGGGTTAGGGTTCGGGCTAGGGTTAGGCTTAGGGGACGGGGATGGTTTAGGGTCCAGGTGAGGGTACGACAACGCTTTAGGGGGAGCGTACGTGTGAGGGCGCGGGTTAGCGTCAGCGTTCGGGTTAGGATTAGGGGACGGGTGAGGGTCAGGCTTCGGGGAAGGGTTAGGGTTAGGGTTCGGGCTAGGGTTAGGGTTAGGGGACAGGGACGGTTTAGGGTCCAGGTGAGGGTACGACAACGCTTCAGGGGGAGCGTACGTGTGAGGGCGCGGCTTAGTGTCAGCGTACGGGTTAGGATTAGGGGACGGGTGAGGGTCAGGCTTCGGGGAAGGGTTAGGGTTAGGGTTCGGGCTAGGGTTAGGGTTAGGGGACGGGGACGGTTTAGGGTCCAGGTGAGGGTACGACAACGCTTTAGGGGGAGCGTACGTGTGAGGGCGCGGGTTAGCGTCAGCGTACGGGTTAGGATTAGGGGACGGGTGAGGGTCAGGCTTCGGGGAAGGGTTAGGGTTAGGGTTCGGGCTAGGGTTAGGGTTAGGGGACGGGGACGGTTTAGGGTCCAGGTGAGGGTACGACAACGCTTTAGGGGGAGCGTACGTGTGAGGGCGCGGGTTAGCGTCAGCGTACGGGTTAGGATTAGGGGACGGGTGAGGGTCAGGCTTCGGGGAAGGGTTAGGGTTAGGGTTCGGGCTAGGGTTAGGGTTAGGGGACGGGGACGGTTTAGGGTCCAGGTGAGGGTACGACAACGCTTTAGGGGGAGCGTACGTGTGAGGGCGCGGGTTAGCGTCAGCGTACGGGTTAGGATTAGGGGACGGGTGAGTGTCAGGCTTCGGGGAAGTGTTAGGGTTAGTGTTCGGGCTAGGGTTAGGGTTAGGGGACGGGGACGGTTTAGGGTCCAGGTGAGGGTACGACAACGCTTTAGGGGGAGAGTACGTGTGAGGGCGCGGGTTAGCGTCAGCGTACGGGTTAGGATTAGGGGACGGGTGAGGGTCAGGCTTCGGGGAAGGGTTAGGGTTAGGGTTCGGGCTAGGGTTAGGGTTAGGGGACGGGGACGGTTTAGGGTCCAGGTGAGGGTACGACAACGCTTTAGGGGGAGCGTACGTGTGAGGGCGCGGGTTAGCGTCAGCGTACGGGTTAGGATTAGGGGACGGGTGAGGGTCAGGCTTCGTGGAAGGGTTATGGTTAGGGTTCGGGCTAGGGTTAGGGTTAGGGGACGGGGACGGTTTAGGGTCCAGGTGAGGGTACGACAACGCTTTAGGGGGAACGTACGTGTGAGGGCGCGGGTTAGTGTCAGCGTACGGGTTAGGATTAGGGGACGGGTGAGGGTCAGGCTTCGGGGAAGGTTTAGGGTTAGGGTTCGGGCTAGGGTTAGGGTTAGGGGACGGGGACGGTTGAGGGTCCAGGTGAGGGTACGACAACGCTTTAGGGGGAGCGTACGTGTGAGGGCGCGGGTTAGCGTCAGCGTACGGGTTAGGATTAGGGGACGGGTGAGGGTCAGGCTTCGGGGAAGGGTTAGGGTTCGGGCTAGGGTTAGGGTTAGGGGACGGGGACGGTTTAGGGTCCAGATGAGGGTACGACAACGCTTTAGGGGGAGCGTACGTGCGAGGGCGCGGGTTAGCGTCAGCGTACGGGTTAGGATTAGGGCACGGGTGAGGGTCAGGCTTCGGGGAAGGGTTAGGGTTAGGGTTCTGGCTAGGGTTAGGGTTAGGGGACGGGGACGGTTTAGGGTCCAGGTGAGGGTACGACAACGCTTTAGGGGGAACGTACGTGTGAGGGCGCGGGTTAGTGTCAGCGTACGGGTTAGGATTAGGGGACGGGTGAGGGTCAGGCTTCGGGGAAGGTTTAGGGTTAGGGTTCGGGCTAGGGTTAGGGTTAGGGGACGGGGACGGTTGAGGGTCCAGGTGAGGGTACGACAACGCTTTAGGGGGAGCGTACGTGTGAGGGCGCGGGTTAGCGTCAGCGTACGGGTTAGGATTAGGGGACGGGTGAGGGTCAGGCTTCGGGGAAGGGTTAGGGTTCGGGCTAGGGTTAGCGTTAGGGGACGGGGACGGTTTAGGGTCCAGGTGAGGGTACGACAACGCTTTAGGGGGAGCGTACGTGCGAGGGCGCGGGTTAGCGTCAGCGTACGGGTTAGGATTAGGGCACGGGTGAGGGTCAGGCTTCGGGGAAGGGTTAGGGTTAGGGTTCGGGCTAGGGTTAGGCTTAGGGGACGGGGATGGTTTAGGGTCCAGGTGAGGGTACGACAACGCTTTAGGGGGAGCGTACGTGTGAGGGCGCGGGTTAGCGTCAGCGTTCGGGTTAGGATTAGGGGACGGGTGAGGGTCAGGCTTCGGGGAAGGGTTAGGGTTAGGGTTCTGGCTAGGGTTAGGGTTAGGGGACGGGGACGGTTTAGGGTCCAGGTGAGGGTACGACAACGCTTCAGGGGGAGCGTACGTGTGAGGGCGCGGCTTAGTGTCAGCGTACGGGTTAGGATTAGGGGACGGGTGAGGGTCAGGCTTCGGGGAAGGGTTAGGGTTAGGGTTCGGGCTAGGGTTAGGGTTAGGGGACGGGGACGGTTTAGGGTCCAGGTGAGGGTACGACAACGCTTTAGGGGGAGCGTACGTGTGAGGGCGCGGGTTAGCGTCAGCGTACGGGTTAGGATTAGGGGACGGGTGAGGGTCAGGCTTCGGGGAAGGGTTAGGGTTCGGGCTAGGGTTAGGGTTAGGGGACGGGGACGGTTTAGGGTCCAGGTGAGGGTACGACAACGCTTTAGGGGGAGCGTACGTGCGAGGGCGCGGGTTAGCGTCAGCGTACGGGTTAGGATTAGGGCACGGGTGAGGGTCAGGCTTCGGGGAAGGGTTAGGGTTAGGGTTCGGGCTAGGGTTAGGCTTAGGGGACGGGGATGGTTTAGGGTCCAGGTGAGGGTACGACAACGCTTTAGGGGGAGCGTACGTGTGAGGGCGCGGGTTAGCGTCAGCGTTCGGGTTAGGATTAGGGGACGGGTGAGGGTCAGGCTTCGGGGAAGGGTTAGGGTTAGGGTTCTGGCTAGGGTTAGGGTTAGGGGACGGGGACGGTTTAGGGTCCAGGTGAGGGTACGACAACGCTTCAGGGGGAGCGTACGTGTGAGGGCGCGGCTTAGTGTCAGCGTACGGGTTAGGATTAGGGGACGGGTGAGGGTCAGGCTTCGGGGAAGGGTTAGGGTTAGGGTTCGGGCTAGGGTTAGGGTTAGGGGACGGGGACGGTTTAGGGTCCAGGTGAGGGTACGACAACGCTTTAGGGGGAGCGTACGTGTGAGGGCGCGGGTTAGCGTCAGCGTACGGGTTAGGATTAGGGGACGGGTGAGGGTCAGGCTTCGGGGAAGGGTTAGGGTTAGGGTTCGGGCTAGGGTTAGGGTTAGGGGACGGGGACTGTTTAGGGTCCAGGTGAGGGTACGACAACGCTTTAGGGGGAGCGTACGTGTGATGGCGCGGGTTAGCGTCAGCGTACGGGTTAGGATTAGGGGACGGGTGAGGGTCAGGCTTCGGGGAAGGGTTAGGGTTAGGGTTCGGGCTAGGGTTAGGGTTAGGGGACGGGGACGGTTTAGGGTCCAGGTGAGGGTACGACAACGCTTTAGGGGGAGCGTACGTGTGAGGGCGCGGGTTAGCGTCAGCGTACGGGTTAGGATTAGGGGACGGGTGAGGGTCAGGCTTCGGGGAAGGGTTAGGGTTAGGGTTCGGGCTAGGGTTAGGGTTAGGGGACGGGGACGGTTTAGGGTCCAGGTGAGGGTACGACAACGCTTTAGGGGGAGCGTACGTGTGAGGGCGCGGGTTAGCGTCAGCGTACGGGTTAGGATTAGGGGACGGGTGAGGGTCAGGCTTCGGGGAAGGGTTAGGGTTAGGGTTCGGGCTAGGGTTAGGGTTAGGGGACGGGGACGGTTTAGGGTCCAGGTGAGGGTACGACAACGCTTTAGGGGGAGCGTACGTGTGATGGCGCGGTTTAGCGTCAGCGTACGGGTTAGGATTAGGGGACGGGTGAGGGTCAGGCTTCGGGGAAGGGTTAGGGTTAGGGTTCGGGCTAGGGTTAGGGTTAGGGGACGGGGACGGTTTAGGGTCCAGGTGAGGGTACGACAACGCTTTAGGGGGAGCGTACGTGTGAGGGCGCGGGTTAGCGTCAGCGTACGGGTTAGGATTAGGGGACGGGTGAGGGTCAGGCTTCGGGGAAGGGTTAGGGTTAGGGTTCAGGCTAGGGTTAGGGTTAGGGGACGGGGACGGTTTAGGGTCCAGGTGAGGGTACGATAACGCTTTAGGGGGAGCGTACGTGTGAGGGCGCGGGTTAGCGTCAGCGTACGGGTTAGGATTTGGGGACGGGTGAGGGTCAGGCTTCGGGGAAGAGTTAGGGTTAGGGTTCGGGCTAGGGTTAGGGTTAGGGGACGGGGACGGTTTAGGGTCCAGGTGAGGGTACGACAACGCTTTAGGGGGAGCGTACGTGTGAGGGCGCGGGTTAGCGTCAGCGTACGGGTTAGGATTAGGGGACGGGTGAGGGTCAGGCTTCGGGGAAGGGTTAGGGTTAGGGTTCGGGCTAGGGTTAGGGTTAAGGGACGGGGACGGTTTAGGGTCCAGGTGAGGGTACGACAACGCTTTAGGGGGAGCGTACGTGTGAGGGAGCGGGTTAGTGTCAGCGTACGGGTTAGGATTAGGGGACGGGTGAGGGTCAGGCTTCGGGGAAGGGTTAGGGTTAGGGTTCGGGCTAGGGTTAGGGTTAGGGGACGGGGACGGTTGAGGGTCCAGGTGAGGGTACGACAACGCTTTAGGGGGAGCGTACGTGTGAGGGCGCGGGTTAGCGTCAGCGTACGGGTTAGGATTAGGGGACGGGTGAGGGTCAGGCTTCGGGGAAGGGTTAGGGTTCGGGCTAGGGTTAGGGTTAGGGGACGGGGACGGTTTAGGGTCCAGGTGAGGGTACGACAACGCTTTAGGGGGAGCGTACGTGCGAGGGCGCGGGTTAGCGTCAGCGTACGGGTTAGGATTAGGGCACGGGTGAGGGTCAGGCTTCGGGGAAGGGTTAGGGTTAGGGTTCGGGCTAGGATTAGGCTTAGGGGACGGGGATGGTTTAGGGTCCAGGTGAGGGTACGACAACGCTTTAGGGGGAGCGTACGTGTGAGGGCGCGGGTTAGCGTCAGCGTTCGGGTTAGGATTAGGGGACGGGTGAGGGTCAGGCTTCGGGGAAGGGTTAGGGTTAGGGTTCGGGCTAGGGTTAGGGTTAGGGGACGGGGACGGTTTAGGGTCCAGGTGAGGGTACGACAACGCTTCAGGGGGAGCGTACGTGTGAGGGCGCGGCTTAGTGTCAGCGTACGGGTTAGGATTAGGGGACGGGTGAGGGTCAGGCTTCGGGGAAGGGTTAGGGTTAGGGTTCGGCCTAGGGTTAGGGTTAGGGGACGGGGACGGTTTAGGGTCCAGGTGAGGGTACGACAACGCTTTAGGGGGAGCGTACGTGTGAGGGCGCGGGTTAGCGTCAGCGTACGGGTTAGGATTAGGGGACGGGTGAGGGTCAGGCTTCGGGGAAGGGTTAGGGTTAGGGTTCGGGCTAGGGTTAGGGTTAGGGGACGGGGACTGTTTAGGGTCCAGGTGAGGGTACGACAACGCTTTAGGGGGAGCGTACGTGTGATGGCGCGGGTTAGCGTCAGCGTACGGGTTAGGATTAGGGGACGGGTGAGGGTCAGGCTTCGGGGAAGGGTTAGGGTTAGGGTTCGGGCTAGGGTTAGGGTTAGGGGACGGGGACGGTTTAGGGTCCAGGTGAGGGTACGACAACGCTTTAGGGGGAGCGTACGTGTGAGGGCGCGGGTTAGCGTCTGCGTACGGGTTAGGATTAGGGGACGGGTGAGGGTCAGGCTTCGGGGAAGGGTTAGGGTTAGGGTTCGGGCTAGGGTTAGGGTTAGGGGACGGGGACGGTTTAGGGTCCAGGTGAGGGTACGACAACACTTTAGGGGGAGCGTACGTGTGAGGGCGCGGGTTAGCGTCAGCGTACGGGTTAGGATTAGGGGACGGGTGAGGGTCAGGCTTCGGGGAAGGGTTAGGGTTAGGGTTCGGGCTAGGGTTAGGGTTAGGGGACGGGGACGGTTTAGGGTCCAGGTGAGGGTACGACAACGCTTTAGGGGGAGCGTACGTGTGAGGGCGCGGGTTAGCGTCAGCGTACGGGTTAGGATTAGGGGACGGGTGAGGGTCAGGCTTCGTGGAAGGGTTAGGGTTAGGGTTCGGGCTAGGGTTAGGGTTAGGGGACGGGGACGGTTTAGGGTCCAGGTGAGGGTACGACAACGCTTTAGGGGGAACGTACGTGTGAGGGCGCGGGTTAGTGTCAGCGTACGGGTTAGGATTAGGGGACGGGTGAGGGTCAGGCTTCGGGGAAGGGTTAGGGTTAGGGTTCGGGCTAGGGTTAGGGTTAGGGGACGGGGACGGTTTAGGGTCCAGGTGAGGGTACGACAACGCTTTAGGGGGAGCGTACGTGTGAGGGCGCGGGTTAGTGTCAGCGTACGGGTTAGGATTAGGGGACGGGTGAGGGTCAGGCTTCGGGGAAGGGTTGGGGTTAGGGTTCGGGCTAGGGTTAGGGTTAGGGGATGGGGACGGTTTAGGGTCCAGGTGAGGGTACGACAACGCTTTAGGGGGAGCGTACGTGTGAGGGCGCGGGTTAGTGTCAGCGTACGGGTTAGGATTAGGGGACGGGTGAGGGTCAGGCTTCGGGGAAGGGTTAGGGTTAGGGTTCGGGCTAGGGTTAGGGTTAGGGGACGGGGACGGTTTAGGGTCCAGGTGAGGGTACGACAACGCTTTAGGGGGAGCGTACGTGTGAGGGCTCGGGTTAGCGTCAGCGCACTGGTTAGGATTAGGGGACGGGTGAGGGTCAGGCTTCGGGGAAGGGTTAGGGTTCGGGCTAGGGTTAGGGTTAGGGGACGGGGACGGTTTAGGGTCTAGGTGAGGGTACGACAACGCTTTAGGGGGAGCGTACGTGAGAGGGCGCGGGTTAGTGTCAGCGTACGGGTTAGGATTAGGGGACGGGTGAGGGTCAGGCTTCGGGGAAGGGTTAGGGTTAGGGTTCGGGCTAGGGTTAGGGTTAGGGGACGGGGACGGTTTAGGGTCCAGGTGAGGGTACGACAACGCTTTAGGGGGAGCGTACGTGTGAGGGCGTGGGTTAGCGTCAGCGTACGGGTTAGGATTAGGGGACGGGTGAGGGTCAGGCTTCGGGGAAGGGTTAGGGTTAGGGTTCGGGCTAGGGTTAGGGTTAGGGGACGGGGACGGTTTAGGGTCCAGGTGAGGGTACGACAACGCTTTAGGGGGAGCGTACGTGTGAGGGCGCGGGTTAGCGTCAGCGTACGGGTTAGGATTAGGGGACGGGTGAGGGTCAGGCTTCGGGGAAGCGTTAGGGTTCGGGCTAGGGTTAGGGTTAGGGGACGGGGACGGTTTAGGGTCCAGGTGAGGGTACGACAACGCTTTAGGGGGAGCGTACGTGTGAGGGCGCGGGTTAGCGTCAGCGTACGGGTTAGGATTAGGGGACGGGTGAGGGTCAGGCTTCGGGGAAGGGTTAGGGTTAGGGTTCGGGCTAGGGTTAGGGTTAGGGGACGGGGACGGTTTAGGGTCCAGGTGAGGGTACGACAACGCTTTAGGGGGAGTGTACGTGTGAGGGCGCGGGTTAGCGTCAGCGTACGGGTTAGGATTAGGGGACGGATGAGGGTCAGGCTTCGGGGAAGGGTTAGGGTTAGGGTTCGGGCTAGGGTTAGGGTTAGGGGACGGGGACGGTTTAGGGTCCAGGTGAGGGTACGACAACGCTTTAGGGGGAGCGTACGTGTGAGGGCGCGGGTTAGCGTCAGCGTACGGGTTAGGATTAGGGGACGGGTGAGGGTCAGGCTTCGGGGAAGGGTTAGGGTTAGGGTTCGGGCTAGGGTTAGGGTTAGGGGATGGGGACGGTTTAGGGTCCAGGTGAGGGTACGACAACGCTTTAGGTGGAGCGTACGTGTGAGGGCGCGGGTTAGCGTCAGCGTACGGGTTAGGATTAGGGGACGGGTGAGGGTCAGGCTTCGGGGAAGGGTTAGGGTTAGGGTTCGGGCTAGGGTTAGGGTTAGGGGACGGGGACGGTTTAGGGTCCAGGTGAGGGTACGACAACGCTTTAGGGGGAGCGTACGTTTGAGGGCGCGGGTTAGCGTCAGCGTACGGGTTAGGATTAGGGGACGGGTGAGGGTCAGGCTTCGTGGAAGGGTTAGGGTTAGGGTTCGGGCTAGGGTTAGGGTTAGGGGACGGGGACGGTTTAGGGTCCAGGTGAGGGTACGACAACGCTTTAGGGGGAACGTACGTGTGAGGGCGCGGGTTGGTGTCAGCGTACGGGTTAGGATTAGGGGACGGGTGAGGGTCAGGCTTCGGGGAAGGGTTAGGGTTAGGGTTCGGGCTAGGGTTAGGGTTAGGGGACGGGGACGGTTTAGGGTCCAGGTGAGGGTACGACAACGCTTTAGGGGGAGCGTACGTGTGAGGGCGCGGGTTAGTGTCAGCGTACGGGTTAGGATTAGGGGACGGGTGAGGGTCAGGCTTCGGGGAAGGGTTAGGGTTAGGGTTCGGGCTAGGGTTAGGGTTAGGGGACGGGGACGGTTTAGGGTCCAGGTGAGGGTACGACAACGCTTTAGGGGGAGCGTACGTGTGAGGGCGCGGGTTAGCGTCAGCGCACGGGTTAGGATTAGGGGACGGGTGAGGGTCAGGCTTCGGGGAAGGGTTAGGGTTCGGGCTAGGGTTAGGGTTAGGGGACGGGGACGGTTTAGGGTCTAGGTGAGGGTACGACAACTCTTTAGGGGGAGCGTACGTGAGAGGGCGCGGGTTAGTGTCAGCGTACGGGTTAGGATTAGGGGACGGGTGAGGGTCAGGCTTCGGGGAAGGGTTAGGGTTAGGGTTCGGGCTAGGGTTAGGGTTAGGGGACGGGGACGGTTTAGGGTCCAGGTGAGGGTTCGACAACGCTTTAGGGGGAGCGTACGTGTGAGGGCGTGGGTTAGCGTCAGCGTACGGGTTAGGATTAGGGGACGGGTGAGGGTTAGGCTTCGGGGAAGGGTTAGGGTTAGGGTTCGGGCTAGGGTTAGGGTTAGGGGACGGGGACGGTTTAGGGTCCAGGTGAGGGTACGACAACGCTTTAGGGGGAGCGTACGTGTGAGGGCGCGGGTTAGCGTCAGCGTACGGGTTAGGATTAGGGGACGGGTGAGGGTCAGGCTTCGGGGAAGCGTTAGGGTTCGGGCTAGGGTTAGGGTTAGGGGACGGGGACGGTTTAGGGTCCAGGTGAGGGTACGACAACGCTTTAGGGGGAGCGTACGTGTGAGGGCGCGGGTTAGCGTCAGCGTACGGGTTAGGATTAGGGGACGGGTGAGGGTCAGGCTTCGGGGAAGGGTTAGGGTTAGGGTTCGGGCTAGGGTTAGGGTTAGGGGACGGGGACGGTTTAGGGTCCAGGTGAGGGTACGACAACGCTTTAGGGGGAGCGTACGTGTGAGGGCGCGGGTTAGCGTCAGCGTACGGGTTAGGATTAGGGGACGGGTGAGGGTCAGGCTTCGGGGAAGGGTTAGGGTTAGGGTTCGGGCTAGGGTTAGGGTTATGGGACGGGGACGGTTTAGGGTCCAGGTGAGGGTACGACAACGCTTTAGGGGGAGCATACGTGTGAGGGCGCGGCTTAGTGTCAGCCTACGGGTTAGGATTAGGGGACGGGTGAGGCTCAGGCTTCGGGGAAGGGTTAGGGTGAGGGTTCGGGCTAGGGTTAAGGTTGGGGACGGGGACGGTTTAGGGTCTAGGTGAGGGTACGACAACGCTTTAGGGGGAGCGTACGTGAGAGGGCGCGGGTTAGTGTCAGCGTACGGGTTAGGATTAGGGGACGGGTGAGGGTCAGGCTTCGGGGAAGGGTTAGGGTTAGGGTTCGGGCTAGGGTTAGGGTTAGGGGACGGGGACGGTTTAGGGTCCAGGTGAGGGTACGACAACGCTTTAGGGGGAGCGTACGTGTGAGGGCGTGGGTTAGCGTCAGCGTACGGGTTAGGATTAGGGGACGGGTGAGGGTCAGGCTTCGGGGAAGGGTTAGGGTTAGGGTTCGGGCTAGGGTTAGGGTTAGGGGACGGGGACGGTTTAGGGTCCAGGTGAGGGTACGACAACGCTTTAGGGGGAGCGTACGTGTGAGGGCGCGGGTTAGCGTCAGCGTACGGGTTAGGATTAGGGGACGGGTGAGGGTCAGGCTTCGGGGAAGCGTTAGGGTTCGGGCTAGGGTTAGGGTTAGGGGACGGGGACGGTTTAGGGTCCAGGTGAGGGTACGACAACGCTTTAGGGGGAGCGTACGTGTGAGGGCGCGGGTTAGCGTCAGCGTACGGGTTAGGATTAGGGGACGGGTGAGGGTCAGGCTTCGGGGAAGGGTTAGGGTTAGGGTTCGGGCTAGGGTTAGGGTTAGGGGACGGGGACGGTTTAGGGTCCAGGTGAGGGTACGACAACGCTTTAGGGGGAGTGTACGTGTGAGGGCGCGGGTTAGCGTCAGCGTACGGGTTAGGATTAGGGGACGGGTGAGGGTCAGGCTTCGGGGAAGGGTTAGGGTTAGGGTTCGGGCTAGGGTTAGGGTTAGGGGACGGGGACGGTTTAGGGTCCAGGTGAGGGTACGACAACGCTTTAGGGGGAGCGTACGTGTGAGGGCGCGGGTTAGCGTCAGCGTACGGGTTAGGATTAGGGGACGGGTGAGGGTCAGGCTTCGGGGAAGGGTTAGGGTTAGGGTTCGGGCTAGGGTTAGGGTTAGGGGATGGGGACGGTTTAGGGTCCAGGTGAGGGTACGACAACGCTTTAGGGGGAGCGTACGTGTGAGGGCGCGGGTTAGCGTCAGCGTACGGGTTAGGATTAGGGGACGGGTGAGGGTCAGGCTTCGGGGAAGGGTTAGGGTTAGGGTTCGGGCTAGGGTTAGGGTTAGGGGACGGGGACGGTTTAGGGTCCAGGTGAGGGTACGACAACGCTTTAGGGGGAGCGTACGTTTGAGGGCGCGGGTTAGCGTCAGCGTACGGGTTAGGATTAGGGGACGGGTGAGTGTCAGGCTTCGGGGAAGGGTTAGGGTTAGGGTTCGGGCTAGGGTTAGGGTTAGGGGACGGGGACGGTTTAGGGTCCAGGTGAGGGTACGACAACGCTTTATGGGGAGCGTACGTGTGAGGGCGCGGGTTAGGGTCAGCGTACGGGTTAGGATTAGGGGACGGGTGAGGGTCAGGCTTCGGAGAAGGGTTAGGGTTAGGGTTCGGGCTAGGGTTAGGGTTAGGGGACGGGGACGGTTTAGGGTCCAGGTGAGGGTACGACAACGCTTTAGGGGGAGCGTACGTGTGAGGGCGCGGGTTAGCGTCAGCGTACGGGTTAGGATTAGGGGACGGGTGAGGGTCAGGCTTCGGGGAAGGGTTAGGGTTAGGGTTCGGGCTAGGGTTAGGGTTAGGGGACGGGGACGGTTTAGGGTCCAGGTGAGGGTACGACAACGCTTTAGGGGGAGTGTACGTGTGAGGGCGCGAGTTAGCGTCAGCGTACGGGTTAGGATTAGGGGACGGGTGAGGGTCAGGCTTCGGGGAAGGGTTAGGGTTAGGGTTCGGGCTAGGGTTAGGGTTATGGGACGGGGACGGTTTAGGGTCCAGGTGAGGGTACGACAACGCTTTAGGGGGAGCATACGTGTGAGGGCGCGGCTTAGTGTCAGCGTACGGGTTAGGATTAGGGGACGGGTGAGGCTCAGGCTTCGGGGAAGGGTTAGGGTGAGGGTTCGGGCTACGGTTAAGGTTGGGGACGGGGATGGTTTAGGGTCCACGTGAGGGTACGACAACGCTTTAGGGGGAGCATACGTGTGAGGGCGCGGCTTAGTGTCAGCGTACGGGTTAGGATTAGGGGACGGGTGAGGCTCAGGCTTCGGGGAAGGGTTAGGGTGAGGGTTCGGGCTAGGGTTAAGGTTGGGGACGGGGACGGTTTAGGGTCCAGGTGAGGGTACGACAACGCTTTAGGGGGAGCATACGTGTGAGGGCGCGGGTTAGTGTCAGCGTACGGGTTAGGATTAGGGGACGGGTGAGGGTCAGGCTTCGGGGAAGGGTTAGGGTTAGGGTTCGGGCTAGGGTTAGGGTTAGGGGACGGGGACGGTTTAGGGTCCAGGTGAGTGTATGACAACGCTTTAGGGGGAGCGTACGTGTGAGGGCGCGGGTTAGTGTCAGCGTACGGGTTAGGATTAGGGGACGGGTGAGGGTCAGGCTTCGGGGAAGGGTTAGGGTTAGTGTTCGGGCTAGGGTTAGGGTTAGGGGACGGGGACGGTTTAGGGTCCAGGTGAGGGTACGACAACGCTTTAGGGGGAGCGTACGTGTGAGGGCGCGGGTTAGTGTCAGCGTACGGGTTAGGATTAGGGGACGGGTGAGTGTCAGGCTTCGGGGAAGGGTTAGGGTTAGGGTTCGGGCTAGGGTTAGGGTTAGGGGACGGGGACGGTTTAGGGTCCAGGTGAGGGTACGACAACGCTTTATGGGGAGCGTACGTGTGAGGGCGCGGGTTAGGGTCAGCGTACGGGTTAGGATTAGGGGACGGGTGAGGGTCAGGCTTCGGAGAAGGGTTAGGGTTAGGGTTCGGGCTAGGGTTAGGGTTAGGGGACGGGGACGGTTTAGGGTCCAGGTGAGGGTACGACAACGCTTTAGGGGGAGCGTACGTGTGAGGGCGCGGGTTAGTGTCAGCGTACGGGTTAGGATTAGGGGACGGGTGAGGGTCAGGCTTCGGGGAAGGGTTAGGGTTAGGGTTCGGGCTAGGGTTAGGGTTAGGGGACGGGGACGGTTTAGGGTCCAGGTGAGGGTACGACAACGCTTTAGGGGGAGCGTACTTGTGAGGGCGCGGCTTAGTGTCAGCGTACGGGTTAGGATTAGGGGACGGGTGAGGGTCAGGCTTCGGGGAAGGGTTAGGGTTAGGGATCGGGCTAGGGTTAGGGTTAGGGGACGGGGACGGTTTAGGGTCCAGGTGAGGGTACGACAATGCTTTAGGGGGAGCGTACGTGTGAGGGCGCGGCTTAGTGTCAGCGTACGGGTTAGGATTAGGGGACGGGTGAGGCTCAGGCTTCGGGGAAGGGTTAGGGTTAGGGTTCGGGCTAGGGTTAGGGTTGGGGACGGGGACGGTTTAGGGTCCAGGTGAGGGTACGACAACGCTTTAGGGGGAACGTACGTGTGAGGGCGCGGGTTAGTGTCAGTGTACGGGTTAGGATTAGGGGACGGGTGAGGGTCAGGCTTCGGGGAAGGGTTAGGGTTAGGGTTCGGGCTAGGGTTAGGGTTAGGGGACGGGGACGGTTTAGGGTCCAGGTGAGGGTACGACAACCCTTTAGGGGGAGCGTATGTTTGAGGGCGCGGGTTAGTGTCAGCGTACGGGTTAGGATTAGGGGACGGGTGAGGGTCAGGCTTCGGGGAAGGGTTAGGGTTAGGGTTCGGGCTAGGGTTAGGGTTAGGGGACGGGGACGGTTTAGGGTCCAGGTGAGGGTACGACAACGCTTTAGGGGGAGCGTACGTGTGAGGGCGCGGGTTAGTGTCAGCGTACGGGTTAGGATTAGGGGACGGGTGAGGGTCAGGCTTCGGGGAAGGGTTAGGGTTAGGGTTCGGGCTAGGGTTAGGGTTAGGGGACGGGGACGGTTTAGGGTCCAGGTGAGGGTACGACAATGCTTTAGGGGGAGCGTACGTGTGAGGGCGCGGGTTAGGGTCAGCGTACGTGTTAGGATTAGGGGACGGGTGAGGGTCAGGCTTCGGGGAAGTGTTAGGGTTAGGGTTCGGGCTAGGGTTAGGGTTAGGGGACGGGGACGGTTTAGGGTCCAGGTGAGGGTACGACAAGGCTTTAGGGGGAGCATACGTGTGAGGGCACGGGTTAGTGTCAGCGTACGTGTTAGGATTAGGGGACGGGTGAGGGTCAGGCTTCGGTGAAGGGTTAGGGTTAGGGTTCGGGCTAGGGTTAGGGTTAGGGGACGGGGACGGTTTAGGGTCCAGGTGAGGGTACGACAACGCTTTAGGGGGAGCGTACGTGTGAGGGCGCGGGTTAGTGTCAGCGTACGGGTTAGGATTAGGGGACGGGTGAGGGTCAGGCTTCGGGGAAGTGTTAGGGTTAGGGTTCAGGCTAGGGTTAGGGTTAGGGGACGGGGACGGTTTAGGGTCCAGGTGAGGGTACGACAACGCTTTAGGGGGAGCGTACGTGTGAGGGCGCGGGTTAGGGTCAGCGTACGGGTTAAGATTAGGGGACGGGTGAGGGTCAGGCTTCGGGGAAGGGTTAGGGTTAGGGTTCGGGCTAGGGTTAGGGTTAGGGGACGGGGACGGTTTAGGGTCCAGGTGAGGGTACGACAACGCTTTAGGGGGAGCGTACGTGTGAGGGCGCGGGTTAGTGTCAGCGTACGGGTTAGGATTAGGGGACGGGTGAGGGTCAGGCTTCGGGGAAGGGTTAGGGTTAGGGTTCGGGCTAGGGTTAGGGTTAGGGGACGGGGACGGTTTAGGGTCCAGGTGAGGGTACGACAACGCTTTAGGGGGAGCGTACGTGTGAGGGCGCGGGTTAGTGTCAGCGTACGGGTTAGGATTAGGGGACGGGTGAGGGTCAGGCTTCGGGGAAGGGTTAGGGTTAGGGTTCGGGCTAGGGTTAGGGTTAGGGTTAGGGGACGGGGACGGTTTAGGGTCCAGGTGAGGGTACGACAACGCTTTAGGGGGAGCGTACGTGTGAGGGCGCGGCTTAGCGTCAGCGTACGGGTTAGGATTAGGGGACGGGTGAGGGTCAGGCTTCGGGGAAGGGTTAGGGTTAGGGTTCGGGCTAGGGTTAGGGTTAGGGGACGGGGACGGTTTAGGGTCCAGGTGAGGGTACGACAACGCTTTAGGGGGAGCGTACGTGTGAGGGCGCGGGTTAGCGTCAGCGTACGGGTTAGGATTAGGGGACGGGTGAGGGTCAGGCTTCGGGGAAGGGTTAGGGTTAGGGTTCGGGCTAGGGTTAGGGTTAGGGGACGGGGACGGTTTAGGGTCCAGGTGAGGGTACGACAACGCTTTAGGGGGAGCGTACGTGTGAGGGCGCGGGTTAGCGTCAGCGTACGGGTTAGGATAAGGGGACGGGTGAGGGTCAGGCTTCGGGGAAGGGTTAGGGTTAGGGTTCGGGCTAGGGTTAGGGTTAGGGGACGGGGACGGTTTAGGGTCCAGGTGAGGGTACGACAACGCTTTAGGGGGAGCGTACGTGTGAGGGTGCGGGTTAGCGTCAGCGTACGGGTTAGGATTAGGGGACGGGTGAGGGTCAGGCTTCGGGGAAGGGTTAGGGTTAGGGTTCGGGCTAGGGTTAGGGTTAGGGGACGGGGACGGTTTAGGGTCCAGGTGAGGGTACGACAAGCTTTAGGGGGAGCGTACGTGTGAGGGCGCGGTTTAGCGTCAGCGTACGGGTTAGAATTAGGGGACGGGTGAGGGTCAGGCTTCGGGGAAGGGTTAGGGTTAGGGTTCGGGCTAGGGTTAGGGTTATGGGACGGGGATGGTTTAGGGTCCAGGTGAGGGTACGACAACGCTTTAGGGGGAGCGTACGTGTGAGGGCGCGGGTTAGCGTCAGCGTACGGGTTAGGATTAGGGGACGGGTGAGGGTCAGGCTTCGGTGAAGGGTTAGGGTTAGGGTTCAGGCTAGGGTTAGGGTTAGGGGACGGGGACGGTTTAGGGTCCAGGTGAGGGTACGACAACGCTTTAGGGGGAGCGTACGTGTGAGGGCACGGGTTAGCGGCAGCGTACGGGTTAGGATTAGGGGACGGGTGAGGGTCAGGCTTCGGGGAAGGGTTAGGGTTAGGGTTCGGGCTAGGGTTAGGGTTAGGGGACGGGGACGGTTTAGGGTCCAGGTGAGGGTACGACGACGCTTTAGGGGGAGCGTACGTGTGAGGGCGCGGGTTAGCGTCAGCGTACGGGTTAGGATTAGGGGACGGGTGAGGGTCAGGCTTCGGGGAAGGGTTAGGGTTAGGGTTCGGGCTAGGGTTAGGGTTAGGGGACGGGGACGGTTTAGGGTCCAGGTGAGGGTACGACAACGCTTTAGGGGGAGCGTACGTGTGAGGGCGCGGGTTAGCGTGAGCGTACGGGTTAGGATTACGGGACGGGTGAGGGTCAGGCTTCGGGGAAGGGTTAGGGTTAGGGTTCGGGCTGGGTTAGGGTTGGGGGACGGGGACGGTTTAGGGTCCAGGTGAGGGTACGACAACGCTTTAGGGGGAGCGTACGTGTGAGGGCGCGGGTTAGTGTCAGCGTACGGGTTAGGATTAGGGGACGGGTGAGGGTCAGCCTTCGGGGAAGGGTTAGGGTTAGGGTTCGGGCTAGGGTTAGGGTTAGGGGACGGGGACGGTTTAGGGTCCAGGTGAGGGTACGACAATGCTTTAGGGGGAGCGTACGTGTGAGGGCGCGGGTTAGTGTCAGCGTACGGGTTAGGATTAGGGGACGGGTGAGGGTCAGGCTTCGGGGCAGGGTTAGGGTTAGGGTTCGGCTAGGGTTAGGGTTAGGGGACGGGGACGGTTTAGGGTCCAGGTGAGGGTACGACAACGCTTTAGGGGGAGCGTACATGTGAGGGCGCGGGTTAGTGTCAGCGTACGGGTTAGGATTAGGGGACGGGTGAGGGTCAGGCTTCGGGGCAGGGTTAGGGTTAGGGTTCGGGCTAGGGTTAGGGTTAGGGGACGGGGACGGTTTAGGGTCCAGGTGAGGGTACGACAACGCTTTACGGGGAGCGTACGTGTGAGGGCGCGGGTTAGTGTCAGCGTATGGGTTAGGATTAGGGGACAGGTGAGGGTCAGGCTTCGGGGCAGGGTTAGGGTTAGGGTTCGGCTAGGGTTAGGGTTAGGGGACGGGGACGGTTTAGGGTCCAGGTGAGGGTACGACAATGCTTTAGGGGGAGCGTATGTGTGAGGGCGCGGGTTAGTGTCAGCGTACGTGTTAGGATTAGGGGACGGGTGAGGGTCAGGCTTCGGGGAAGGGTTAGGGTTAGGGTTCGGGCTAGGGTTAGGGTTAGGGGACGGGGACGGTTTAGGGTCCAGGTGAGGGTACGACAACGCTTTAGGGGGAGCGTACGTGTGAGGGCGCGGGTTAGTGTCAGCGTACGGGTTAGGATTAGGGGACGGGTGAGGGTCAGGCTTCGGGGAAGGGTTAGGGTTAGGGTTCGGGCTAGAGTTAGGGTTAGGGGACGGGGACGGTTTAGGGTCCAGGTGAGGGTACGACAACGCTTTAGGGGGAGCGTACGTGTGAGGGCGCGGGTTAGTGTCAGCGTACGGGTTAGGATTAGGGGACGGGTGAGGGTCAGGCTTCGGGGAAGGGTTAGGGTTAGGGTTCGGGCTAGGGTTAGGGTTAGGGGACGGGGACGGTTTAGGGTCCAGGTGAGGGTACGACAACGCTTTAGGGGGAGCGTACGTGTGAGGGCGCGGGTTAGTGTCAGCGTACGGGTTAGGATTAGGGGACGGGTGAGGGTCAGGCTTCGGGGAAGGGTTAGGGTTAGGGTTCGGGCTAGGGTTAGGGTTAAGGGACGGGGACGGTTTAGGGTCCAGGTGAGGGTACGACAACGCTTTAGGGGGAGCGTACGTGTGAGGGCGCGGGTTAGTGTCAGCGTACGGGTTAGGATTAGGGGACGGGTGAGGGTCAGGCTTCAGGGAAGGGTTAGGGTTAGGGTTCGGGCTACTGTTAGGGTTAGGGGTCGGGGACGGTTTAGGGTCCAGGTGAGGGTACGACAACGCTTTAGGGGGAGCGTACGTGTGAGGGCGCGGGTTAGTGTCAGCGTACGGGTTAGGATTAGGGGACGGGTGAGGGTCAGGCTTCGGGGAAGGGTTAGGGTTAGGGTTCGGGCTATGGTTAGGGTTAGGGGACGGGGACGGTTTAGGGTCCAGGTGAGGGTACGACAACGCTTTAGGGGGATCGTACTTGTGAGGGCGCGGGTTAGTGTCAGCGTACGGGTTAGGATTAGGGGACGGGTGAGGGTCAGGCTTCGGGGAAGGGTTAGGGTTAGGGTTCGGGCTAGGGTTAGGGTTAGGGGACGGGGACGGTTTAGGGTCCAGGTGAGGGTACGACAACGATTTAGGGGGAGCGTACGTGTGAGGGCGCGGGTTAGCGTCAGCGTACGGGTTAGGATTAGGGGACGGGTGAGGGTCAGGCTTCGGGGAAGGGTTAGGGTTAGGGTTCGGGCTAGGGTTAGGGTTAGGGGACGGGGACGGTTTAGGGTCCAGGTGAGGGTACGACAACGCTTTAGGGGGAGCGTACGTGTGAGGGCGCGGGTTAGCGTCAGCATACGGGTTAGGATTAGGGGACGGGTGAGGGTCAGGCTTCGGGGAAGGGTTAGGGTTAGGGTTCGGGCTAGGGTTAGGGTTAGGGGACGGGAACGGTTTAGGGTCCAGGTGAGGGTACGACAACGCTTTAGGGGGAGCGTACGTGTGAGGGCGTGGGTTAGCGTCAGCGTACGGGTTAGGATTAGGGGACTGGTGAGGGTCAGGCTTCGGGGAAGGGTTAGGGTTAGGGTTCGGGCTAGGGTTAGGGTTAGGGGACGGGGACGGTTTAGGGTCCAGGTGAGGGTACGACAACGCTTTAGGGGGAGCGTACGTGTGAGGGCGCGGTTTAGCGTCAGCGTACGGTTTAGGATTAGGGGACGGGTGAGGGTCAGGCTTCGGGGAAGGGTTAGGGTTAGGGTTCGGGCTAGGGTTAGGGTTAGGGGACGGGGACGGTTTAGGGTCCAGGTGAGGGTACGACAACGCTTTAGGGGGAGCGTACGTGTGAGGGCGCGGGTTAGCGTCAGCGTACGGGTTAGGATTAGGGGACGGGTGAGGGTCAGGCTTCGGGGAAGGGTTAGGGTTAGGGTTCGGGCTAGGGTTAGGGTTAGGGGACGGGGACGGTTTAGGGTCCAGGTGAGGGTACGACAACGCTTTAGGGGGAGCGTACGTGTGAGGGCGCGGGTTAGCGTCAGCGTACGGGTTAGGATTAGGGGACGGGTGAGGGTCAGGCTTCGGGGAAGGGTTAGGGTTAGGGTTCGGGCTAGGGTTAGGGTTAGGGGACGGGGACGGTTTAGGGTCCAGGTGAGGGTACGACAACGCTTTAGGGGGAGCGTACGTGTGAGGGCACGGGTTAGCGTCAGCATACGGGTTAGGATTAGGGGACGGGTGAGGGTCAGGCTTCGGGGAAGGGTTAGGGTTAGGGTTCGGGCTAGGGTTAGGGTTAGGGGACGGGGACGGTTTAGGGTCCAGGTGAGGGTACGACAACGCTTTACGGGGAGCGTACGTGTGAGGGCGCGGGTTAGTGTCAGCGTACGGGTTAGGATTAGGGGACGGGTGAGTGTCAGGCTTCGGGGAAGGGTTAGGGTTAGGGTTCGGGCTAGGGTTAGGGTTAGGGGACGGGGACGGTTTAGGGTCCAGGTGAGGGTACGACAACGCTTTAGGGGGAGCGTACGTGTGAGGGCGCGGGTTAGTGTCAGCTTACGGGTTAGGATTAGGGGACGGGTGAGGGTCAGGCTTCGGGGAAGGGTTAGGGTTAGGGTTCGGGCTAGGGTTAGGGTTAGGGGACAGGGACGGTTTAGGGTCCAGGTGAGGGTAAGACAACGCTTTAGGGGGAGCGTACGTGTGAGGGCGCGGGTTAGTGTCAGCGTACGGGTTAGGATTAGGGGACGGGTGAGGGTCAGGCTTCGGGGAAGGGTTAGGGTTAGGGTTCGGGCTAGGGTTAGGGTTAGGGGACGGGGACGGTTTAGGGTCCAGGTGAGGGTATGACAACGCTTTAGGGGGAGCGTACGTGTGAGGGCGCGGGTTAGTGTCAGCGTACGGGTTAGGATTAGGGGACGGGTGAGGGTCAGGCTTCGGGGAAGGGTTAGGGTTAGGGTTCGGGCTAGGGTTAGGGTTAGGGGACGGGGACGGTTAAGGGTCCAGGTGAGGGTACGACAACGCTTTAGGGGGAGCGTACGTGTGAGGGCGCGGGTTAGTGTCAGCGTACGGGTTAGGATTAGGGGACGGGTGAGGGTCAGGCTTCGGGGAAGGGTTAGGGTTAGGGTTCGGGCTAGGGTTAGGGTTAGGGGACGGGGACGGTTTAGGGTCCAGGTGAGGGTATGACAACGCTTTAGGGGTAGCGTACGTGTGAGGGCGCGGGTTAGCGTCAGCGTACGGGTTAGGATTAGGGGACGGGTGAGGGTCAGGCTTCGGGGAAGGGTTAGGGTTAGGGTTCGGGCTAGGGTTAGGGTTAGGGGACGGGGACGGTTTAGGGTCCAGGTGAGGGTACGACAACGCTTTAGGGGGAGCATACGTGTGAGGGCGCGGGTTAGTGTCAGCGTACGGGTTAGGATTAGGGGACGGGTGAGGGTCAGGCTTCGGGGAAGGGTTAGGGTTAGGGTTCGGGCTAGGGTTAGGGTTAGGGGACGGGGACGGTTTAGGGTCCAGGTGAGGGTACGACAACGCTTTAGGGGGAGCGTATGTGTGAGGGCGCGGGTTAGTGTCAGCGTACGGGTTAGGATTAGGGGACGGGTGAGGGTCAGGCTTCGGGGAAGGGTTAGGGTTAGGGTTCGGGCTAGAGTTAGGGTTAGGGGACGGGGACGGTTTAGGGTCCAGGTGAGGGTACGACAACGCTTTAGGGGGAGCGTACGTGTGAGGGCGCGGGTTAGTGTCAGCGTACGGGTTAGGATTAGGGGACGGGTGAGGGTCAGGCTTCGGGGAAGGGTTAGGGTTAGGGTTCGGGCTAGGGTTAGGGTTAGGGGACGGGGACGGTTTAGGGTCCAGGTGAGGGTACGACAACGCTTTAGGGGGAGCGTACGTGTGAGGGCGCGGGTTAGTGTCAGCGTACGGGTTAGGATTAGGGGACGGGTGAGGGTCAGGCTTCGGGGAAGGGTTAGGGTTAGGGTTCGGGCTAGGGTTAGGGTTAGGGGACGGGGACGGTTTAGGGTCCAGGTGAGGGTAAGACAACGCTTTAGGGGGAGCGTACGTGTGAGGGCGCGGGTTAGTGTCAGCGTACGGGTTAGGATTAGGGGACGGGTGAGGGTCAGGCTTCGGGGAAGGGTTAGGGTTAGGGTTCGGGCTAGGGTTAGGGTTAGGGGACGGGGACGGTTTAGGGTCCAGGTGAGGGTATGACAACGCTTTAGGGGGAGCGTACGTGTGAGGGCGCGGGTTAGTGTCAGCGTACGGGTTAGGATTAGGGGACGGGTGAGGGTCAGGCTTCGGGGAAGGGTTAGGGTTAGGGTTCGGGCTAGGGTTAGGGTTAGGGGACGGGGACGGTTAAGGGTCCAGGTGAGGGTACGACAACGCTTTAGGGGGAGCGTACGTGTGAGGGCGCGGGTTAGTGTCAGCGTACGGGTTAGGATTAGGGGACGGGTGAGGGTCAGGCTTCGGGGAAGGGTTAGGGTTAGGGTTCGGGCTAGGGTTAGGGTTAGGGGACGGGGACGGTTTAGGGTCCAGGTGAGGGTATGACAACGCTTTAGGGGTAGCGTACGTGTGAGGGCGCGGGTTAGCGTCAGCGTACGGGTTAGGATTAGGGGACGGGTGAGGGTCAGGCTTCGGGGAAGGGTTAGGGTTAGGGTTCGGGCTAGGGTTAGGGTTAGGGGACGGGGACGGTTTAGGGTCCAGGTGAGGGTACGACAACGCTTTAGGGGGAGCATACGTGTGAGGGCGCGGGTTAGTGTCAGCGTACGGGTTAGGATTAGGGGACGGGTGAGGGTCAGGCTTCGGGGAAGGGTTAGGGTTAGGGTTCGGGCTAGGGTTAGGGTTAGGGGACGGGGACGGTTTAGGGTCCAGGTGAGGGTACGACAACGCTTTAGGGGGAGCGTATGTGTGAGGGCGCGGGTTAGTGTCAGCGTACGGGTTAGGATTAGGGGACGGGTGAGGGTCAGGCTTCGGGGAAGGGTTAGGGTTAGGGTTCGGGCTAGAGTTAGGGTTAGGGGACGGGGACGGTTTAGGGTCCAGGTGAGGGTACGACAACGCTTTAGGGGGAGCGTACGTGTGAGGGCGCGGGTTAGTGTCAGCGTACGGGTTAGGATTAGGGGACGGGTGAGGGTCAGGCTTCGGGGAAGGGTTAGGGTTAGGGTTCGGGCTAGGGTTAGGGTTAGGGGACGGGGACGGTTTAGGGTCCAGGTGAGGGTACGACAACGCTTTAGGGGGAGCGTACGTGTGAGGGCGCGGGTTAGTGTCAGCGTACGGGTTAGGATTAGGGGACGGGTGAGGGTCAGGCTTCGGGGAAGGGTTAGGGTTAGGGTTCGGGCTAGGGTTAGGGTTAAGGGACGGGGACGGTTTAGGGTCCAGGTGAGGGTACGACAACGCTTTAGGGGGAGCGTACGTGTGAGGGCGCGGGTTAGTGTCAGCGTACGGGTTAGGATTAGGGGACGGGTGAGGGTCAGGCTTCAGGGAAGGGTTAGGGTTAGGGTTCGGGCTAGGGTTAGGGTTAGGGGTCGGGGACGGTTTAGGGTCCAGGTGAGGGTACGACAACGCTTTAGGGGGAGCGTACGTGTGAGGGCGCGGGTTAGTGTCAGCGTACGGGTTAGGATTAGGGGACGGGTGAGGGTCAGGCTTCGGGGAAGGGTTAGGGTTAGGGTTCGGGCTATGGTTAGGGTTAGGGGACGGGGACGGTTTAGGGTCCAGGTGAGGGTACGACAACGCTTTAGGGGGAGCGTACTTGTGAGGGCGCGGGTTAGTGTCAGCGTACGGGTTAGGATTAGGGGACGGGTGAGGGTCAGGCTTCGGGGAAGGGTTAGGGTTAGGGTTCGGGCTAGGGTTAGGGTTAGGGGACGGGGACGGTTTAGGGTCCAGGTGAGGGTACGACAACGATTTAGGGGGAGCGTACGTGTGAGGGCGCGGGTTAGCGTCAGCGTACGGGTTAGGATTAGGGGACGGGTGAGGGTCAGGCTTCGGGGAAGGGTTAGGGTTAGGGTTCGGGCTAGGGTTAGGGTTAGGGGACGGGGACGGTTTAGGGTCCAGGTGAGGGTACGACAACGCTTTAGGGGGAGCGTACGTGTGAGGGCGCGGGTTAGCGTCAGCATACGGGTTAGGATTAGGGGACGGGTGAGGGTCAGGCTTCGGGGAAGGGTTAGGGTTAGGGTTCGGGCTAGGGTTAGGGTTAGGGGACGGGGACGGTTTAGGGTCCAGGTGAGGGTACGACAACGCTTTAGGGGGAGCGTACGTGTGAGGGCGCGGGTTAGTGTCAGCGTACGGGTTAGGATTAGGGGACGGGTGAGGGTCAGGCTTCGGGGAAGGGTTAGGGTTAGGGTTCGGGCTAGGGTTAGGGTTAGGGGACAGGGACGGTTTAGGGTCCAGGTGAGGGTAAGACAACGCTTTAGGGGGAGCGTACGTGTGAGGGCGCGGGTTAGTGTCAGCGTACGGGTTAGGATTAGGGGACGGGTGAGGGTCAGGCTTCGGGGAAGGGTTAGGGTTAGGGTTCGGGCTAGGGTTAGGGTTAGGGGACGGGGACGGTTTAGGGTCCAGGTGAGGGTACGACAACGCTTTAGGGGGAGCGTACGTGTGAGGGCGCGGGTTAGTGTCAGCGTACGGGTTAGGATTAGGGGACGGGTGAGGGTCAGGCTTCGGGGAAGGGTTAGGGTTAGGGTTCGGGCTAGGGTTAGGGTTAGGGGACGGGGACGGTTTAGGGTCCAGGTGAGGGTACGACAACGCTTTAGGGGGAGCGTACGTGTGAGGGCGCGGGTTAGTGTCAGCGTACGGGTTAGGATTAGGGGACGGGTGAGGGTCAGGCTTCGGGGAAGGGTTAGGGTTAGGGTTCGGGCTAGGGTTAGGGTTAGGGGACGGGGACGGTTTAGGGTCCAGGTGAGGGTATGACAACGCTTTAGGGGGAGCGTACGTGTGATGGCGCGGGTTAGTGTCAGCGTACGGGTTAGGATTAGGGGACGGGTGAGGGTCAGGCTTCGGGGAAGGGTTAGGGTTAGGGTTCGGGCTAGGGTTAGGGTTAGGGGACGGGGACGGTTTAGGGTCCAGGTGAGGGTACGACAACGCTTTAGGGGGAGCATACGTGTGAGGGCGCGGGTTAGTGTCAGCGTACGGGTTAGGATTAGGGGACGGGTGAGGGTCAGGCTTCGGGGAAGGGTTAGGGTTAGGGTTCGGGCTAGGGTTAGGGTTAGGGGACGGGGACGGTTTAGGGTCCAGGTGAGGGTAAGACAACGCTTTAGGGGGAGCGTATGTGTGAGGGCGCGGGTTAGTGTCAGCGTACGGGTTAGGATTAGGGGACGGGTGAGGGTCAGGCTTCGGGGAAGGGTTAGGGTTAGGGTTCGGGCTAGGGTTAGGGTTAGGGGACGGGGACGGTTTAGGGTCCAGGTGAGGGTACGACAACGCTTTAGGAGGAGCGTACGTGTGAGGGCGCGGGTTAGTGTCAGCGTACGGGTTAGGATTAGGGGACGGGTGAGGGTCAGGCTTCGGGGAACGGTTAGGGTTAGGGTTCGGGCTAGAGTTAGGGTTAGGGGACGGGGACGGTTTAGGGTCCAGGTGAGGGTACGACAACGCTTTAGGGGGAGCGTACGTGTGAGGGCGCGGGTTAGTGTCAGCGTACGGGTTAGGATTAGGGGACGGGTGAGGGTCAGGCTTCGGGGAAGGGTTAGGGTTAGGGTTCGGGCTAGGGTTAGGGTTAGGGGACGGGGACGGTTTAGGGTCCAGGTGAGGGTACGACAACGCTTTAGGGGGAGCGTACGTGTGACGGCGCGGGTTAGTGTCAGCGTACGGGTTAGGATTAGGGGACGGGTGAGGGTCAGGCTTCGGGGAAGGGTTAGGGTTAGGGTTCGGGCTAGGGTTAGGGTTAAGGGACGGGGACGGTTTAGGGTCCAGGTGAGGGTACGACAACGCTTTAGGGGGAGCGTACGTGTGAGGGCGCGGGTTAGTGTCAGCGTACGGGTTAGGATTAGGGGACGGGTGAGGGTCAGGCTTCGGGGAAGGGTTAGGGTTAGGGTTCGGGCTAGGGTTAGGGTTAGGGGTCGGGGACGGTTTAGGGTCCAGGTGAGGGTACGACAACGCTTTAGGGGGAGCGTACGTGTGAGGGCGCGGGTTAGTGTCAGCGTACGGGTTAGGATTAGGGGACGGGTGAGGGTCAGGCTTCGGGGAAGGGTTAGGGTTAGGGTTCGGGCTATGGTTAGGGTTAGGGGACGGGGACGGTTTAGGGTCCAGGTGAGGGTACGACAACGCTTTAGGGGGAGCGTACGTGTGAGGGCGCGGGTTAGCGTCAGCGTACGGGTTAGGATTAGGGGACGGGTGAGGGTCAGGCTTCGGGGAAGGGTTAGGGTTAGGGTTCGGGCTAGGGTTAGGGTTAGGGGACGGGGACGGTTTAGGGTCCAGGTGAGGGTACGACAACGCTTTAGGGGGAGCGTACTTGTGAGGGCGCGGGTTAGTGTCAGCGTACGGGTTAGGATTAGGGGACGGGTGAGGGTCAGGCTTCGGGGAAGGGTTAGGGTTAGGGTTCGGGCTAGGGTTAGGGTTAGGGGACGGGGACGGTTTAGGGTCCAGGTGAGGGTACGACAACGATTTCGGGGGAGCGTACGTGTGAGGGCGCGGGTTAGCGTCAGCGTACGGGTTAGGATTAGGGGACGGGTGAGGGTCAGGCTTCGGGGAAGGGTTAGGGTTAGGGTTCGGGCTAGGGTTAGGGTTAGGGGACGGGGACGGTTTAGGGTCCAGGTGAGGGTACGACAACGCTTTAGGGGGAGCGTACGTGTGAGGGCGCGGGTTAGCGTCAGCATACGGGTTAGGATTAGGGGACGGGTGAGGGTCAGGCTTCGGGGAAGGGTTAGGGTTAGGGTTCGGGCTAGGGTTAGGGTTAGGGGACGGGGACGGTTTAGGGTCCAGGTGAGGGTACGACAACGCTTTAGGGGGAGCGTACGTGTGAGGGCGTGGGTTAGCGTCAGCGTACGGGTTAGGATTAGGGGACGGGTGAGGGTCAGGCTTCGGGGAAGGGTTAGGGTTAGGGTTCGGGCTAGGGTTAGGGTTAGGGGACGGGGACGGTTTAGGGTCCAGGTGAGGGTACGACAACGCTTTAGGGGGAGCGTACGTGTGAGGGCGCGGGTTAGTGTCAGCGTACGGGTTAGGATTAGGGGACGGGTGAGGGTCAGGCTTCGGGGAAGGGTTAGGGTTAGGGTTCGGGCTAGGGTTAGGGTTAGGGGACGGGGACGGTTTAGGGTCCAGGTGAGGGTACGACAACGCTTTAGGGGGAGCGTACGTGTGAGGGCGCGGGTTAGTGTCAGCGTACGGGTTAGGATTAGGGGACGGGTGAGGGTCAGGCTTCGGGGAAGGGTTAGGGTTAGGGTTCGGGCTATGGTTAGGGTTAGGGGACGGGGACGGTTTAGGGTCCAGGTGAGGGTACGACAACGCTTTAGGGGGAGCGTACTTGTGAGGGCGCGGGTTAGTGTCAGCGTACGGGTTAGGATTAGGGGACGGGTGAGGGTCAGGCTTCGGGGAAGGGTTAGGGTTAGGGTTCGGGCTAGGGTTAGGGTTAGGGGACGGGGACGGTTTAGGGTCCAGGTGAGGGTACGACAACGATTTAGGGGGAGCGTACGTGTGAGGGCGCGGGTTACCGTCAGCGTACGGGTTAGGATTAGGGGACGGGTGAGGGTCAGGCTTCGGGGAAGGGTTAGGGTTAGGGTTCGGGCTAGGGTTAGGGTTAGGGGACGGGGACGGTTTAGGGTCCAGGTGAGGGTACGACAACGCTTTAGGGGGAGCGTACGTGTGAGGGCGCGGGTTAGCGTCAGCATACGGGTTAGGATTAGGGGACGGGTGAGGGTCAGGCTTCGGGGAAGGGTTAGGGTTAGGGTTCGGGCTAGGGTTAGGGTTAGGGGACGGGGACGGTTTAGGGTCCAGGTGAGGGTACGACAACGCATTAGGGGGAGCGTACGTGTGAGGGCGCGGGTTAGTGTCAGCGTACGGGTTAGGATTAGGGGACGGGTGAGGGTCAGGCTTCGGGGAAGGGTTAGGGTTAGGGTTCGGGCTAGGGTTAGGGTTAGGGGACAGGGACGGTTTAGGGTCCAGGTGAGGGTAAGACAACGCTTTAGGGGGAGCGTACGTGTGAGGGCGCGGGTTAGTGTCAGCGTACGGGTTAGGATTAGGGGACGGGTGAGGGTCAGGCTTCGGGGAAGGGTTAGGGTTAGGGTTCGGGCTAGGGTTAGGGTTAGGGGACGGGGACGGTTTAGGGTCCAGGTGAGGGTACGACAACGCTTTAGGGGGAGCGTACGTGTGAGGGCGCGGGTTAGTGTCAGCGTACGGGTTAGGATTAGGGGACGGGTGAGGGTCAGGCTTCGGGGAAGGGTTAGGGTTAGGGTTCGGGCTAGGGTTAGGGTTAGGGGACGGGGACGGTTTAGGGTCCAGGTGAGGGTACGACAACGCTTTAGGGGGAGCGTACGTGTGAGGGCGCGGGTTAGTGTCAGCGTACGGGTTAGGATTAGGGGACGGGTGAGGGTCAGGCTTCGGGGAAGGGTTAGGGTTAGGGTTCGGGCTAGGGTTAGGGTTAGGGGACGGGGACGGTTTAGGGTCCAGGTGAGGGTATGACAACGCTTTAGGGGGAGCGTACGTGTGATGGCGCGGGTTAGTGTCAGCGTACGGGTTAGGATTAGGGGACGGGTGAGGGTCAGGCTTCGGGGAAGGGTTAGGGTTAGGGTTCGGGCTAGGGTTAGGGTTAGGGGACGGGGACGGTTTAGGGTCCAGGTGAGGGTACGACAACGCTTTAGGGGGAGCATACGTGTGAGGGCGCGGGTTAGTGTCAGCGTACGGGTTAGGATTAGGGGACGGGTGAGGGTCAGGCTTCGGGGAAGGGTTAGGGTTAGGGTTCGGGCTAGGGTTAGGGTTAGGGGACGGGGACGGTTTAGGGTCCAGGTGAGGGTAAGACAACGCTTTAGGGGGAGCGTATGTGTGAGGGCGCGGGTTAGTGTCAGCGTACGGGTTAGGATTAGGGGACGGGTGAGGGTCAGGCTTCGGGGAAGGGTTAGGGTTAGGGTTCGGGCTAGGGTTAGGGTTAGGGGACGGGGACGGTTTAGGGTCCAGGTGAGGGTACGACAACGCTTTAGGAGGAGCGTACGTGTGAGGGCGCGGGTAAGTGTCAGCGTACGGGTTAGGATTAGGGGACGGGTGAGGGTCAGGCTTCGGGGAACGGTTAGGGTTAGGGTTCGGGCTAGAGTTAGGGTTAGGGGACGGGGACGGTTTAGGGTCCAGGTGAGGGTACGACAACGCTTTAGGGGGAGCGTACGTGTGAGGGCGCGGGTTAGTGTCAGCGTACGGGTTAGGATTAGGGGACGGGTGAGGGTCAGGCTTCGGGGAAGGGTTAGGGTTAGGGTTCGGGCTAGGGTTAGGGTTAGGGGACGGGGACGGTTTAGGGTCCAGGTGAGGGTACGACAACGCTTTAGGGGGAGCGTACGTGTGAGGGCGCGGGTTAGTGTCAGCGTACGGGTTAGGATTAGGGGACGGGTGAGGGTCAGGCTTCGGGGAAGGGTTAGGGTTAGGGTTCGGGCTAGGGTTAGGGTTAAGGGACGGGGACGGTTTAGGGTCCAGGTGAGGGTACGACAACGCTTTAGGGGGAGCGTACGTGTGAGGGCGCGGGTTAGTGTCAGCGTACGGGTTAGGATTAGGGGACGGGTGAGGGTCAGGCTTCAGGGAAGGGTTAGGGTTAGGGTTCGGGCTAGGGTTAGGGTTAGGGGTCGGGGACGGTTTAGGGTCCAGGTGAGGGTACGACAACGCTTTAGGGGGAGCGTACGTGTGAGGGCGCGGGTTAGTGTCAGCGTACGGGTTAGGATTAGGGGACGGGTGAGGGTCAGGCTTCGGGGAAGGGTTAGGGTTAGGGTTCGGGCTATGGTTAGGGTTAGGGGACGGGGACGGTTTAGGGTCCAGGTGAGGGTACGACAACGCTTTAGGGGGAGCGTACGTGTGAGGGCGCGGGTTAGCGTCAGCGTACGGGTTAGGATTAGGGGACGGGTGAGGGTCAGGCTTCGGGGAAGGGTTAGGGTTAGGGTTCGGGCTAGGGTTAGGGTTAGGGGACGGGGACGGTTTAGGGTCCAGGTGAGGGTACGACAACGCTTTAGGGGGAGCGTACTTGTGAGGGCGCGGGTTAGTGTCAGCGTACGGGTTAGGATTAGGGGACGGGTGAGGGTCAGGCTTCGGGGAAGGGTTAGGGTTAGGGTTCGGGCTAGGGTTAGGGTTAGGGGACGGGGACGGTTTAGGGTCCAGGTGAGGGTACGACAACGATTTAGGGGGAGCGTACGTGTGAGGGCGCGGGTTAGCGTCAGCGTACGGGTTAGGATTAGGGGACGGGTGAGGGTCAGGCTTCGGGGAAGGGTTAGGGTTAGGGTTCGGGCTAGGGTTAGGGTTAGGGGACGGGGACGGTTTAGGGTCCAGGTGAGGGTACGACAACGCTTTAGGGGGAGCGTACGTGTGAGGGCGCGGGTTAGCGTCAGCATACGGGTTAGGATTAGGGGACGGGTGAGGGTCAGGCTTCGGGGAAGGGTTAGGGTTACGGTTCGGGCTAGGGTTAGGGTTAGGGGACGGGGACGGTTTAGGGTCCAGGTGAGTGTACGACAACGCTTTAGGGGGAGCGTACGTGTGAGGGCGTGGGTTAGCGTCAGCGTACGGGTTAGGATTAGGGGACGGGTGAGGGTCAGGCTTCGGGGAAGGGTTAGGGTTAGGGTTCGGGCTAGGGTTAGGGTTAGGGGACGGGGACGGTTTAGGGTCCAGGTGAGGGTACGACAACGCTTTAGGGGGAGCGTACGTGTGATGGCGCGGTTTAGCGTCAGCGTACGGGTTAGGATTAGGGGACGGGTGAGGGTCAGGCTTCGGGGAAGGGTTAGGGTTAGGGTTCGGGCTAGGGTTAGGGTTAGGGGATGGGGACGGTTTAGGGTCCAGGTGAGGGTACGACAACGCTTTAGGGGGAGCGTACGTGTGAGGGCGCGGGTTAGCGTCAGCGTACGGGTTAGGATTAGGGGACGGGTGAGGGTCAGGCTTCGGGGAAGGGTTAGGGTTAGGGTTCGGGCTAGGGTTAGGGTTAGGGGACGGGGACGGTTTAGGGTCCAGGTGAGGGTACGACAACGCTTTAGGGGGAGCGTACGTGTGAGGGCACGGGTTAGCGTCAGCGTACGGGTTAGGATTAGGGGACGGGTGAGGGTCAGGCTTCGGGGAAGGGTTAGGGTTAGGGTTCAGGCTAGGGTTAGGGTTAGGGGACGGGGACGGTTTAGGGTCCAGGTGAGGGTACGATAACGCTTTAGGGGGAGCGTACGTGTGAGGGCGCGGGTTAGCGTCAGCGTACGGGTTAGGATTTGGGGACGGGTGAGGGTCAGGCTTCGGGGAAGAGTTAGGGTTAGGGTTCGGGCTAGGGTTAGGGTTAGGGGACGGGGACGGTTTAGGGTCCAGGTGAGGGTACGACAACGCTTTAGGGGGAGCGTACGTGTGAGGGCGCGGGTTAGCGTCAGCGTACGGGTTAGGATTAGGGGACGGGTGAGGGTCAGGCTTCGGGGAAGGGTTAGGGTTAGGGTTCGGGCTAGGGTTAGGGTTAAGGGACGGGGACGGTTTAGGGTCCAGGTGAGGGTACGACAACGCTTTAGGGGGAGCGTACGTGTGAGGGAGCGGGTTAGTTTCAGCGTACGGGTTAGGATTAGGGGACGGGTGAGGGTCAGGCTTCGGGGAAGGGTTAGGGTTAGGGTTCGGGCTAGGGTTAGGGTTAGGGGACGGGGACGGTTGAGGGTCCAGGTGAGGGTACGACAACGCTTTAGGGGGAGCGTACGTGTGAGGGCGCGGGTTAGCGTCAGCGTACGGGTTAGGATTAGGGGACGGGTGAGGGTCAGGCTTCGGGGAAGGTTTAGGGTTCGGGCTAGGGTTAGGGTTAGGGGACGGGGACGGTTTAGGGTCCAGGTGAGGGTACGACAACGCTTTAGGGGGAGCGTACGTGCGAGGGCGCGGGTTAGCGTCAGCGTACGGGTTAGGATTAGGGCACGGGTGAGGGTCAGGCTTCGGGGAAGGGTTAGGGTTAGGGTTCGGGCTAGGGTTAGGGTTAGGGGACGGGGACGGTTTAGGGTCCAGGTGAGGGTATGACAACGCTTTAGGGGGAGCGTACGTGTGATGGCGCGGGTTAGTGTCAGCGTACGGGTTAGGATTAGGGGACGGGTGAGGGTCAGGCTTCGGGGAAGGGTTAGGGTTAGGGTTCGGGCTAGGGTTAGGGTTAGGGGACGGGGACGGTTTAGGGTCCAGGTGAGGGTACGACAACGCTTTAGGGGGAGCATACATGTGAGGGCGCGGGTTAGTGTCAGCGTACGGGTTAGGATTAGGGGACGGGTGAGGGTCAGGCTTCGGGGAAGGGTTAGGGTTAGGGTTCGGGCTAGGGTTAGGGTTAGGGGACGGGGACGGTTTAGGGTCCAGGTGAGGGTACGACAATGCTTTAGGGGGAGCGTATGTGTGAGGGCGCGGGTTAGTGTCAGCGTACGGGTTAGGATTAGGGGACGGGTGAGGGTCAGGCTTCGGGGAAGGGTTAGGGTTAGGGTTCGGGCTAGCGTTAGGGTTAGGGGACGGGGATGGTTTAGGGTCCAGGTGAGGGTACGACAACGCTTTAGGGGGAGCGTACGTGTGAGGGCGCGGGTTAGTGTCAGCGTACGGGTTAGGATTAGGGGACGGGTGAGGGTCAGGCTTCGGGGAACGGTTAGGGTTAGGGTTCGGGCTAGAGTTAGGGTTAGGGGACGGGGACGGTTTAGGGTCCAGTTGAGGGTACGACAACGCTTTAGGGGGAGCGTACGTGTGAGGGCGCGGGTTAGTGTCAGCGTACGGGTTAGGATTAGGGGACGGGTGAGGGTCAGGCTTCGGGGAAGTGTTAGGGTTAGGGTTCGGGCTAGGGTTAGGGTTAGGGGACGGGGACGGTTTAGGGTCCAGGTGAGGGTACGACAACGCTTTAGGGGGAGCGTACGTGTGAGGGCGCGGGTTAGTGTCAGCGTACGGGTTAGGATTAGGGGACGGGTGAGGGTCAGGCTTCGGGGAAGGGTTAGGGTTAGGGTTCGGGCTAGGGTTAGGGTTAAGGGACGGGGACGGTTTAGGGTCCAGGTGAGGGTACGACAACGCTTTAGGGGGAGCGTACGTGTGAGGGCGCGGGTTAGTGTCAGCGTACGGGTTAGGATTAGGGGAAAGGGTGAGGGTCAGGCTTCAGGGAAGGGTTAGGGTTAGGGTTCAGGCTAGGATTAGGGTTAGGGGTCGGGGACGGTTTAGGGTCCAGGTGAGGGTACGACAACGCTTTAGGGGGAGCGTACGTGTGGGGGCGCGGGTTAGTGTCAGCGTACGGGTTAGGATTAGGGGACGGGTGAGGGTCAGGCTTCGGGGAAGGGTTAGGGTTAGGGTTCGGGCTATGGTTAGGGTTAGGGGACGGGGACGGTTTAGGGTCCAGGTGAGGGTACGACAACGCTTTAGGGGGAGCGTACTTGTGAGGGCGCGTGTTAGTGTCAGCGTACGGGTTAGGATTAGGGGACGGGTGAGGGTCAGGCTTCGGGGAAGGGTTAGGGTTAGGGTTCGGGCTAGGGTTAGGGTTAGGGGACGGGGACGGTTTAGGGTCCAGGTGAGGGTACGACAACGATTTAGGGGGAGCGTACGTGTGAGGGCGCGGGTTAGCGTCAGCGTACGGGTTAGGATTAGGGGACGGGTGAGGGTCAGGCTTCGGGGAAGGGTTAGGGTTAGGGTTCGGGCTAGGGTTAGGGTTAGGGGACGGGGACGGTTTAGGGTCCAGGTGAGGGTACGACAACGCTTTAGGGGGAGCGTACGTGTGAGGGCGCGGGTTAGCGTCAGCATACGGGTTAGGATTAGGGGACGGGTGAGGGTCAGGCTTCGGGGAAGGGTTAGGGTTAGGGTTCGGGCTAGGGTTAGGGTTAGGGGACGGGGACGGTTTAGGGTCCAGGTGAGGGTACGACAACGCTTTAGGGGGAGCGTACGTGTGAGGGCGTGGGATAGCGTCAGCGTACGGGTTAGGATTAGGGGACGGGTGAGGGTCAGGCTTCGGGGAAGGGTTAGGGTTAGGGTTCGGGCTAGGGTTAGGGTTAGGGGACGGGGACGGTTTAGGGTCCAGGTGAGGGTACGACAACGCTTTAGGGGGAGCGTACGTGTGAGGGCGCGGTTTAGCGTCAGCATACGGGTTAGGATTAGGGGACGGGTGAGGGTCAGGCTTCGGGGAAGGGTTAGGGTTAGGGTTCGGGCTAGGGTTAGGGTTAGGGGACGGGGACGGTTTAGGGTCCAGGTGAGGGTACGACAACGCTTTAGGGGGAGCGTACGTGTGAGGGCGCGGGTTAGCGTCAGCGTACGGGTTAGGATTAGGGGACGGGTGAGGGTCAGGCTTCGGGGAAGGGTTAGGGTTAGGGTTCGGGCTAGGGTTAGGGTTAGGGGACGGGGACGGTTTAGGGTCCAGGTGAGGGTACGACAACGCTTTAGGGGGAGCGTACTTGTGAGGGCGCGGGTTAGTGTCAGCGTACGGGTTAGGATTAGGGGACGGGTGAGGGTCAGGCTTCGGGGAAGGGTTAGGGTTAGGGTTCGGGCTAGGGTTAGGGTTAGGGGACGGGGACGGTTTAGGGTCCAGGTGAGGGTACGACAACGATTTAGGGGGAGCGTACGTGTGAGGGCGCGGGTTAGCGTCAGCGTATGGGTTAGGATTAGGGGACGGGTGAGGGTCAGGCTTCGGGGAAGGGTTAGGGTTAGGGTTCGGGCTAGGGTTAGGGTTAGGGGACGGGGACGGTTTAGGGTCCAGGTGAGGGTACGACAACGCTTTAGGGGGAGCGTACGTGTGAGGGCGCGGGTTAGCGTCAGCATACGGGTTAGGATTAGGGGACGGGTGAGGGTCAGGCTTCGGGGAAGGGTTAGGGTTAGGGTTCGGGCTAGGGTTAGGGTTAGGGGACGGGGACGGTTTAGGGTCCAGGTGAGGGTACGACAACGCTTTAGGGGGAGCGTACGTGTGAGGGCGTGGGTTAGCGTCAGCGTACGGGTTAGGATTAGGGGACGGGTGAGGGTCAGGCTTCGGGGAAGGGTTAGGGTTAGGGTTCGGGCTAGGGTTAGGGTTAGGGGACGGGGACGGTTTAGGGTCCAGGTGAGGGTACGACAACGCTTTAGGGGGAGCGTACGTGTGATGGCGCGGTTTAGCGTCAGCGTACGGGTTAGGATTAGGGGACGGGTGAGGGTCAGGCTTCGGGGAAGGGTTAGGGTTAGGGTTCGGGCTAGGGTTAGGGTTAGGGGACGGGGACGGTTTAGGGTCCAGGTGAGGGTACGACAACGCTTTAGGGGGAGCGTACGTGTGAGGGCGCGGGTTAGCGTCAGCGTACGGGTTAGGATTAGGGGACGGGTGAGGGTCAGGCTTCGGGGAAGGGTTAGGGTTAGGGTTCGGGCTAGGGTTAGGGTTAGGGGACGGGGACGGTTTAGGGTCCAGGTGAGGGTACGACAACGCTTTAGGGGGAGCGTACGTGTGAGGGCACGGGTTAGCGTCAGCGTACGGGTTAGGATTAGGGGACGGGTGAGGGTCAGGCTTCGGGGAAGGGTTAGGGTTAGGGTTCAGGCTAGGGTTAGGGTTAGGGGACGGGGACGGTTTAGGGTCCAGGTGAGGGTACGATAACGCTTTAGAGGGAGCGTACGTGTGAGGGCGCGGGTTAGCGTCAGCGTACGGGTTAGGATTTGGGGACGGGTGAGGGTCAGGCTTCGGGGAAGAGTTAGGGTTAGGGTTCGGGCTAGGGTTAGGGTTAGGGGACGGGGACGGTTTAGGGTCCAGGTGAGGGTACGACAACGCTTTAGGGGGAGCGTACGTGTGAGGGCGCGGGTTAGCGTCAGCGTACGGGTTAGGATTAGGGGACGGGTGAGGGTCAGGCTTCGGGGAAGGGTTAGGGTTAGGGTTCGGGCTAGGGTTAGGGTTAAGGGACGGGGACGGTTTAGGGTCCAGGTGAGGGTACGACAACGCTTTAGGGGGAGCGTACGTGTGAGGGAGCGGGTTAGTGTCAGCGTACGGGTTAGGATTAGGGGACGGGTGAGGGTCAGGCTTCGGGGAAGGGTTAGGGTTAGGGTTCGGGCTAGGGTTAGGGTTAGGGGACGGGGACGGTTGAGGGTCCAGGTGAGGGTACGACAACGCTTTAGGGGGAGCGTACGTGTGAGGGCGCGGGTTAGCGTCAGCGTACGGGTTAGGATTAGGGGACGGGTGAGGGTCAGGCTTCGGGGAAGGGTTAGGGTTCGGGCTAGGGTTAGGGTTAGGGGACGGGGACGGTTTAGGGTCCAGGTGAGGGTACGACAACGCTTTAGGGGGAGCGTACGTGCGAGGGCGCGGGTTAGCGTCAGCGTACGGGTTAGGATTAGGGCACGGGTGAGGGTCAGGCTTCGGGGAAGGGTTAGGGTTAGGGTTCGGGCTAGGGTTAGGCTTAGGGGACGGGGATGGTTTAGGGTCCAGGTGAGGGTACGACAACGCTTTAGGGGGAGCGTACGTGTGAGGGCGCGGGTTAGCGTCAGCGTTCGGGTTAGGATTAGGGGACGGGTGAGGGTCAGGCTTCGGGGAAGGGTTAGGGTTAGGGTTCGGGCTAGGGTTAGGGTTAGGGGACAGGGACGGTTTAGGGTCCAGGTGAGGGTACGACAACGCTTCAGGGGGAGCGTACGTGTGAGGGCGCGGCTTAGTGTCAGCGTACGGGTTAGGATTAGGGGACGGGTGAGGGTCAGGCTTCGGGGAAGGGTTAGGGTTAGGGTTCGGGCTAGGGTTAGGGTTAGGGGACGGGGACGGTTTAGGGTCCAGGTGAGGGTACGACAACGCTTTAGGGGGAGCGTACGTGTGAGGGCGCGGGTTAGCGTCAGCGTACGGGTTAGGATTAGGGGACGGGTGAGGGTCAGGCTTCGGGGAAGGGTTAGGGTTAGGGTTCGGGCTAGGGTTAGGGTTAGGGGACGGGCACTGTTTAGGGTCCAGGTGAGGGTACGACAACGCTTTCGGGGGAGCGTACGTGTGAGGGCGCGGGTTAGCGTCAGCGTACGGGTTAGGATTAGGGGACGGGTGAGGGTCAGGCTTCGGGGAAGGGTTAGGGTTAGGGTTCGGGCTAGGGTTAGGGTTAGGGGACGGGGACGGTTTAGGGTCCAGGTGAGGGTACGACAACGCTTTAGGGGGAGCGTACGTGTGAGGGCGCGGGTTAGCGTCAGCGTACGGGTTAGGATTAGGGGACGGGTGAGGGTCAGGCTTCGGGGAAGCGTTAGGGTTAGGGTTCGGGGTAGGGTTAGGGTTAGGGGACGGGGACGGTTTAGGGTCCAGGTGAGGGTACGACAACACTTTAGGGGGAGCGTACGTGTGAGGGCGCGGGTTAGCGTCAGCGTACGGGTTAGGATTAGGGGACGGGTGAGGGTCAGGCTTCGGGGAAGGGTTAGGGTTAGGGTTCGGGCTAGGGTTAGGGTTAGGGGACGGGGACGGTTTAGGGTCCAGGTGAGGGTACGACAACGCTTTAGGGGGAGCGTACGTGTGAGGGCGCGGGTTAGCGTCAGCGTACGGGTTAGGATTAGGGGACGGGTGAGGGTCAGGCTTCGGGGAAGGGTTAGGGTTAGGGTTCGGGCTAGGGTTAGGGTTAGGGGACGGGGACGGTTTAGGGTCCAGGTGAGGGTACGACAACGCTTTAGGGGGAGCGTACGTGTGAGGGCGCGGGTTAGCGTCAGCGTACGGGTTAGGATTAGGGGACGGGTGAGGGTCAGGCTTCGGGGAAGGGTTAGGGTTAGGGTTCGGGCTAGGGTTAGGGTTAGGGGACGGGGACGGTTTAGGGTCCAGGTGAGGGTACGACAACGCTTTAGGGGGAGCGTACGTGTGAGGCCGCGGGTTAGCGTCAGCGTACGGCTTAGGATTAGGGGACGGGTGAGGGTCAGGCTTCGGGGAAGGGTTAGGGTTAGGGTTCGGGCTAGGGTTAGGGTTAGGGGACGGGGACGGTTTAGGGTCCAGGTGAGGGTACGACAACGCTTTAGGGGGAGCGTACGTGTGATGGCGCGGTTTAGCGTCAGCGTACGGGTTAGGATTAGGGGACGGGTGAGGGTCAGGCTTCGGGGAAGGGTTAGGGTTAGGGTTCGGGCTAGGGTTAGGGTTAGGGGACGGGGACGGTTTAGGGTCCAGGTGAGGGTACGACAACGCTTTAGGGGGAGCGTACGTGTGAGGGCGCGGGTTAGCGTCAGCGTACGGGTTAGGATTAGGGGACGGGTGAGGGTCAGGCTTCGGGGAAGGGTTAGGGTTAGGGTTCGGGCTAGGGTTAGGGTTAGGGGACGGGGACGGTTTAGGGTCCAGGTGAGGGTACGACAACGCTTTAGGGGGAGCGTACGTGTGAGGGCACGGGTTAGCGTCAGCGTACGGGTTAGGATTAGGGGACGGGTGAGGGTCAGTCTTCGGGGAAGGGTTAGGGTTAGGGTTCAGGCTAGGGTTAGGGTTAGGGGACGGGGACGGTTTAGGGTCCAGGTGAGGGTACGATAACGCTTTAGGGGGAGCGTACGTGTGAGGGCGCGGGTTAGCGTCAGCGTACGGGTTAGGATTTGGGGACGGGTGAGGGTCAGGCTTCGGGGAAGAGTTAGGGTTAGGGTTCGGGCTAGGGTTAGGGTTAGGGGACGGGGACGGTTTAGGGTCCAGGTGAGGGTACGACAACGCTTTAGGGGGAGCGTACGTGTGAGGGCGCGGGTTAGCGTCAGCGTACGGGTTAGGATTAGGGGACGGGTGAGGGTCAGGCTTCGGGGAAGGGTTAGGGTTAGGGTTCGGGCTAGGGTTAGGGTTAAGGGACGGGGACGGTTTAGGGTCCAGGTGAGGGTACGACAACGCTTTAGGGGGAGCGTACGTGTGAGGGAGCGGGTTAGTGTCAGCGTACGGGTTAGGATTAGGGGACGGGTGAGGGTCAGGCTTCGGGGAAGGGTTAGGGTTAGGGTTCGGGCTAGGGTTAGGGTTAGGGGACGGGGACGGTTGAGGGTCCAGGTGAGGGTACGACAACGCTTTAGGGGGAGCGTACGTGTGAGGGCGCGGGTTAGCGTCAGCGTACGGGTTAGGATTAGGGGACGGGTGAGGGTCAGGCTTCGGGGAAGGGTTAGGGTTAGGGTTCGGGCTAGGGTTAGGGTTAGGGGACGGGGACGGTTTAGGGTCCAGGTGAGGGTACGACAACGCTTTAGGGGGAGCGTACGTGTGATGGCGCGGTTTAGCGTCAGCGTACGGGTTAGGATTAGGGGACGGGTGAGGGTCAGGCTTCGGGGAAGGGTTAGGGTTAGGGTTCGGGCTAGGGTTAGGGTTAGGGGACGGGGACGGTTTAGGGTCCAGGTGAGGGTACGACAACGCTTTAGGGGGAGCGTACGTGTGAGGGCGCGGGTTAGCGTCAGCGTACGGGTTAGGATTAGGGGACGGGTGAGGGTCAGGCTTCGGGGAAGGGTTAGGGTTAGGGTTCGGGCTAGGGTTAGGGTTAGGGGACGGGGACGGTTTAGGGTCCAGGTGAGGGTACGACAACGCTTTAGGGGGAGCGTACGTGTGAGGGCACGGGTTAGCGTCAGCGTACGGGTTAGGATTAGGGGACGGGTGAGGGTCAGGCTTCGGGGAAGGGTTAGGGTTAGGGTTCAGGCTAGGGTTAGGGTTAGGGGACGGGGACGGTTTAGGGTCCAGGTGAGGGTACGATAACGCTTTAGGGGGAGCGTACGTGTGAGGGCGCGGGTTAGCGTCAGCGTACGGGTTAGGATTTGGGGACGGGTGAGGGTCAGGCTTCGGGGAAGAGTTAGGGTTAGGGTTCGGGCTAGGGTTAGGGTTAGGGGACGGGGACGGTTTAGGGTCCAGGTGAGGGTACGACAACGCTTTAGGGGGAGCGTACGTGTGAGGGCGCGGGTTAGCGTCAGCGTACGGGTTAGGATTAGGGGACGGGTGAGGGTCAGGCTTCGGGGAAGGGTTAGGGTTAGGGTTCGGGCTAGGGTTAGGGTTAAGGGACGGGGACGGTTTAGGGTCCAGGTGCGGGTACGACAACGCTTTAGGGGGAGCGTACGTGTGAGGGAGCGGGTTAGTGTCAGCGTACGGGTTAGGATTAGGGGACGGGTGAGGGTCAGGCTTCGGGGAAGGGTTAGGGTTAGGGTTCGGGCTAGGGTTAGGGTTAGGGGACGGGGACGGTTGAGGGTCCAGGTGAGGGTACGACAACGCTTTAGGGGGAGCGTACGTGTGAGGGCGCGGGTTAGCGTCAGCGTACGGGTTAGGATTAGGGGACGGGTGAGGGTCAGGCTTCGGGGAAGGGTTAGGGTTCGGGCTAGGGTTAGCGTTAGGGGACGGGGACGGTTTAGGGTCCAGGTGAGGGTACGACAACGCTTTAGGGGGAGCGTACGTGCGAGGGCGCGGGTTAGCGTCAGCGTACGGGTTAGGATTAGGGCACGGGTGAGGGTCAGGCTTCGGGGAAGGGTTAGGGTTAGGGTTCGGGCTAGGGTTAGGCTTAGGGGACGGGGATGGTTTAGGGTCCAGGTGAGGGTACGACAACGCTTTAGGGGGAGCGTACGTGTGAGGGCGCGGGTTAGCGTCAGCGTTCGGGTTAGGATTAGGGGACGGGTGAGGGTCAGGCTTCGGGGAAGGGTTAGGGTTAGGGTTCGGGCTAGGGTTAGGGTTAGGGGACGGGGACGGTTTAGGGTCCAGGTGAGGGTACGACAACGCTTCAGGGGGAGCGTACGTGTGAGGGCGCGGCTTAGTGTCAGCGTACGGGTTAGGATTAGGGGACGGGTGAGGGTCAGGCTTCGGGGAAGGGTTAGGGTTAGGGTTCGGGCTAGGGTTAGGGTTAGGGGACGGGGACGGTTTAGGGTCCAGGTGAGGGTACGACAACGCTTTAGGGGGAGCGTACGTGTGAGGGCGCGAGTTAGCGTCAGCGTACGGGTTAGGATTAGGGGACGGGTGAGGGTCAGGCTTCGGGGAAGGGTTAGGGTTAGGGTTCGGGCTAGGGTTAGGGTTAGGGGACGGGGACGGTTTAGGGTCCAGGTGAGGGTACGACAACGCTTTAGGGGGAGCGTACGTGTGAGGGCGCGGGTTAGCGTCAGCGTACGGGTTAGGATTAGGGGACGGGTGAGGGTCAGGCTTCGGGGAAGGGTTAGGGTTAGGGTTCGGGCTAGGGTTAGGGTTAGGGGACGGGGACGGTTTAGGGTCCAGGTGAGGGTACGACAACACTTTAGGGGGAGCGTACGTGTGAGGGCGCGGGTTAGCGTCAGCGTACGGGTTAGGATTAGGGGACGGGTGAGGGTCAGGCTTCGGGGAAGGGTTAGGGTTAGGGTTCGGGCTAGGGTTAGGGTTAGGGGACGGGGACGGTTTAGGGTCCAGGTGAGGGTACGACAACGCTTTAGGGGGAGCGTACGTGTGAGGGCGCGGGTTAGCGTCAGCGTACGGGTTAGGATTAGGGGACGGGTGAGTGTCAGGCTTCGGGGAAGTGTTAGGGTTAGGGTTCGGGCTAGGGTTAGGGTTAGGGGACGGGGACGGTTTAGGGTCCAGGTGAGGGTACGACAACGCTTTAGGGGGAGCGTACGTGTGAGGGCGCGGGTTAGCGTCAGCGTACGGGTTAGGATTAGGGGACGGGTGAGGGTCAGGCTTCGTGGAAGGGTTAGGGTTAGGGTTCGGGCTAGGGTTAGGGTTAGGGGACGGGGACGGTTTAGGGTCCAGGTGAGGGTACGACAACGCTTTAGGGGGAACGTACGTGTGAGGGCGCGGGTTAGTGTCAGCGTACGGGTTAGGATTAGGGGACGGGTGAGGGTCAGGCTTCGGGGAAGGTTTAGGGTTAGGGTTCGGGCTAGGGTTAGGGTTAGGGGACGGGGACGGTTGAGGGTCCAGGTGAGGGTACGACAACGCTTTAGGGGGAGCGTACGTGTGAGGGCGCGGGTTAGCGTCAGCGTACGGGTTAGGATTAGGGGACGGGTGAGGGTCAGGCTTCGGGGAAGGGTTAGGGTTCGGGCTAGGGTTAGGGTTAGGGGACGGGGACGGTTTAGGGTCCAGGTGAGGGTACGACAACGCTTTAGGGGGAGCGTACGTGCGAGGGCGCGGGTTAGCGTCAGCGTACGGGTTAGGATTAGGGCACGGGTGAGGGTCAGGCTTCGGGGAAGGGTTAGGGTTAGGGTTCTGGCTAGGGTTAGGGTTAGGGGACGGGGACGGTTTAGGGTCCAGCTGAGGGTACGACAACGCTTTAGGGGGAACGTACGTGTGAGGGCGCGGGTTAGTGTCAGCGTACGGGTTAGGATTAGGGGACGGGTGAGGGTCAGGCTTCGGGGAAGGTTTAGGGTTAGGGTTCGGGCTAGGGTTAGGGTTAGGGGACGGGGACGGTTGAGGGTCCAGGTGAGGGTACGACAACGCTTTAGGGGGAGCGTACGTGTGAGGGCGCGGGTTAGCGTCAGCGTACGGGTTAGGATTAGGGGACGGGTGAGGGTCAGGCTTCGGGGAAGGGTTAGGGTTCGGGCTAGGGTTAGGGTTAGGGGACGGGGACGGTTTAGGGTCCAGGTGAGGGTACGACAACGCTTTAGGGGGAGCGTACGTGCGAGGGCGCGGGTTAGCGTCAGCGTACGGGTTAGGATTAGGGCACGGGTGAGGGTCAGGCTTCGGGGAAGGGTTAGGGTTAGGGTTCGGGCTAGGGTTAGGCTTAGGGGACGGGGATGGTTTAGGGTCCAGGTGAGGGTACGACAACGCTTTAGGGGGAGCGTACGTGTGAGGGCGCGGGTTAGCGTCAGCGTTCGGGTTAGGATTAGGGGACGGGTGAGGGTCAGGCTTCGGGGAAGGGTTAGGGTTAGGGTTCTGGCTAGGGTTAGGGTTAGGGGACGGGGACGGTTTAGGGTCCAGGTGAGGGTACGACAACGCTTCAGGGGGAGCGTACGTGTGAGGGCGCGGCTTAGTGTCAGCGTACGGGTTAGGATTAGGGGACGGGTGAGGGTCAGGCTTCGGGGAAGGGTTAGGGTTAGGGTTCGGGCTAGGGTTAGGGTTAGGGGACGGGGACGGTTTAGGGTCCAGGTGAGGGTACGACAACGCTTTAGGGGGAGCGTACGTGTGAGGGCGCGGGTTAGCGTCAGCGTACGGGTTAGGATTAGGGGACGGGTGAGGGTCAGGCTTCGGGGAAGGGTTAGGGTTAGGGTTCGGGCTAGGGTTAGGGTTAGCGGACGGGGACTGTTTAGGGTCCAGGTGAGGGTACGACAACGCTTTAGGCGGAGCGTACGTGTGATGGCGCGGGTTAGCGTCAGCGTACGGGTTAGGATTAGGGGACGGGTGAGGGTCAGGCTTCGGGGAAGGGTTAGGGTTAGGGTTCGGGCTAGGGTTAGGGTTAGGGGACGGGGACGGTTTAGGGTCCAGGTGAGGGTACGACAACGCTTTAGGGGGAGCGTACGTGTGAGGGCGCGGGTTAGCGTCAGCGTACGGGTTAGGATTAGGGGACGGGTGAGGGTCAGGCTTCGGGGAAGGGTTAGGGTTAGGGTTCGGGCTAGGGTTAGGGTTAGGGGACGGGGACGGTTTAGGGTCCAGGTGAGGGTGCGACAACACTTTAGGGGGAGCGTACGTGTGAGGGCGCGGGTTAGCGTCAGCGTACGGGTTAGGATTAGGGGACGGGTGAGGGTCAGGCTTCGGGGAAGGGTTAGGGTTAGGGTTCGGGCTAGGGTTAGGGTTAGGGGACGGGGACGGTTTAGGGTCCAGGTGAGGGTACGACAACGCTTTAGGGGGAGCGTACGTGTGAGGGCGCGGGTTAGCGTCAGCGTACGGGTTAGGATTAGGGGACGGGTGAGGGTCAGGCTTCGGGGAAGGGTTAGGGTTAGGGTTCGGGCTAGGGTTAGGGTTAGGGGACGGGGACGGTTTAGGGTCCAGGTGAGGGTACGACAACGCTTTAGGGGGAGCGTACGTGTGAGGGCGCGGGTTAGCGTCAGCGTACGGGTTAGGATTAGGGGACGGGTGAGGGTCAGGCTTCGGGGAAGGGTTAGGGTTAGGGTTCGGGCTAGGGTTAGGGTTAGGGGACGGGGACGGTTTAGGGTCCAGGTGAGGGTACGACAACGCTTTAGGGGGAGCGTACGTGTGAGGGCGCGGGTTAGCGTCAGCGTACGGGTTAGGATTAGGGGACGGGTGAGGGTCAGGCTTCGGGGAAGGTTTAGGGTTAGGGTTCGGGCTAGGGTTAGGGTTAGGGGACGGGGACGGTTGAGGGTCCAGGTGAGGGTACGACAACGCTTTAGGGGGAGCGTACGTGCGAGGGCGCGGGTTAGCGTCAGCGTACGGGTTAGGATTAGGGCACGGGTGAGGGTCAGGCTTCGGGGAAGGGTTAGGGTTAGGGTTCTGGCTAGGGTTAGGGTTAGGGGACGGGGACGGTTTAGGGTCCAGGTGAGGGTACGACAACGCTTTAGGGGGAGCGTACGTGTGAGGGCGCGGGTTAGCGTCAGCGTACGGGTTAGGATTAGGGGACGGGTGAGGGTCAGGCTTCGGGGAAGGTTTAGGGTTAGGGTTCGGGCTAGGGTTAGGGTTAGGGGACGGGGACGGTTGAGGGTCCAGGTGAGGGTACGACAACGCTTTAGGGGGAGCGTACGTGTGAGGGCGCGGGTTAGCGTCAGCGTACGGGTTAGGATTAGGGGACGGGTGAGGGTCAGGCTTCGGGGAAGGGTTAGGGTTCGGGCTAGGGTTAGGGTTAGGGGACGGGGACGGTTGAGGGTCCAGGTGAGGGTACGACAACGCTTTAGGGGGAGCGTACGTGTGAGGGCGCGGGTTAGCGTCAGCGTACGGGTTAGGATTAGGGGACGGGTGAGGGTCAGGCTTCGGGGAAGGGTTAGGGTTCGGGCTAGGGTTAGGGTTAGGGGACGGGGACGGTTTAGGGTCCAGGTGAGGGTACGACAACGCTTTAGGGGGAGCGTACGTGCGAGGGCGCGGGTTAGCGTCAGCGTACGGGTTAGGATTAGGGCACGGGTGAGGGTCAGGCTTCGGGGAAGGGTTAGGGTTAGGGTTCGGGCTAGGGTTAGGCTTAGGGGACGGGGATGGTTTAGGGTCCAGGTGAGGGTACGACAACGCTTTAGGGGGAGCGTACGTGTGAGGGCGCGGGTTAGCGTCAGCGTTCGGGTTAGGATTAGGGGACGGGTGAGGGTCAGGCTTCGGGGAAGGGTTAGGGTTAGGGTTCTGGCTAGGGTTAGGGTTAGGGGACGGGGACGGTTTAGGGTCCAGGTGAGGGTACGACAACGCTTCAGGGGGAGCGTACGTGTGAGGGCGCGGCTTAGTGTCAGCGTACGGGTTAGGATTAGGGGACGGGTGAGGGTCAGGCTTCGGGGAAGGGTTAGGGTTAGGGTTCGGGCTAGGGTTAGGGTTAGGGGACGGGGACGGTTTAGGGTCCAGGTGAGGGTACGACAACGCTTTATGGGGAGCGTACGTGTGAGGGCGCGGGTTAGCGTCAGCGTACGGGTTAGGATTAGGGGACGGGTGAGGGTCAGGCTTCGGGGAAGGGTTAGGGTTAGGGTTCGGGCTAGGGTTAGGGTTAGCGGACGGGGACTGTTTAGGGTCCAGGTGAGGGTACGACAACGCTTTAGGGGGAGCGTACGTGTGATGGCGCGGGTTAGCGTCAGCGTACGGGTTAGGATTAGGGGACGGGTGAGGGTCAGGCTTCGGGGAAGGGTTAGGGTTAGGGTTCGGGCTAGGGTTAGGGTTAGGGGACGGGGACGGTTTAGGGTCCAGGTGAGGGTACGACAACGCTTTAGGGGGAGCGTACGTGTGAGGGCGCGGGTTAGCGTCAGCGTACGGGTTAGGATTAGGGGACGGGTGAGGGTCAGGCTTCGGGGAAGGGTTAGGGTTAGGGTTCGGGCTAGGGTTAGGGTTAGGGGACGGGGACGGTTTAGGGTCCAGGTGAGGGTACGACAACACTTTAGGGGGAGCGTACGTGTGAGGGCGCGGGTTAGCGTCAGCGTACGGGTTAGGATTAGGGGACGGGTGAGGGTCAGGCTTCGGGGAAGGGTTAGGGTTAGGGTTCGGGCTAGGGTTAGGGTTAGGGGACGGGGACGGTTTAGGGTCCAGGTGAGGGTACGACAACGCTTTAGGGGGAGCGTACGTGTGAGGGCGCGGGTTAGCGTCAGCGTACGGGTTAGGATTAGGGGACGGGTGAGGGTCAGGCTTCGGGGAAGGGTTAGGGTTAGGGTTCGGGCTAGGGTTAGGGTTAGGGGACGGGGACGGTTTAGGGTCCAGGTGAGGGTACGACAACGCTTTAGGGGGAGCGTACGTGTGAGGGCGCGGGTTAGCGTCAGCGTACGGGTTAGGATTAGGGGACGGGTGAGGGTCAGGCTTCGGGGAAGGGTTAGGGTTAGGGTTCGGGCTAGGGTTAGGGTTAGGGGACGGGGACGGTTTAGGGTCCAGGTGAGGGTACGACAACGCTTTAGGGGGAGCGTACGTGTGAGGGCGCGGGTTAGCGTCAGCGTACGGGTTAGGATTAGGGGACGGGTGAGGGTCAGGCTTCGGGGAAGGGTTAGGGTTAGGGTTCGGGCTAGGGTTAGGGTTAGGGGACGGGGACGGTTTAGGGTCCAGGTGAGGGTACGACAACGCTTTAGGGGGAGCGTACGTGTGAGGGCGTGGGTTAGCGTCAGCGTACGGGTTAGGATTAGGGGACGGGTGAGGGTCAGGCTTCGGGGAAGGGTTAGGGTTAGGGTTCGGGCTAGGGTTAGGGTTAGGGGACGGGGACGGTTTAGGGTCCAGGTGAGGGTACGACAACGCTTTAGGGGGAGCGTACGTGTGATGGCGCGGTTTAGCGTCAGCGTACGGGTTAGGATTAGGGGACGGGTGAGGGTCAGGCTTCGGGGAAGGGTTAGGGTTAGGGTTCGGGCTAGGGTTAGGGTTAGGGGACGGGGACGGTTTAGGGTCCAGGTGAGGGTACGACAACGCTTTAGGGGGAGCGTACGTGTGAGGGCGCAGGTTAGCGTCAGCGTACGGGTTAGGATTAGGGGACGGGTGAGGGTCAGGCTTCGGGGAAGGGTTAGGGTTAGGGTTCAGGCTAGGGTTAGGGTTAGGGGACGGGGACGGTTTAGGGTCCAGGTGAGGGTACGATAACGCTTTAGGGGGAGCGTACGTGTGAGGGCGCGGGTTAGCGTCAGCGTACGGGTTAGGATTTGGGGACGGGTGAGGGTCAGGCTTCGGGGAAGAGTTAGGGTTAGGGTTCGGGCTAGGGTTAGGGTTAGGGGACGGGGACGGTTTAGGGTCCAGGTGAGGGTACGACAACGCTTTAGGGGGAGCGTACGTGTGAGGGCGCGGGTTAGCGTCAGCGTACGGGTTAGGATTAGGGGACGGGTGAGGGTCAGGCTTCGGGGAAGGGTTAGGGTTAGGGTTCGGGCTAGGGTTAGGGTTAAGGGACGGGGACGGTTTAGGGTCCAGGTGAGGGTACGACAACGCTTTAGGGAGAGCGTACGTGTGAGGGAGAGGGTTAGTGTCAGCGTACGGGTTAGGATTAGGGGACGGGTGAGGGTCAGGCTTCGGGGAAGGGTTAGGGTTAGGGTTCGGGCTAGGGTTAGGGTTAGGGGACGGGGACGGTTGAGGGTCCAGGTGAGGGTACGACAACGCTTTAGGGGGAGCGTACGTGTGAGGGCGCGGGTTAGCGTCAGCGTACGGGTTAGGATTAGGGGACGGGTGAGGGTCAGGCTTCGGGGAAGGGTTAGGGTTCGGGCTAGGGTTAGGGTTAGGGGACGGGGACGGTTTAGGGTCCAGGTGAGGGTACGACAACGCTTTAGGGGGAGCGTACGTGCGAGGGCGCGGGTTAGCGTCAGCGTACGGGTTAGGATTAGGGCACGGGTGAGGGTCAGGCTTCGGGGAAGGGTTAGGGTTAGGGTTCGGGCTAGGTTTAGGCTTAGGGGACGGGGATGGTTTAGGGTCCAGGTGAGGGTACGACAACGCTTTAGGGGGAGCGTACGTGTGAGGGCGCGGGTTAGCGTCAGCGTTCGGGTTAGGATTAGGGGACGGGTGAGGGTCAGGCTTCGGGGAAGGGTTAGGGTTAGGGTTCGGGCTAGGGTTAGGGTTAGGGGACGGGGACGGTTTAGGGTCCAGGTGAGGGTACGACAACGCTTCAGGGGGAGCGTACGTGTGAGGGCGCGGCTTAGTGTCAGCGTACGGGTTAGGATTAGGGGACGGGTGAGGGTCAGGCTTCGGGGAAGGGTTAGGGTTAGGGTTCGGCCTAGGGTTAGGGTTAGGGGACGGGGACGGTTTAGGGTCCAGGTGAGGGTACGACAACGCTTTTGGGGGAGCGTACGTGTGAGGGCGCGGGTTAGCGTCAGCGTACGGGTTAGGATTAGGGGACGGGTGAGGGTCAGGCTTCGGGGAAGGGTTAGGGTTAGGGTTCGGGCTAGGGTTAGGGTTAGGGGACGGGGACTGTTTAGGGTCCAGGTGAGGGTACGACAACGCTTTAGGGGGAGCGTACGTGTGATGGCGCGGGTTAGCGTCAGCGTACGGGTTAGGATTAGGGGACGGGTGAGGGTCAGGCTTCGGGGAAGGGTTAGGGTTAGGGTTCGGGCTAGGGTTAGGGTTAGGGGACGGGGACGGTTTAGGGTCCAGGTGAGGGTACGACAACGCTTTAGGGGGAGCGTACGTGTGAGGGCGCGTGTTAGCGTCAGCGTACGGGTTAGGATTAGGGGACGGGTGAGGGTCAGGCTTCGGGGAAGGGTTAGGGTTAGGGTTCGGGCTAGGGTTAGGGTTAGGGGACGGGGACGGTTTAGGGTCCAGGTGAGGGTACGACAACGCTTTAGGGGGAGCGTACGTGTGAGGGCGCGGGTTAGCGTCAGCGTACGGGTTAGGATTAGGGGACGGGTGAGGGTCAGGCTTCGGGGAAGGGTTAGGGTTAGGGTTCGGGCTAGGGTTAGGGTTAGGGGACGGGGACGGTTTAGGGTCCAGGTGAGGGTACGACAACGCTTTAGGGGGAGCGTACGTGTGAGGGCGCGGGTTAGCGTCAGCGTACGGGTTAGGATTAGGGGACGGGTGAGGGTCAGGCTTCGTGGAAGGGTTAGGGTTAGGGTTCGGGCTAGGGTTAGGGTTAGGGGACGGGGACGGTTTAGGGTCCAGGTGAGGGTACGACAACGCTTTAGGGGGAACGTACGTGTGAGGGCGCGGGTTAGTGTCAGCGTACGGGTTAGGATTAGGGGACGGGTGAGGGTCAGGCTTCGGGGAAGGGTTAGGGTTAGGGTTCGGGCTAGGGTTAGGGTTAGGGGACGGGGACGGTTTAGGGTCCAGGTGAGGGTACGACAACGCTTTAGGGGGAGCGTACGTGTGAGGGCGCGGGTTAGTGTCAGCGTACGGGTTAGGATTAGGGGACGGGTGAGGGTCAGGCTTCGGGGAAGGGTTAGGGTTAGGGTTCGGGCTAGGGTTAGGGTTAGGGGATGGGGACGGTTTAGGGTCCAGGTGAGGGTACGACAACGCTTTAGGGGGAGCGTACGTGTGAGGGCGCGGGTTAGTGTCAGCGTACGGGTTAGGATTAGGGGACGGGTGAGGGTCAGGCTTCGGGGAAGGGTTAGGGTTAGGGTTCGGGCTAGGGTTAGGGTTAGGGGACGGGGACGGTTTAGGGTCCAGGTGAGGGTACGACAACGCTTTAGGGGGAGCGTACGTGTGAGGGCGCGGGTTAGCGTCAGCGCACGGGTTAGGATTAGGGGACGGGTGAGGGTCAGGCTTCGGGGAAGGGTTAGGGTTCGGGCTAGGGTTAGGGTTAGGGGACGGGGACGGTTTAGGGTCTAGGTGAGGGTACGACAACGCTTTAGGGGGAGCGTACGTGAGAGGGCGCGGGTTAGTGTCAGCGTACGGGTTAGGATTAGGGGACGGGTGAGGGTCAGGCTTCGGGGAAGGGTTAGGGTTAGGGTTCGGGCTAGGGTTAGGGTTAGGGGACGGGGACGGTTGAGGGTCCAGGTGAGGGTACGACAACGCTTTAGGGGGAGCGTACGTGTGAGGGCGTGGGTTAGCGTCAGCGTACGGGTTAGGATTAGGGGACGGGTGAGGGTCAGGCTTCGGGGAAGGGTTAGGGTTCGGGCTAGGGTTAGGGTTAGGGGACGGGGACGGTTTAGGGTCCAGGTGAGGGTACGACAACGCTTTAGGGGGAGCGTACGTGCGAGGGCGCGGGTTAGCGTCAGCGTACGGGTTAGGATTAGGGCACGGGTGAGGGTCAGGCTTCGGGGAAGGGTTAGGGTTAGGGTTCGGGCTAGGATTAGGCTTAGGGGACGGGGATGGTTTAGGGTCCAGGTGAGGGTACGACAACGCTTTAGGGGGAGCGTACGTGTGAGGGCGCGGGTTAGCGTCAGCGTTCGGGTTAGGATTAGGGGACGGGTGAGGGTCAGGCTTCGGGGAAGGGTTAGGGTTAGGGTTCGGGCTAGGGTTAGGGTTAGGGGACGGGGACGGTTTAGGGTCCAGGTGAGGGTACGACAACGCTTCAGGGGGAGCGTACGTGTGAGGGCGCGGCTTAGTGTCAGCGTACGGGTTAGGATTAGGGGACGGGTGAGGGTCAGGCTTCGGGGAAGGGTTAGGGTTAGGGTTCGGCCTAGGGTTAGGGTTAGGGGACGGGGACGGTTTAGGGTCCAGGTGAGGGTACGACAACGCTTTTGGGGGAGCGTACGTGTGAGGGCGCGGGTTAGCGTCAGCGTACGGGTTAGGATTAGGGGACGGGTGAGGGTCAGGCTTCGGGGAAGGGTTAGGGTTAGGGTTCGGGCTAGGGTTAGGGTTAGGGGACGGGGACTGTTTAGGGTCCAGGTGAGGGTACGACAACGCTTTAGGGGGAGCGTACGTGTGATGGCGCGGGTTAGCGTCAGCGTACGGGTTAGGATTAGGGGACGGGTGAGGGTCAGGCTTCGGGGAAGGGTTAGGGTTAGGGTTCGGGCTAGGGTTAGGGTTAGGGGACGGGGACGGTTTAGGGTCCAGGTGAGGGTACGACAACGCTTTAGGGGGAGCGTACGTGTGAGGGCGCGGGTTAGCGTCAGCGTACGGGTTAGGATTAGGGGACGGGTGAGGGTCAGGCTTCGGGGAAGGGTTAGGGTTAGGGTTCGGGCTAGGGTTAGGGTTAGGGGACGGGGACGGTTTAGGGTCCAGGTGAGGGTACGACAACACTTTAGGGGGAGCGTACGTGTGAGGGCGCGGGTTAGCGTCAGCGTACGGGTTAGGATTAGGGGACGGGTGAGGGTCAGGCTTCGGGGAAGGGTTAGGGTTAGGGTTCGGGCTAGGGTTAGGGTTAGGGGACGGGGACGGTTTAGGGTCCAGGTGAGGGTACGACAACGCTTTAGGGGGAGCGTACGTGTGAGGGCGCGGGTTAGCGTCAGCGTACGGGTTAGGATTAGGGGACGGGTGAGGGTCAGGCTTCGTGGAAGGGTTAGGGTTAGGGTTCGGGCTAGGGTTAGGGTTAGGGGACGGGGACGGTTTAGGGTCCAGGTGAGGGTACGACAACGCTTTAGGGGGAACGTACGTGTGAGGGCGCGGGTTAGTGTCAGCGTACGGGTTAGGATTAGGGGACGGGTGAGGGTCAGGCTTCGGGGAAGGGTTAGGGTTAGGGTTCGGGCTAGGGTTAGGGTTAGGGGACGGGGACGGTTTAGGGTCCAGGTGAGGGTACGACAACGCTTTAGGGGGAGCGTACGTGTGAGGGCGCGGGTTAGTGTCAGCGTACGGGTTAGGATTAGGGGACGGGTGAGGGTCAGGCTTCGGGGAAGGGTTAGGGTTAGGGTTCGGGCTAGGGTTAGGGTTAGGGGATGGGGACGGTTTAGGGTCCAGGTGAGGGTACGACAACGCTTTAGGGGGAGCGTACGTGTGAGGGCGCGGGTTAGTGTCAGCGTACGGGTTAGGATTAGGGGACGGGTGAGGGTCAGGCTTCGGGGAAGGGTTAGGGTTAGGGTTCGGGCTAGGGTTAGGGTTAGGGGACGGGGACGGTTTAGGGTCCAGGTGAGGGTACGACAACGCTTTAGGGGGAGCGTACGTGTGAGGGCGCGGGTTAGCGTCAGCGCACGGGTTAGGATTAGGGGACGGGTGAGGGTCAGGCTTCGGGGAAGGGTTAGGGTTCGGGCTAGGGTTAGGGTTAGGGGACGGGGACGGTTTAGGGTCTAGGTGAGGGTACGACAACGCTTTAGGGGGAGCGTACGTGAGAGGGCGCGGGTTAGTGTCAGCGTACGGGTTAGGATTAGGGGACGGGTGAGGGTCAGGCTTCGGGGAAGGGTTAGGGTTAGGGTTCGGGCTAGGGTTAGGGTTAGGGGACGGGGACGGTTTAGGGTCCAGGTGAGGGTACGACAACGCTTTAGGGGGAGCGTACGTGTGAGGGCGTGGGTTAGCGTCAGCGTACGGGTTAGGATTAGGGGACGGGTGAGGGTCAGGCTTCGGGGAAGGGTTAGGGTTAGGGTTCGGGCTAGGGTTAGGGTTAGGGGACGGGGACGGTTTAGGGTCCAGGTGAGGGTACGACAACGCTTTAGGGGGAGCGTACGTGTGAGGGCGCGGGTTAGCGTCAGCGTACGGGTTAGGATTAGGGGACGGGTGAGGGTCAGGCTTCGGGGAAGCGTTAGGGTTCGGGCTAGGGTTAGGGTTAGGGGACGGGGACGGTTTAGGGTCCAGGTGAGGGTACGACAACGCTTTAGGGGGAGCGTACGTGTGAGGGCGCGGGTTAGCGTCAGCGTACGGGTTAGGATTAGGGGACGGGTGAGGGTCAGGCTTCGGGGAAGGGTTAGGGTTAGGGTTCGGGCTAGGGTTAGGGTTAGGGGACGGGGACGGTTTAGGGTCCAGGTGAGGGTACGACAACGCTTTAGGGGGAGTGTACGTGTGAGGGCGCGGGTTAGCGTCAGCGTACGGGTTAGGATTAGGGGACGGATGAGGGTCAGGCTTCGGGGAAGGGTTAGGGTTAGGGTTCGGGCTAGGGTTAGGGTTAGGGGACGGGGACGGTTTAGGGTCCAGGTGAGGGTACGACAACGCTTTAGGGGGAGCGTACGTGTGAGGGCGCGGGTTAGCGTCAGCGTACGGGTTAGGATTAGGGGACGGGTGAGGGTCAGGCTTCTGGGAAGGGTTAGGGTTAGGGTTCGGGCTAGGGTTAGGGTTAGGGGATGGGGACGGTTTAGGGTCCAGGTGAGGGTACGACAACGCTTTAGGTGGAGCGTACGTGTGAGGGCGCGGGTTAGCGTCAGCGTACGGGTTAGGATTAGGGGACGGGTGAGGGTCAGGCTTCGGGGAAGGGTTAGGGTTAGGGTTCGGGCTAGGGTTAGGGTTAGGGGACGGGGACGGTTTAGGGTCCAGGTGAGGGTACGACAACGCTTTAGGGGGAGCGTATGTTTGAGGGCGCGGGTTAGCGTCAGCGTACGGGTTAGGATTAGGGGACGGGTGAGGGTCAGGCTTCGTGGAAGGGTTAGGGTTAGGGTTCGGGCTAGGGTTAGGGTTAGGGGACGGGGACGGTTTAGGGTCCAGGTGAGGGTACGACAACGCTTTAGGGGGAACGTACGTGTGAGGGCGCGGGTTGGTGTCAGCGTATGGGTTAGGATTAGGGGACGGGTGAGGGTCAGGCTTCGGGGAAGGGTTAGGGTTAGGGTTCGGGCTAGGGTTAGGGTTAGGGGACGGGGACGGTTTAGGGTCCAGGTGAGGGTACGACAACGCTTTAGGGGGAGCGTACGTGTGAGGGCGCGGGTTAGTGTCAGCGTACGGGTTAGGATTAGGGGACGGGTGAGGGTCAGGCTTCGGGGAAGGGTTAGGGTTAGGGTTCGGGCTAGGGTTAGGGTTAGGGGATGGGGACGGTTTAGGGTCCAGGTGAGGGTACGACAACGCTTTAGGGGGAACGTACGTGTGAGGGCGCGGGTTAGTGTCAGCGTACGGGTTAGGATTAGGGGACGGGTGAGGGTCAGGCTTCGGGGAAGGGTTAGGGTTAGGGTTCGGGCTAGGGTTAGGGTTAGGGGACGGGGACGGTTTAGGGTCCAGGTGAGGGTACGACAACGCTTTAGGGGGAGCGTACGTGTGAGGGCGCGGGTTAGCGTCAGCGCACGGGTTAGGATTAGGGGACGGGTGAGGGTCAGGCTTCGGGGAAGGGTTAGGGTTCGGGCTAGGGTTAGGGTTAGGGGACGGGGACGGTTTAGGGTCTAGGTGAGGGTACGACAACTCTTTAGGGGGAGCGTACGTGAGAGGGCGCGGGTTAGTGTCAGCGTACGGGTTAGGATTAGGGGACGGGTGAGGGTCAGGCTTCGGGGAAGGGTTAGGGTTAGGGTTCGGGCTAGGGTTAGGGTTAGGGGACGGGGACGGTTTAGGGTCCAGGTGAGGGTTCGACAACGCTTTAGGGGGAGCGTACGTGTGAGGGCGTGGGTTAGCGTCAGCGTTCGGGTTAGGATTAGGGGACGGGTGAGGGTTAGGCTTCGGGGAAGGGTTAGGGTTAGGGTTCGGGCTAGGGTTAGGGTTAGGGGACGGGGACGGTTTAGGGTCCAGGTGAGGGTACGACAACGCTTTAGGGGGAGCGTACGTGTGAGGGCGCGGGTTAGCGTCAGCGTACGGGTTAGGATTAGGGGACGGGTGAGGGTCAGGCTTCGGGGAAGCGTTAGGGTTCGGGCTAGGGTTAGGGTTAGGGGACGGGGACGGTTTAGGGTCCAGGTGAGGGTACGACAACGCTTTAGGGGGAGCGTACGTGTGAGGGCGCGGGTTAGCGTCAGCGTACGGGTTAGGATTAGGGGACGCTTGAGGGTCAGGCTTCGGGGAAGGGTTAGGGTTAGGGTTCGGGCTAGGGTTAGGGTTAGGGGACGGGGACGGTTTAGGGTCCAGGTGAGGGTACGACAACGCTTTAGGGGGAGCGTACGTGTGAGGGCGCGGGTTAGCGTCAGCGTACGGGTTAGGATTAGGGGACGGGTGAGGGTCAGGCTTCGGGGAAGGGTTAGGGTTAGGGTTCGGGCTAGGGTTAGGGTTATGGGACGGGGACGGTTTAGGGTCCAGGTGAGGGTACGACAACGCTTTAGGGGGAGCATACGTGTGAGGGCGCGGCTTAGTGTCAGCCTACGGGTTAGGATTAGGGGACGGGTGAGGCTCAGGCTTCGGGGAAGGGTTAGGGTGAGGGTTCGGGCTAGGGTTAAGGTTGGGGACGGGGACGGTTTAGGGTCTAGGTGAGGGTACGACAACGCTTTAGGGGGAGCGTACGTGAGAGGGCGCGGGTTAGTGTCAGCGTACGGGTTAGGATTAGGGGACGGGTGAGGGTCAGGCTTCGGGGAAGGGTTAGGGTTAGGGTTCGGGCTAGGGTTAGGGTTAGGGGACGGGGACGGTTTAGGGTCCAGGTGAGGGTACGACAACGCTTTAGGGGGAGCGTACGTGTGAGGGCGTGGGTTAGCGTCAGCGTACGGGTTAGGATTAGGGG